>NW_024096523.1:6205000-6760000 GCF_016545835.1 Crotalus tigris | reverse complement strand
AATCCATCGTGGTCCTGCCAGGAGATAAGGGAAGGGCCACGGTTGTCATGGACAGAGCCGAGTATAATGGCAAGGCCCAGACCCTACTAGATGACAACAGTGCCTATAAAGTAATTAGGACTGACCCCACAACGTCCATGAAAAATCAACTCAATAAGATCATAGATGGACTTAAGAAATGTGGAGGAATAAATGAAGAAGATCTGAGAGCTATACGGCCAAGGGACTCAGCTATGGCGAGATTTTATGGCCTACCCAAAATACATAAGGAAGGGACACCATTGAGACCCATTGTGGCACTTAGGGGCACACCCATGTTCGGTCTGGCTAAATGGCTAAGTCAAAGGTTACAACACCTAGTGGAGGACAACACAACCACTGTGAAATCCTCACAAGAATTCTTACAAAGGCTAAAGAGGATGAGGATACGGGACGATGAGATTATGATCTCCTTCGACGTAACATCACTATTCACGTCCATCCTGCAAGAATTGGCCATGACGACCATAAAAGATCTACTACAACTGAAAGGACTACGGAGTCAAAGTTCCCTTGGGATAGAAGATGTTGTCAGGTTATTACGGCTATGCTTGAAAACGTACTTCATATTCCAAGGAACAATATATGAACAAATTAAGGACACGCCGATAGGATCCCCCATTTTGGGGGTCATTGCGGAGGCGGTCCTACAGTGTTTGGAAAGCAGGGCCATGGCCGACTACCAACCAGAGTTTTGGGCCAGGTATGTGGATGATACTTTCGTCATCGTCAAACGGGCAAGAAAAACTGCCCTTATGGAGAAACTCAACTCAACTCAATATTCCCAGATATACAATTCACAGCGGAGGAGGAGGCCAATGGCAGCTTGGCCTTCCTAGACGTTTTGGTTACACGTCAAATCAATGGTGCCCTCCATACGACGGTGTATAGAAAAGCCACTCACACCGACAGGATGTTGCACTATATGAGCAATCACCCAGCAGCCCACAAGATCTCATGCGTTAGGACATTATTTGCACGTATAGACACGCACTGTAACACCAGGAGGGCTAAGCAGAGGGAGCGTGCACATCTTTATCAAGTGTGTAAGTGGAATGGCTACCCAACTAGCTTCATTCGGAGGTACAGCAAACATCAAGAACCCCGCAGGGCACCGAATAATCCAGGGACAATGGCCCGAACAACAATACCATATGTCCAGGGAGTATCGGAAACAACAGTGCGCATATTGGAACCTTATAATATTAAAGTTGCTCACCGGCCTGATCAAACACTCCGGATGAAAGTCATGCGCCCTAAAGAGCCATTGCCGAAGGAAGAAAGATCAGCGGTCGTATACAGAGTGCATTGCAAAGACTGCCAATGTAATTATACGGGGGAGACAGCCAAACGAATAAAAACTAGGATACATGAACATAAATTGGCTGTCAGAAGGCAGGAGCAATACTCTCAAATATGAACGCACATGATTAATACTGGACATTCTTTTGATTTCAAGGAGGCAGAAGCCATTGCCCAGGACGCCTCCAAAGGAGGACGTTTACTAAAGGAGGCCTGGTTCTCCAACACAGACACCATCAACTGATGTATAGAACTGCCCTCGGCGTACCAGGCACTAAGAGTGCAGGAAGAGCATGTCAAGAGACGGATGCCGATTGTCAGAGGCGAAACCAGGACTGGTGGGGGAGGGTATTCACTACATGACTAGACATAGGGAGGATCCCATAGACACATCACAGGTGGGGACAGATGAGGGAACATTAGGGTCACAGACAGGTAAGGGTAGTAAAGGAAGAGGAGGTGGATATGATGGGGGACTGCAAGGAGAGGGGGACCAGGGAAGACTCTTGGGAACAGCAGAATTGATCGTACGGCCCAAAATATGGGGGAGGGGTATGCCCGACCCCAGGGGACTGATCAAAAGAGAAGGGGAGAGAGAAAAGAACAGAAAAGATGAGGCACGTAAGATTGGAAGCATATTCACGGATGGAGAGGGGATATTTGAGAAGGGAGTAAGAATGGAGGAGAATAGCCAAGAAGAGCAGGTAGAGCTGCAGATTAGAGGGGGGGAGGAAATAGGAGAGGGTGGGGTTGATAGGAATGGAGAAGGGCAGGCAGGAATAATAGGCAGGACAGCAGTTTTGGGGGGGGGAAAGTTTGGGAAGGAGAGTCCAACAGGAACGCAGGTTGGTAGATGGGAACAGTACGTAGGACAGCAGGTAAGGGAAGGAAGAATGCTGGAAGTAACAGCAAACAGAGCAGTGGATTGGAGAGGGGGGGAGAAACAGGAGAGGGGGGGACTGACAGGAAAGGAGAAGGGCAGATAAGAATAGCAGGCAGGACAGCAGATTGGGGGGGAGGAAAGCTTGAGAAGGAGGGTTTAACAGGAATGGATGTTGGCATGTGGGAACAGCATGTAGGACGGCAGGTCAGAGGAGGAGGAATGCTAGAAAAGAGAGGATGGACAAAAATGGATGAACAAGAGGCAAGTCAGCAGATGATGGGGAAGACATTGGAGAGGGGAAGATGGACAGTGGGGGAGGAGGGTAAACAGGAACAGCAGATAGAGCAGCGGATCAGGAAGGAAAAGATATTGAGGAAGAGAACATCAATAAGAATGGTCGATGAAAGGCAGGAGCAATATGTTAATCAACAGGTGGGAGGGTTGAAGGAAGGGGGGGGAAGGATGACAGGAATGGATAACAAAGGGTGTATGAATCGGCAGGCTGGGAGAGGAGGGTGGTTGGAGGAGGGAGTTGAAATAGGAACCGGCAATGGTATGCAAAAACGGCAGGCAGATCAGCAGCCCAACAGGATTCGTGTAGTGCGGAATCGGAGGAGGCACCTTGCATTGGATAAGGAGGAGGGATTGGGGAGTGTGTTAATGCTAACAGCGCAGGGAGAGGGAGACAGCACAAGGATGACAAAGCAGGAAAATACAATGTTAGAGTGCAAAAAAGAGAGGGCGGAACAGGCAAGGCAGTCACAGGCAATCAGGAAGAGTGGCCCTGTCATGAGGGCAATGATTGGATCAGCAATTGGATCAGCAAGGGGATAAAAAGAACTTCCCACCCCCTAAACCCCACTCTGAGGACGCTGGCAGAGGACCAGCGAAAGCTAAGTTGTTTTAATTCTTGTATATAACTGTTTTTATTGTTTTAAATGTTGTTTTAACAATAAATAACTGGAGTATACTCTTCCCGGAGATCGAAGATTGCATCATTGAACAATATGCCCGGGATTCGTATTTTTATAACCATTAAGGATATATATATATATATATATATATATATATATATATATATATATATATATATATATATATACACACACATACATACATACATACATGTAAAAAAGGATATATGCAGTGTTATCTTCATTTTAGATGTCAAAAGTGTCTCTCTCTCTCTCTCTCTCTCTCCCTCCCTCCCTCCCTCCCTCCCTCCCTCTTTCTGCCTTTGGTCTGCCAGTCCTCTACCCCCACTCAGTGTGTGTGTGTGTGTGTGTGTGTGTGTGTGTGTGTGAGAGAGAGAGAGAGAGAGAGAGAGAGAGAGAGAGAGAGAGAGAGAGAGAGAGGCACTTGTGCTTCCTCTCTCCCTCCCTCTTTCTCCTCCTCTCTCTTTTTCTCTCTTTCCTCTCTTTCTCTCTCTTTCCTCTCTCTCTCTTTCTCTCCCTCTCCCTCTCTTTTCTCTCCCTCTCTTTCCTCTCCCTCCTCTCTCTCTTTCTTCTCTCTCTCTTTCCTCTCTCTTTCTCTCTCTCTCTCCTCTCCCTTTCTTTCTCTCTCTCTTTCCTCTCTCTCTTTCTTTCCTCTCTCCCTCTCTCTCTTTCTCTCTCTCTCTCTCTCCTCTCTCTCTCTTTCCTCTCTCACTCTCTCTTTCCTCTCATTCTCTCTTTCCTCTCTCTCTCTCTCTAAGTGAGGAGAGAGAGAACAAAAGGGGCAGGGAGGGGGAGGGAGGGGGAGGGAGGCAAGAGGCAGCAGAAGGCGGTGAAAGGTACCCAGGGCACCATGGACTGGCAGCGGCAGTGGGATGATGGCGAAGGGGCATGGCTGCCCTGTTGCTGCCGCCTCTCTGGCGTCACCTAGTGCAACCGGCAGCAGCGGTGGTGGCAGCAGGAGGATGGTCAAGAAGCGCCATGCAGCAGGTGGGAAAAGGGCCAGGCTGGCACTGTGGGGGAATCTCTCGAAAGAGGACACAGAGTTTCGCCGCCTGTGGGATGGCCGAAAGGCGCGGGCCGAGAGGGGAAGCTTCCAAGACCCACCGGCAACCCCCCTCTGGGCTAGTAGAGGCGGCGGCAGAGCAGGGTGAGGGGAGACCCGCCAGGCAGGGAAGAGGCACCCCGAGACTGTCTACCCCCACCCGCAGCCCCTTACCCAGGTTCTGCCTCCAGACACCTTTCCAGCAATCCTCCTGGCTCTTCCTCCGCTGCTGCCACATGCAGTCCAAAGAAGGAAAGAGGTTTGTGGGCAGTCCCAGAAACCAAAGAAGTTCAACCAATCAATTCAAACTTCGCGAGCTTTTTTTTGTGAGGTTTGTATCGATTGGTTGAACTTTTTTAGTCCCACTTTTTTTTGGGTTGGTTGAACTTTTTTAGTCCCACTTTTTTTTGGGGGGGACTACATATGGCGGAGGAGGACAGGGAGCTGCAGGAGATGGCTGAAAAAGCCGCATGCGGCTCCAGAGCCACAGGTTGCCAACCCGTGCCCTAAATGAATAATTTCGGCCAGGAGGGTGCAGTTCACAGCTAGGTTTTGGAGGAGCTTTCTTAAATTAATTGGATCATCTCAAGGTCTATCATCCACTTTTTACCTGTCTACTAATAGGGCCGCGGAAGCTGCTAATAAGATGGTGGAGCAATATCTCAGATGTTATGTTTCCTACCAACAGACCGACTGGACTGATCTCCTCCCTTTTGCAGAAGTGGCTTACAATAATTCTGTTCACAGCAGCACTGGCTTCACATCTTTCAGAGTAGCCACAGGAAAAGAATTCAGCCTGATACCTGAATGCCGTCGAGCGCCCCCATCTTCTCAGACACTTGCTCAATGGGTGAGAGAGTGGGAAGAAGTTTTGAGAGCCACGAAAACTGCTTTAAAAAAGACTTCTGAGACCTACAAAAAGGGCTCCTCAAAGAACATTCCAAATTGGAGAAAAGGTTTATCTGTCAATTAAATATTTATGCCTCAAATTACCTAGCAAGAAATTAGGACCGAAATTCTTGGGACCTTTCCCCATTGTAAAGATCATTAACCCTGTCACAGTAGAATTAAAACTCCCTAGGCTTTTAGGGAAAGTGCACACTGTCTTCCATTGCAGCTTGTTGAAACCTTTTAGGGACTCCACATTAAGACCTCCCCTGAAGAAGGCACCCAGACCTCTTGTGGTAGCGGGTCAGACTCACTATGAAGTAAAGTGTATTCTTGATTCTAGACTTTTTAAAGGGAAATTGCAGTACCTAGTGCAATGGAAGGGATACTCACTGTCTGAAGCCACTTGGGTGAAAACTAGCAATGTGAAAGCCAACAGACTCATCAAAAGGTTCTATAGGAAACACCCTAACAAACCAAGAGACAGTCCCTAACATATGCTTTTGTATACATTACAGGATCTGTCCTTTCTGTAAGTGGGGGCTGGATGTTCTTGCTTTGACAACATATGGAGATGCAGCCATTTTCCTCTATTTTATGTTTTATTCTTAGAGTTAGAATTAGATGACACTGGGGGGAGGAGGAGGAATGTGCTTGGGAGTTTAGTTAGACATAACAATACTGTATAAGAGTGGGAACCAAGGTTTTTTGTAATAAGAGATGATAAGACATGGCGGGTTGAAGAACTGGTGGGAAAGCCAGCATTTCAAACTAATTGGAGAGTGACTGTTAGTTAGAGGGGGGAATTGTGCTCTGATACTATGTGCTTAGGGGAGGGGAAGTCAGATTTTGGCTTGGACTATGTACGTGCCAATGTGTTGCTACTCGAATAAAGATTCTTTAAGGTAAACAATGCCTCGAAGTTCTTTGAAGAGTTTCATCTGTCAGAACCATGACAAATTGGGTGTGTCTAGTTTAATGAAAAGAGGGACTAGGGGTGACATGATAGCAGTCTTCCAATATCTAAGGGGCTGCCACAAAGAAGATGGAGTCAACTTATTCTTCAAAGCACCTTCTGAAGGCAGGACAAGAAGCAACAAGGAGAGAAGCAACCTAGAACTAAGGAGAAATTTCCTGACAATTAGAACAGTTAATCAGTGGAATGGCTTGCCTTCAGAAGTTGTGGATGCTCCATCACTGGAGATTTTTAAGAAGAGATTTGGCAGTCATTTGTCTGAAATGGTAGAGGGTCTCTTGCTTGAGCAGCGGGTTGGGCTAGAAGGCTCCAAGTTTCCAGAATAACAGGCTCCAAGTTTCCAGAATATTCTGTTTGTTATGTCCTGGGCCTGTGATTGACAGAGCAGGTGCAGGAAGTTGCAGAGAGACCCGGGCAGACCACGTGGCCTATCCAGGCCAGACAGGCTGTCACCAGCCTATTGTGCTTGCACAGAGTGGAAAAATATGTTGCATTTATTGGCTGACGCTATTCCCTGCAAAAGGTATAAAAGGGATCAGCACCATTTTGTATTGTTCTGTTGAAGCTTAAATAAAGAAGCATCTGTTGTTACTCCTGCCTCATTTCAATACCTTACCAATGCACAGAACAGAACATTGGTGATGAAGGGGGAGAGAAAAGAGAAAAAAGAATACTAGGCTGACTCACCATGGAAGGCCCGAAGTGCTTGGAAGTTCGACTTTGCCTGCCAGCACGAAGATGCTGGAGGAGAGCTCATCAAGATTTGTTCGGAAACCCTTCGCAAGACTGAGCAGCACATGATGTTGGAAGAGGCCACCAAGAAGAAATAATGGCAAAGATAGGACGCCTGTCTGAATTTGATGTAATGCATCCTGAATGTTGGAGCTCCTACGTTGCAAGGGTGGAGAACTACTTTCGAGTAAATCAAGTTCGGGAGGATGGACTCAAAGCCGCAATGTTACTTTATGTCTGTGAGCAGGAGACTTTTGACATTGTTGAAAACTTGGTTCCCCCAGCATCTTTGGAATCTATCGCTTATGCAGAGCTGAAGAAAATGTTAAAGGAACATTTTGAACCGAAGCTCTTGATGATTGCATGGCATCATGCATTTGAACAGCGGGACCAACGTCCCGGAGAGTCTGCTGCGGACTTCATTGCTGCTCTGCATCAAGTTGCAAGGCCCTGTGAATTCAAAGACTTGGAAGAACGGCTATGAGATCGGCTAGTTTGTGGTTTGAGGAGCCAAGAACTGCAGCAAATGATTTTTGCAAAAGAAGCTGTTTCCTTCCAAGATGCACTAAGGGAGATCACGGCCGAAGAAGCAGCGGGAGGAGCTGTTAAGGCCTTGCATCTTTCCAAGAATCCTATGTGTTTGGGCTCAGTCCTTCAAGAGGTTGCTCGAGAGGTATCCGAACTGGATTCCGAAAATGAGGTCAATCATCTGCAGCAGTCATCGGAGAGAAGGCCCCAAGAGCATGCTGACAAAGGGTCTGACAAGGCAGTTCCATTCCCTTGGTGTTTCGGATGTGGAGGCCCTCACAAGCATTCCAACTGCCGTTTTCACTCTGCTACTTGCCAGTCATGTGGCCAGAAAGGCCACATAGCTGTCTGTTTGGGTCGCAAGAAAGTCCGTCCATCAGAAGAATTGCCTCGGAAAGGTATCAGGGTCCCCAGCCAGAATAGGGTGGGTTTTTGCGCATCCTGAAGGAGCGTCTTGAGAACAGGGGCCCACCGGCTATTGAAGAAGAAGCTGTGTATTGATGTCAAATTGCAGGGGGTCCCTTAATGATGGAGATGGTCAAACATTTCCCAGAACACCCTCAAACAGATCTGCTGTAGAAGCGGCCAGAGAGTTAAACTCAATTTATGTTTCATCAGCTGCGAGTGATAGATTTTGGTGAAAATTTTATAAACGCAATTCAAGCAATTTACAATAAACAATTAGCAAAGATACTTTTAAATGGAGACTATACAGATAACTACAATATTTAAAAAGGCACAAGACAGGGATACCCATTGTCTCCCTTGTTATTTATTCTTACATTGGAAGTGTTAGCCAGGAATATTAGACAAGATGTGGAGATCAAAGGGCTGGAGATAAAAGATCAGAAATATAAATTACAAGCTTTTGCAGATGATTTGGTCTTTATCTTGGAGGAGCCTTTGGAAACAGCCACTAAACTGTTGCAGAAAATAGAGGAATTTGGAGAAGTGGCTGGATTGAAAATAAATAGGGAAAAGACTAAAGTACTTACAAGAAATCTAACAGAAAAACAGAAAGCTCAATTTGTGGAAAAAACAAATCTCCAGATAGCCAAAAAAGTTAAATATTTAGGTATCTATTTAACATCAAAATATACAACAATAAAAGAAGACAACTATGAAAGACTATTGAAACAAATAAAAACAGATTTGGAGAAGTGGAAAAGCTTTCAATTATCACTATTAGGAAGGATAGCGACTGTTAAGATGAATATCTTACCTAAACTGCTATTTTTATTTCAGATGGTTCCTGTCAAACTAAGCCAGAAATTTTTCAATGATTTAAATGCAACAATAATGAGATTTATATGGCAAGAGAAAAAAGTAAGAATTAAAATTAAACTGTTACAAGACTCAAAAGACAGAGGGGGCTTTGGGCTTCCAGACTGGAGGCTCTACTACCAAGCCACTATTTTGTTGTGATTTAAAGAATGGATCACATTGAGAAATAAATGACTTCTTTATTTAGAGGGACATGATTTGCAATTGGGTTGGCACACTTTCCTATGGTAAGAGAAAAATAAAGTACATAAATACTTTCAAACTCACGCTATAAGGAATGCACTACTCTCAGAGTGGGAGAGAATTAAAAATAAAATTTATATGAAAATACCTGAGTGGCTTTCAACAATGAAAACATTTGCGTATCCAAACTTAATTAACTATAATAAACTTGTGGTCTATAAAGATATCTTAGATAAAGAAGGAAAACTTAAAGATAGGCAAGATCTTCAACAAAATGGTATTGATTTAATATGGTGGTCATATTTACAAATTCAAATAAGATATGAAAAAGATGTAAAAGTAATGGGATTTTACAAAGTACAGACACGATTAGATAAAATATTCTTGAAAACAGATGAAAATTTGATTAAGAAACTCTATAAATTTTTGTTAAACTGGAAGATAGAAGAACGAATGAAAGAAACAATGATAGTGTACGCAAAGAATTTTGGTTATTTAATAGATTTAGAAGATTGGCAAAAACTATGGGACCGAAATATTAAACTTACTAAAGCAGCTGCATATAAGGAAAATTTATATGAAATGTTTTATAGTTGGCACATAACACCAGTTAGATTAGAGAAAATGTTTAAAAATATATCAAATATGTGTTGGAAATGTAAACAACAACCAGGCACTTATTACCATATCTGGTGGATATGCCCTAATGCTAAGAAATTTTGGTTTAAGATTCATATATGGCTAGAAAAGATGATTAAAATACAGATAGAATTTAAACCAGAACTCTGTTTGCTAGGAATATTAGGCCTGAATTATGGAAAAGAGAGTGAGCATTTAATATTACATGTGCTAACAGCCACGAGAATAACATTTGCTCAATCTTGGAAAAATGAAAATTTACCATCTGATCAGATTATAATAACAAAAATATTTGAATGTGCAGAAATGGATAGATTAACTTTAGAAATGAAAGTGAAAGAAGATACAATTTATTTTAAAACATGGGAAAATTTTTACCAATGTTAGCAATACGATAGAATGAGAAAAGGTTATGAAACTTAAAGAGATAACTGATAATTTGTATTTATATTTCATGATTATTTGTATGAACTTGTCTTTTTCTGTTTTTTTTTCTTTTTTTCGTATTTGTGATATATATTACAGACATCTTTCAAAGGTAAACTTAGTAAACTTGTAGGCATTATTAAAACTCTGCTGGTAGCCCATCTGGTACCGGTGTTTTTATTTATTTATTTATTTTGTCTTTTTATAGCCTCTATCAATTCCATCATTGTAATTTTCTTATTTAACATGGTCTTAAAGTTTTCTGGAATTTTTGGTAAATTATTTTTTCCATATATTGAATCATTTCCTCCCATAGAATTTCTTCCATATCATACAATTTTTCATAATATTCTTTAATTATCTTTTTATTGCCTCATTTTTAAATTGTAGACAGCCTTTTTCATGTACTAAATTGCTTATCAAATTTTTCTCCTTCTGTTTTTTAAGTTTGTAAGCTAACCAACTTCCTGGTTTATTTGCATTTTCAAAAAAAATGTTTTGCTCTTTTAATTTATTGTGCCAGTCTTTCTAACTCTATTAAATTAAATTTATGTTTTATGTTTTAATACTTTAATACTGGATTTATTTGTAGTTCTAATTCTAATTTTTTAAATTCTTCCCTTAATAGCACACGTTGTTGTTTTTCTTTGTTCTTTTTCTCCACGTATGTTATAACTACATCTTGAAAATACGCTTTGGTCATGATTTACAATCTGGATGGCATGCATTTTTGTGGGATGAGAGATATAACCTTCATCAATACTTCCAGAGACACCATATCAGAGCAGCATTACTTAATGTGTGGATTAAAGTTGAACAACAGAACTATATAGAAACATCAGTATGGCTCTCAACACTGGAAAAGCTAGTGCATCCAAATTTCATGAACTTGGGAAAAGTAGTTATGTACAGAGATATTCTAAATGAACAAGGGGAACTTAAATCTAGACAAGAATTAAAAGAAAACAAGGTACAATTGGAATGGTGGGTGTACCTGAAAATTCAGTCACATTATAAGAAAGACAAAAAGGAATGGGGTATATGGAGGGATCTGACAACAGTAGATAAAATATTATTACGAACGGAGGAGAAAGCAATCAAAAGAACATATAAATAATTATTGGAATATAAAATAGAAGAGGAACAGATAAAAGAAGTGATGATAACATGGGCCCAAAATTTTGAATATAATATCGATTTAGACAAATGGCAAATGTTGTGGGAAAGAAATAGAAAGTTAACCTTGGCTACCTCATATAAAGAGAATTTGTACAAAATGTTTTACAGGTGGCACTTCTCCCCAACAAGACTGGCAGAGATGATAAAAGATATGTCACCACAGTGTTGGAAGTGCAAGAAAGTGTTAGGGACTTATTATCATATGTGGTGGACTTGTTCCAAAGCCAAAGAATTTTGGCGGCTAATAAAGACTTGGTTGGAGGAAATGTTGGGACTGAAGATAGATCCCAAACCAGAACTGTTTTTATTGGGAATGATAGATGGGAAGTTTAACAAAGGAGAGACATATCTAGTGTTGCATATTATAACAGCAGCAAGGTTGGTCTATGCCCAGAACTGGAAAAACAGAAATTCCCCGGTGGAGAGTGAACTAATTAAAAAAATGTTGATATGTGCAGAGATGGATAGACTAGCATTAGAAATTAAAGACAAGGATGAAACAGAGTATTATGAAGTTTGGGATAAGATGTACTATTCCCTTCGTTTTTAGTAAGTTGGTGAGGGGCAAGGCTATCTGTGCAAATGAGGGGATGAATTGGCGGTAAAAATTTGCAAAGCCCAGGAAACTTTGTAGTTGCTTTCTTGTGCGGGGTGGTGCCCATTCTAATACTGCTCTGACCTTCTCTGGGTCCATTTCAATGCCCTGTGGGGATATGCGATAGCCTAGGTAGTCTATCCTTTCCTGGTGGAATTCGCATTTTGAGAGTTTGGCATATAGGTGAGCGGCTCGCAGCTTCTTTAAAACCGCTCTGACAAGTTTGACGTGTTCTTCTTTTGTTTCGGTAAAGATAAGAATGTCGTCCAAGTAAACAAGGACCCCCTTAAACAGGTGCTCCCTTAGAACGTCATTGATTAATTGCATAAAGACTGCAGGGCCCCCTTGTAATCCAAATGGCAAGACTTTGAATTGATAGCACCCCATGGGGCAGTTAAATGCAGTCTTCCATTCGTCCCCTTCCTTGATTCTCACGCGATAGTAAGCTTCCCTTAAGTCTAGTTTAGAAAAAATTTTCCCTTTCGATAGGTGTGACAGCATGTCTTTCATGAGGGGCAGCGGGTATAGGTTGCTTTCACTGATTGTGTTCAGGGCCCTATAATCCACGCATAAACGTAAAGAGCCATCCTTCTTCTCTCTAAAAAGGACCGGGGCAGCCACTTTAGGCTTAGCTGGTTCAATGAAACCTCTCTCCAGGTTTTTTTTTATAAATCTTTCCATTTCCTCCTTCTCCTTTGGGCTCATGGAGTATAATCTGGGCTTCGGGAGTTTTGCCCCAGGCTTGAATTCAATGGTACAGTCTGTGGGTCGGTGGGGGGGAAGCTCATTCGCCCTCTCCTCACTGAAGACTTCAGCAAGGTCCCTATATTCCTCTGGTATTTCTGTTAATCTTTTTTCCTCTCCTATGGATGCTTTTTCTATTCTTGATTCTGGTAGCCTCTCTTGGGGTTTTAAGTCCATAGGGTCCCCCTTCGGGAATTTGATTTCTGTCGTCCTCCAATTTACCCAGGGGTTCCATTTTTTCAACCATTCCATCCCTAGAATCATTGGGCATTCCATACCTGGGGTCACCACAAACGTTAAGTCCTCTTCATGGTTGCCCAGGGAGAGGTGTATTGGCAGAGTGGCTAGGGTAGCTGGCACCCCCCCTGCTATGGATCCATCTAGCTGGCCAAATGAGATTGGTTGTTCCAGTCTCCTGGATGGGATGCCCAGATTCCCCACTAGTGTTGGGCTAATGAGGCAGCGGGTGCAGCCAGAGTCTATTAAGGCTTTCACCTTCACAGCTTCGGGCATGGGGGGGATTAATATAGTCACTGTTTTGAAGATGGGTGTGATGCGTCCACTTACCAGGGGTTCGCCTTCCGAGCTGTCATCTGAGGCATCCACCGTCCCTGTGGTGTAGGCTGGAGTTCTTTCCCCTTGGTGAGCAGAGGTGGGGTTTTCTGCAATTTCCATCATTTTCATGGCTGTTTCTTTTGGCTTAGCTGAATATTGGGGATCTGTCTGGGTTGTGCTGGGGGGCCTTTGAGCGGCATTCTACAGCTCGATGCCCTTCTCTTCCGCACTTGAAACACCCCATCTGCTTCTTGGCTGTATCCGATGATTTCACCGGTTGGTGTGTCAGCTCAGGCGGGGGGCGGCTCCATTGTTTTCCTCGGCGATGCCTCTTCAATATGTCGATCTCTGCTTCCTCTGCCAAGACGTACCATTCCTCAAGTCGATGTGGGTCTCCTCGGGGCAGGCAAGCATCATATAGATCATAGTTTAGTCCGTCTTTGAAACGGCCAAGGAGGATGTCTTCTGGCCAATTCAGTTTGCTGGCAATGGCTCGGAATTCTTGTGTATACTCAGCCACTGGGCGTTTGCCCTGCCTCATCGTTGTTATTCTTTCACGGGCTTTGCGATCAGCCAGGGGGTCTTCAAACCGTCTTCTCAACGAGGACATGAAACGGTTGAAGTTACTGAGTTCTGGGGCATTGGAGTCATGCAGGTTCACCACCCAATCTGCAGCTGGTCCATCCAGGGCAGATTGCACGATCCGGATGCGGGCTTTGTCGCTGGGGATGTCCTGCCCATATTCCTCCATGTAGCTGAGGACTTGGGTTAGGAAAAACCCCAAGCGTGTTGGCTCCCCTTTGAATTTCACCTCCAACGGTGGACGTCTTGGAATGGATCGGTGCCTCCATTGTGGGTGGTAGTGTCTTCCGTCCAGATTTCCATCTTGGGTCCGGTAGGGGGTGGGAGCTCCTGGATCAGTAAATGTCCCTGGGGTTGCAGGTTCCACGTCCCCCTCGGTGTCTCTCCCTTTGTGGCTCCAGGAACTGGGGTGGGCGTAGGGTTCAGGAATCTCCTCTCCTAGGGAGCTGAGAGTTCTCTTCATCAGGTCAATAGCTCTCTCTAGGATCCAGTCTGAGTACGGCATACAGCTTCCTCCCTCTTCACTTGCGTGCAGGGATTTCTCCATCTCCTGCTTCCATTCTGGTTGCTTGGTTCCCCGTCTCAGGGTCACTTTTCTTGATTCCTTTCCCCACTCGCTTTTCTTTCCAACGCCCATCGACCAGCGAGGCTTGTGGTCCTGTGTCTCCACCACTTCTTCTTCTGAGAAATCTGGCCTCTCGGATCCCAACATCTGGCAAGGTTCCAACTGGGTCAGCGGCTCTCTTTCCAGGGAGTTTTCTCCCTCTCTTGCTTCGTTGTCTGACATGGTAAATTTTTGCAAAATCCCCCGGCAAGGGTCTACCTTCCAGGTGGATTAATTTTGCAAGTCCTGTCTAATGTAAGGACCCACCCCACTTTGCATCTTAAGAAGACAGAACTCTTGGAATAGCTCTTCCAACAGGAATCCTTTATTAAGAGAAAATGGTTGCAGGCATGCTAGACAGGACTTGGGGTTCAAGCTCTCCCATTCAAGGTTTTAAGGGGTTCCCCAGTAGTCCCACCCAATCAACCCCCCTTCCAGTGATAGTTTCAAGTATCACAATTCCATCCCCTTTCTTCTTCCGTCTGGATGGAGACTTCAGATAACTACATGAAAGGCAATTACTCTTCTTTGATATGTTAAAGCTTAGAGGCCACAATAAACACACATTCAGTCCTTGAAGTGTGCTGAAGGAAGTGAGGGCCATAAAGCCCCTTTGCTCTCCCCCTTTTCTCCCTCTTATGGCAGAATCCAGAGAAGGCAGAATTGGGAGTTTCTATGTTTGATAATTAAAGATGAAATATAATTGGATTCTGACATGTTAGGGACTTATTATCATATGTGGTGGACTTGTTCCAAAGCCAAAGAATTTTGGCGGCTAATAAAGACTTGGTTGGAGGAAATGTTGGGACTGAAGATAGATCCCAAACCAGAACTGTTTTTATTGGGAATGATAGATGGGAAGTTTAACAAAGGAGAGACATATCTAGTGTTGCATATTATAACAGCAGCAAGGTTGGTCTATGCCCAGAACTGGAAAAACAGAAATTCCCCGGTGGAGAGTGAACTAATTAAAAAAATGTTGATATGTGCAGAGATGGATAGACTAGCATTAGAAATTAAAGACAAGGATGAAACAGAGTATTATGAAGTTTGGGATAAGATGTACTATTGGTTAGACTCGAAGAGAAAAAGTCAGAACAAAGAAAGCTCGTCTAGAAGAGAGAAAGTGTAGATTTTCAACCTCAAAGTGAGTGTAAGATAGAGATTAGAAAGAATATGAAATAAGAATGGAAATGGAAGTTATGTTATAAACAGACGTAAATATGTATGTAAATATATAAATGTGTAAATAGTATAAAATGCAATATGTAAATGGTGTAAAAGAGCAATGAATAGGGAGATATATGATATATGGTATATGGTATAATATGTATGGCAAAATAACAGCCAGAAAAGTCACACTGTGTTCAAACTGTTTTTAAATGTTTATTCAATAAAAATTTTTAAAAAAGAAAAGAAAAAAAAAAGAAAATATGCTTTGGCCATGTCCCATACATTTTGTAATGTTGTATCTTCTTTTTTATTTTCTTTGAAAACAAATTCCATTTCTTTTGTTGCTAATTCTGTAAACTTTCTCTTTTAATGTTGATAGATTCAAAGTCCATCTTATTTTTTTCTGTATTCCTTTCCATGTCATTTTAATTCTATCTCAATTTCCTGCATATCAGTTTTAGTTCAGGCGTCATCCAAATCATGTCAATTCTGGACCAAGATTTATAACTGTTCAAGTAAAACGTATATTGTAGTTTTTCTGGATTCATTTCTCTTTGAGTATCTTGTACACCAATTTCCTCTATCATGTTGAAAAATGTCTTAGGTCAATGGTTCTCAACCTGTGGGTCGGGACCCCATTTGGGGTCGAACGACCATTTCACGGGGGTCGCCAAACAACCCAGTCCGCCATTTTTTTCCCCTTTTCCTTAGCTGTGCTACTCCCTTTTATTCTATTGGCTTTTGTCCAGGCTGTCTCTGCCCTGCTGAGCCTGCCAAAAGTCCCATTCTGCAAACAGTGCTGCACCAATTGAGTAGTCCTCGACTTACGACCGGTTGAGTAGTCCTCGACTTACGACCGGTTGGGGGTCACGGCATTAAAAAGGTTGAGAACCACTGTCTTAGGTAGTCTCTTTCTTCCTTATTTTCCTGTTTTGCTACATTTATAATCTAGTGTCCCATCTACTATTGCATTAAAATCCCCTAGTAGGCAAATATTTTGATATTCCATTTCTGCTATTTTTCTATGAAGATTTTGATAAAATTATTCTTGTTTGTTATTTGGTGCATATATTACTACCAAAAGTATCTGTTTTTGATTTAAAAATATTTCCACCATTACAATTCTTCCTTCTTCATCTGAGTAAATCAAGACTATGTGTAGTACGTATTATATATGAAATGTTCTTAAAAGTACTAATAAAGGAGAATATTTGTAGCTCAGGGTTGACATGAGGGGTCCTTAGTGCTCTCTGAGAGTGCTTGTTTTCTTGCAGACATTTCATTACCAGCCCAGAGAGCACCAAGAACCCCTCATTTCTTAAAGGTGTTAGACTATTATAGGAACAAACAGCACTGACAGAGAGAGTAATATCCAAATACCATCTTATAGTTAGCAGCAAAGGCAATGTTAAGACACCTCTGTTAAAAAATATCAATCTCCAAAAGCTAACCCCACACAATTTAAGTCAAGTTGGTTAAATGTCACCACACTTCAGAAGGAATGGCACAAGGCATAGCCACCATATCAAAAATTGCTTGGAACAGATTTAATGGAAGAGAAGTTATGCAAAATTAATCAGGTCTTGCTAAAATAGGATTTTTCAAAAAGAGAAAAGAGCACTATAAAATAAAATAAAGAATGAAACCAGTATTCCATTCTCTTCACATTGTCTGAACCACAGGAAAAATATGCTGCATGCTAACAGGATGTTGCAGTGATTTCTGGCTATTCCCCAGGGTATTATTAAGAGAGAAACATTGGGCATTGTTCCAGAGTCCCATAACCTGGAGGAATTAACAAAGGATCTATCACCTCCTTATTTCTCCTCTCCACTATTTGAGCCTTTCTGGAGAAATTAAGATTTCAACTACAACTAAAGTTTAGCTTTCAGGTACAATCAAATTCTTTTACCTGTTATATCAAAGGAAAGAAAAGTGTGCTAGAAGGGCAAATGGGGGTGGGGGAGAGAAACCAGGACAAAGAATGCTTAATGGGTACAGAGGTAAGGCTGACTCCTGGGGCATCTTCTGCAGGATCCCCTTCAACCCTGAGATACCTCACTGAATGAATAAGAGGACAGCAGAGGACTACATTCATCTGAAATTTAAATCATAGTGCACAGAACAAGAAACTGCATCAGGGGGAATGCATGCCTCTGTTATGACCTACCACCACTTAGTTTCAATGTGCGGAATTTCAATCACTCTTTCACAACTTGACTTCTTCCAGGTGGCACAGGGTTTCTTTAACAGCACAACTAATAGTCAGGAATGATCGGAGTATAGTACAGTAGCCTCTGGAGGGCCGTCACATCTTTATTACTGAACTACAGTTCTTACCACAACCCCTAAGCCTTCCTTCCTTTCTTTCTTTCTTTCTTTCTTTCTTTCTTTCTTTCTTTCTTTCTTTCTTTCTTTCTTTCTTTCTTTCTCTTTCTTTCTTTCTTTCTTCCTTCCTTCCTTCCTTCCTTCTTTCTCTTTCCTTCCTTCCTTCCTTCCTCTTTTTTTCTTTTTTTCTTTTTTTCTTTCTTTCTTTCTTTCCTTTCTTCTTTCTTTCTTTTTCTTTCTTCCTTCCTTCCTTCCTTCCTTCCTTCCTTCCTTCCTTTCTTTTCTTTCCATCAACTCAAAGTGGCAAACATGTCCAACACACCTTTCTCCTCCTATTTGCTCTACAACAATGAGCTTTTGAGGTGAACTGGGCTGAGAGAAAGTGAATAACTGGCCCAAGATCACCCAATTGGTTTTCATGGCTAAGGCAAGACAAGAACTTCCAGTCACCCGGATTCTAGCCTGGTGCCTTAACCTCTAGACCTAATGGCTCTCTTCATTAGCCAAAAGATAGGCAAGAGAAACTCACAGCTTTGTAGAAAAATGATGAAATGTATCCATTCCCAGCAACCAAAGATTGCTTGTTCCTGGACACTGTCACAACACAGCTAGGCCCATTGTTTAATTACCCACAAGATAGAAACAGAGACCAACCCCTTTAGAGATGTCTGCACTAGGTTTTAAATCTAGATCTTTTCCTTCCCACTTTCCTTTTAATAAAAATTGGGTCATTCGCTTCCCAATGTTGAGATTGGACTGGATTCCTGGGCTTTTGGACATCACCCCCACCTACTCCTACTATATAATATTTGGATATGCATTCCAGTTTTTTTATTTTCTTTTATTTCATGAGCAGCTTTTATTAATGCTGGTGTGATATAATAGAAACACCTACTGTTGAAAGTAACAGAGAAGAAATAGAAGAAAATAATGTGTTTCATTCCCTGTTTATTATTTCAAAGTGCTTTTCAAACAACTGGTTTTGGGACATGCACAGCAGCTTTTCAAGGTGCCCCAATTATTGTAACTAGCCCAGGTTTGTCAGACTGGCCCAGACCAGTAATCCTGGAGAAGAAGGTCTCAAGCAATTGGAAATGAGACAGCAATTTTATCAACCAAGAAATCCTGCAGAAAACTATATTTTTTGTGACAACATCTTGAAATGGAGTAGCAGAAAATGTTCTTTTTGGATATAGCAGAAGAGACAGTGCTAGTGGCTTCAGGAGGACACAATGTCCTTTTGGCATCATTCTATCCATGAAATATTCTGGGCATTGTGTCATGGTGGCATTGGACTGCTTGTAGCCTTTCCAAGTCAGCAGTGGGAAACAGAATCCAACAAAAGGAAAGGCAGATGAAAGAAAAGGAGGTTTTCACCCAAGAGAGGATACATTTATGCCATTAACTTTTGCAAGCATGTAAGAAACCTTTCATATTTTTCCTCTCTGATCATTTTCATTCCATTGAATGGAAAAAGAGAGCATTTTTAATTTGTTTTTCCTAAGTTGAACCAAATTTCTATCACATTATCAGAGGTGGAATGCATAGGAACTGAAAGGAGAGAAAGGGTGAGCTTTATGAAGTGGATCACTTTTGTGATCTTTCTCACCTCATATTCCTGCTTGAAGCCATACCCTTCTGCTGTTTTCATTTGGTTGATGTGCTGGAGAAGATCGGCCACTCGGACAGCAGGGTGAAGCTGCCCGGTGTGATAGGGGGAGCCTTTGCGTCCACACTGCCTTCGAGGGGACCCCCCTAATAGGCTGCTGGACTCATTGACAATGTTGGAACATTGATCACCTGGAAAGGAAAGGACACGACATCATAGAAACACAAACAATAGATTCTCAGAAGAACAGGAACTGACAAAAATCCATCTATTGAGTGATGAACTGATGGGTGAGAAAGCTGTTTAAATCACCAATGTGTATTTTCCAAAAGTATGCACAGATCACACTGCAAGTTTTCATCAATATTAGCATGCTGCTAGATTTTGCAATACCAATTTATCAATAGGAATTGTGCATGATGTGTTTATAAGAACGTTTACATTAGCAAAAGAGGGGGGATGTACAAAACATCTAAATGCAAGAAAACTGGTTGTGAGAAATATGCCTATTTAGGAGAAATATACTGTATGTGAATGAATTTTTTCACAAGGACATAGGATGGAAGTAACGCTTGTCACTCAATCCAACTTCTTTCTAGAAAGGCAGAAAACTGGTTTCTCCATAATGTTGAAGTTAATAGATGCATTTTGAAAAGAGTGAATGTGAGTTCAAAGTTTTTTCTATTAATATTCACCTCTAGCATTATGCAAACAAATGAATTGATGTAATGTCAGAGTTGGAAAGCCTTTTTTTAAATATTAGAAGTAAGCACTTTAGGCATTTTTTTTTCTCTATCATTCCCAGCATTTTTAACCCTTGATTGTTCTGGTTCGAATTGGCTGGAAATATCTCTCAAAAATATCCAGAGGACTCCAGATTGCTTAGTCTCATTTTAAATTGTGGCCTCACTGAAATGAAATCACTGCAAAATACTATGGTAATTTTGGAGGAAAACAGCAGATTCTGCAAGTCTATTTAGTTTCTCCTCTAGTCCACTCAGAAATGTTTGCATTAGCAAGATAACATTTTAATGTCATGTCAGAACATTAACTGAGCTGTCGATAAAAGCAATTTATCCCCTGGGATAAAGCCCCAATCACTATTATAATGGCAATAATGTGATGCTACTGACATCTATATGACCCCCTCATCCTGAATGGAATTGTCTTAACAATTCTCTGAGTAGTTCTAGGCTTTTATGCCAATTACTCTGAAAAGGAACAAGCTCTGTTCATGCCAGGCAGGTAAATTGCTTGGTTCTATAATAATAATTTATTAATTTAGGGGAGTGCAATATTTGAGAATCCTAGTTTAGATTTATACACAGGCCAGGCTCTTCAACCATGGTTTAAACTATCTGGATTTTGCAAGAACCAATCAAATTACAGATTGATTTGGGGGCATGTACCTAGCATTTTCTCAGCAATTGGAAAGATCTCTTTAAGGTTTCAGAGTAAAATCTATCCATCTGATCCTGAATCTCAGTTAAGAAGGAAGAACATAAAGGAGGAAATTGCTTCTTGACCTTAGGCTCCATAGTTTCTATTAAAATTTCAGATTAAAACTGAACGTAAAAGAAACCCTCCAAAAGTTTTCCATATTTATTTTATATGTTTGTCAGCAGTGACCATTATCAAGGCATACTTACTGTAGAAAGCAAACCATACAGAAGCTCAGGATAAACTCCACAATTATGGAAATGGTGAATCCTGCTTAAAAAAATCTACATATACTTTCTCAAAATCTGGAATGGGAGAATTCACCCAGGTCAATTCGCCATGGCCAACTCACCATGGCCAATTTGCTGCAGGACAACTCACCGTGGAACAATTCAACAAATACAAAAGTTAAATTAATTTCAACAGAACTGTGGCCAATCGCAATAGCACTTAGACTTATATACTGCTTCATAGTGCTTTAAAACACTCTCTAAGTAGTTTACAGAATCAGCATATCACCCCCAACAAGCTGGGTTCTCATTAACCAACCTTGGAAGGATGAAAGGATGAGTCAACCTTGAGCAGTGATAATTGAACTCCTGGCACTCAGCAGAATTAGCATGCAATACTGCATTCTAACCACTGTGCCACCATGGCTCCAATAATAACAAAATAAACAAAGTCAATCCAGAAATAAAAGAATTTCAATAATTTCAACAAAAACGTGAATTGTTCCATAGCAGTTAGTCCTGTAGTGAATTGGTCATGGTCAGTTGATTGCAGCAAGTTAGGTGTGGTGAGTTTGCCACGGCAAGTTGGCTGTGGAGAGTTGTCTTAGATCCCTCAAAATCAGCTGGGTAGAAATGCAATACATCAGGTAAATCAGGGGTTTCCATCTTTGTGGGTTAATGGGCAGATTTGTAATGGTGAGATCTTACTGGTATCACTTTCATGAATTTATGTTTTGGAAAGCTTTCAAACATTGGACTGATCTATCATCTTTAATTTTTATGATGGCATATGGAATCATTGGAAGTTGGGTGGTATACAAATTTTGATTATTAGCATCAACTTTTTTAAAAAGTTGGATAGAACTTAGTAAGCAAAGAATGGCCTCGGATACTACACTGGAGACTCTCCCAGTAAACAAAAAGATATAGTTTATTATCTCTGATATCTAATAAGTAGTTGATAACAAAGTTTGAAAAATAACTTGCACTTGGCCCAGAATATATCCAAAACAAGTGAAGTGCTTATGAGTAAATTATCATTTTTTATCCTATCATATGCCACGTCTTTACTACTGCAGCAAAAACATTCCAAGAGCTAAATTCCCATTCTAATTTTTTTTTAAGCATTGATGCAAAATTAGGGACACACCTCTTGGTTTCCAATCCAGCACACAGTAAAAATGGCCACAGCCATTCTGACAATAGCTTCAAGAAACTACTTTCTCTACAGGCCTCTCAAGACTAACATTAAATTCACTGCCAAGCAAAGCAGGTGCTGTCACACTGACTTCAATAGATTATAAATGAATCACAGCAAAATTGGACTGAAAGCTCTCAGATGCTCAAGATAGAGTAATTGCAGGTTTTGTTAAGAGCATGCTTAAAAAAAACGCATGAAAACCTCACAGTAGCCCAGCCACAAACATAAAATAACAGCCCTGTGTAGATCCATAAAAGAGGGAGATTCACCCTCTGGGCTTCCATTATCTGCAGGACAATAGCGGGAGCTATATTAATCTTGCAGTCTGTAGAGAGAAGACGTGAGCAAGGAAGCATCTTGAAACTCCACTAACAGATGTTATTAGCATATGGCTGAAACTAGGGAACAGAAAGAAATTAATTTACAGCTAAATCAGCACAGAAATGCACATGCGGGTGTGAAATTGCCAGTCTTGGCCTAATGCAAAAGCTCTGCTTTGTTAACTCTTAAAGGCTCATGAGAGCTCAGGGCATAGTCAAAAGTCAATTACAGAAAAGCAGTCCTTTAGGAATACCAGAAACTCATGTTCATGCTATGTCAGTTATATGTACAGACTGCTTTCCTGCCGACACACTGGGCCCTGGGATTGATTTGGCTCATTCTGCTCCCTTGAAAGGTCCTTCCCTTTTTTATTATTTTATTTCTATCTACTCAAAAGAACTATTGTTGCTTTAAGCAGCAGCAATCGCTCTCCTAGGAGAGAATGAAGTGGCACAATTCTCAGGAAAACTAAGCTACTGCTTGAGGAGATGGCAGCTTCTTGTGGCTGTAACAAAGGGCGGTCAATGTTAAAGATTAGCTGAGATGTGAACAAACTATCCTGCAAGTTGTTGTAGATGACCAGGCTGAGCCTAAGGGAGGGGTCAAATGTGTCATCAGTCTCAAATCTCTTCATGCCCACAAGAGATCCAAGTCCAGCCCACCTTGCACTCCACTGACTCTTATCTACTGCCAATCTGCTTTGGCTGTTAGTAGTTCAGATTCTTGTAGACAGCTTAAGCTTATGATAAATCTTTATACCGTAAACGCCGGCGTACAAGGCGACCCGGCGTATAAGACGACCCCCGTCTTTATAGCCGGGCCGCATTCCTAGAACGTCGCCTTATACGCCGGAAACTACCAGTATTTCCGGCGTATAAGACGACCCCCGTCTTTGGCGCCGATTTCAGCGCTCGCGGAAGTCGCCTTATACGCCGGCATTTACGGTACCTATTTGAACTGCCTGGATCTTCTGATTTCCCTGGCATTTGATATTTGTCTCATGCAATTTCTCAGTTTTCTTCCCACGTGAAGAAAAAGAAGAAGAAAGGGCTTTTGTTTTTCCATCTTATTCTCTTCAAGAATTTATTTTATTCTTGAAAGTGAAAGGGGCTCCACCTGTTGATACTATCACGGATGAATACATACAATTTTCTGTCACTCTGCAGTTTTATTGACTGCCCTTTCTTTCCTAGCTGAGCAAAAGTGCATGAGAGGAGTCCCCATTTGATGTCTGCTTTGGAATGAAGGCAACAACAGTCAAGAAGGTTGCAGAATGGAAGAGAATTCTGTAATGAAAGACCAACCATTCCCATGCAGATCTCATAGCTATCTGCCCCTACAGCAGTTCAAGAATTTCCTAGTCTAGACATGAGGGTTGTTTTTTTTCCAAAAATCTCTTCTCTTACAGAAAAAAAATTGAATCATAGAGCTGAAAGGGATCTTGGAGGTCTTCTAGTCCAATCCCTGCCCAAGGCAGGAGACCTTATATCATCCCTGATAAATGGCTGTTCAATCTTTTATTGAAAACTTCCAGTGATGGAGCATCCAGGAGGCAAGTTTTTTCACTGATTAATTGCTCTCATGTCAGAAAATGTCAGAAAATTTTGCCTTAGTTCCAGATTGGATCTCTCTTTAACAAGCTTCCACCCAGTGCTTATTCCTACCCTCTGGCGCTTTGGGAAACAAGTCAATCCCCTTTTCTCTATGACAGCTCTGGAAGTACTAGAAGACAGCTATTGTGTCACTCCTACTTCTTCTCTTCATTACTCTAGACATACCTAGTTCCCTTAATTGTTTAATGTAGGATTTAGCCTCCAGACCCTTTATCAATTATGTTGCTTAACAAGACTTTTTCATTGGCTTAATTTAAAAACTGAAAGGAGAATGTTCTACAATACATCACCTCACAAGAAAAATCCCGTTTTGGGGAATAGTTTCTATTATGTCCCAAATTGCCCAAACTTGAAAACATAGACAAATAAGCAAATGGTTGAATACAGAAACAGATATAGGAAGAGATTTAGAACCCACTGTTTTTGAAACCAATTTGTGCCTTCAGGATACCATATATTATTGTATCTTCTTTTTGAAAAAAATGATATTTGTGTAAGATTTGTATGTTAAGTCATTCAAAGTGATGTATTAATAAAACACTACTGTGACCATCTTTCATCAAGACCACCTTACTGATAAGAAATTGGGCACACAAAGATGAAAGATGTGAATAAGAGCTGCAGGAATAGAAAGCAATTAGTGAGTCTAGCAAGGCATGGCTTTGTCAAGCTAGAGAATCTTTGCTATCCAAAGATCAAAGGGCAAAGAGACGAGAATGAAAAAAGGAAAGAGGAGATGAAAGGAAGGGATGAGCTTAAAATAGTCACTGTGACAGAAACCTAGAAGAAGCAGTTGAAGAAATGACTTCTGATTCCCATCACCAGTCCCCTGGAAGCAACTTGCAAAGACTGAAGCTAGCCAAAAATAAATGTGATTGACAAACAGATCAATAAATGAAACCCATGGTAACTGGGTATTACTGCAGAATTTTATGTGATGCACAGATGAGGAATCCATGGTTCACCAAATTTTAATGGAATGCAGCTCAAAGGAACCTCCAGCTAGCATTACCAGAGTTGAAAGATGATGGGAACCGTACTGCAATATCTCAAAGGCCAGTCATAAGTTCCCCTGCAGCTGCTGAAAAACCATCAAGGCAAGTACCTAACTGCAGAGTGTGTGAGCCCAGATGTTGTAGCATAACCATTAATCAGGACTCCTAAGCAAAGGAAAGATCATGACTTTCAGCATGATCAACAATCACATTTCTTAACTAGTGAGCCAAGGAAGGTTATTGTTGTTGTTTAAATCTACCACTTCAAAAAGTTCTGAGCAACTTGCAACATTCAAACATGCAAATATTGAAACAGTTAAAAACATAGCAACAAAGTGTGACAAAAAACCACCATAACAAGAACAAAAACCACAACAGGGGCTTCACAGAGACACTAATCCCAAGCCTGGGAATAGAGCCAGGTCTTAAGAGTAAGTGAGTGCCATCCAGGGCTTTTTTCTCATAAAACGCCCAGAACGGAGTTCCGGCACCTTTTTTGGATGGAACCTTGTAGGGTAGGCAAGGCAGGTTGTATGAAGTGTGTGAGTTCCAGCACCTTTTTTGTTTTTAGAAAAAAAAAAACACTGGTGCCATCTATAGCTCAGTAAGGTGGGGGGAGGGATGCTGTTCCAGAAGGCAGGTAGAGTGACACAGAAGGTAGATATCCTTGGTCCCATAAGATGGCATCATTTGAGGGGACCTGGAGTTCACTCACTCTGCCTGAATGGACTAGACAAACGGAAAAGTTGTTGTTTGCTAGGGTGGGTAGGAAGTATGGTAACCTGAGGTACACAAGCCCAGCAAGTCTTCTTGATGCAAACATCCATTGTCACATAGTAAAAGAAGCAAAATAATATAAAATCATAAAGGAAATAAAGCCACACCAGACATCAAGTAGAAACCTAAGAGTCGGTAAAAAGAAAGCATACCTTGGGGCATTAGAAAGGCAGCAGCAGAGAAACATCCTATAAGTCATTTAAGTGAAGGGCCAGCTTAAGATAACCAGCTGTAGATACTTCCTCCTGGACTATCCATAATTGACTTCTTGTAAGTCTGTTTTGCTAAACACTGGCATTCCTAGGCTCACCAGGTTTCTCTTTATCCCACAGTGCTTTGGTCCAAGCTGCATTGTGACATAATTTTTTCCCCTAAGAAAGGTACAATCGAGAAGACTTGAGAGCATGTTGTCCCAACAGCAAAGACGCCTGTTTTAAAATTGAACTGTTGCTAAACTTTCTTGGCAACTATTATTTCTTAAGGTAAGGCCCAGGCATTTCAGAAAGCTTTTCAGAGTGCAACCAGTCAAATGGTGCTGAAGCAAACCATGTTGAAAACAGCCTGGGAGATCCATGAGAGAATGCCAGAATAACCAGCTCCACCAGCCAGGTTATAATATGTTCCAGAAGGTGCAGCCCAAAAGCCAAACATTTAACAAGAATGGATGGCCAGATCATACCAACTGCCATTCTGGAAACAGCCATTTCCAATATTAAAATCATCAGGTTGGTTTTCTGCTTTTTTAAAAAAAGCATCAAAAGTCGTCTCCTAAAAGAATCCATCTGAAGAGGTTATAGAAGAAAAATGGCAAAAGTAACAACACAGGTGAAGAAAACATGTGATCGCACCCCTATTCTTTCTGAAAGAAAGTATTAGGATTCCTAGATTAGATTAGAAAAGAGCAAATGGATCTCTTTGGAGAGTCTGAACAATGTTTGGGAGAGCATTTTCTCTGGTGCCCAGAGTGTTCTTCAACATACAAAGAAAGAGAAGTCAAAGTGCCACAGAAATTAAGAAGCACATTTGCAAAGATCCTCAAGAATACAAATAGACTTACTCCACCATGATCCTTTCCAGGAAGATTTTCAGTTTTGCATTGAATGTGCCTTACAGACCAGAGATTTAAGATCATAATGATCTCCAAACATTCTCTACCCTACCAGAGGGTATGTTTTCCTGATTTCTAGATCTTTGTAAGAAGCCAGATGGCCATATCTCATGAATGATTTACTGTTTTTCTTCTCCCCCCCCCCCCACAGTGCAGAGAGTTGGAGTAGATCAGTGTGCCCCAAACCTGGGGACTTTAAGATGTGTGGATTTAACTCATGCTGTCTGTGGAATTCTGGGAGCCGAAGTCCACACTTTTTAAAGTTCCAAGGTTGGGAAACATTGGATTAGATAATCCTTGTAATCCCTTCCAATTCTATAATTCTGTGACACTGGCAGCCTTTTTGTTATTCCTGCTGATGTTGAAATAGGAATTTTTTTTTTGTCTTGTATCCTTTGTTGATTGCTAGAAGGTTAAGTAAATATTACAGGTTGAATGCTGCATTACAGTTTATGCAATGCCTACTCACAATTCCTAATGCAGATTAGATTTTAAGTGGAAGAGAGAAAATACTGTGAAGTTTGAGCTAAATGAGCAACTGAATTAAATCAATTATAATGTAAATTGTTCTCTCCAAGAAAATCAGTGGGATAATAAAGATTATCTGTTTCATTTCTAGACTTAGGAATACTTTACCTAACTATATATAAATTTTATTGATTTTCTAATACAACATTCACATATTTGAAAAGCCATGTGGCGGGTTATAATAATTCAATTACATACAGATATCATTAGTACTGATTTCAAACTACTACCCTAAATATTTCCTTTCTCTTTCTCTTAATAAATACTGTCCATATGTAAATTAACACAATTCTTATTCTATCAGTCACATAAAGCATAGCTTTCTTACATATATCAATAGTTTTTAGTTTATATATATTCTAATTATTCTAACATACAATCTTTTAGACAATCAATGACCTAATAAATTTTTCCATTTTTAATTTCCACTAATATTTAAATTTAATATTTGATATTTATCATTCCCAGGATTTTAAATACTCCCAATTCTTCTATCACCATTCCTCACAAAATCTAATATTCAGAGTACATGTCTTATCAATTTAACTTCTCACCCTCTATATCGACAAATTAATAATACAATATGAAATTCTTATTTTCTGCTACTTTTTGAATTTCTTCAATTAGTGATCAAAATTTCTTTTTATTTCAATATTTAATACTTCCTCTCTCTTCCTCTTTGTATCTGCTATCTCATGTTTGAACTAATAATTACCTGAATCAATGTTCCATATAGACCTGTTTATTACTTTCATCAATACATTTTAGCTTATCTATATCCTATTCACCTTTACATGACCTTTGTACATAAATTTCTTTCTTTATACACAAATCAATATTCAAATTTAGCTATTAGTATTTATGCTACTAAATTTTAATGGCCAAAAGCTTTCCTTTATCTCAATTCATAGCAATATCTTATATTCAACATACACATCTTATCTATTTAAATATATTCTATTTTAAATTTTCATAAGATGGTCGAAACTCTATTCTTCAATCTTATTCTAGCTTTTTTTCTTTGCCAAGTCATCTTCCATGTCATTTTTGGGTCATTTAACCAATCTTCTTGTATTGTCATATATGTTATTTGACATTGACAAAACCATCTGGTCATCATTTTTTTGAGAGGGCTAGTAGATCTGGCAGGTCGTCTCTTTATTTTTTCAAATTGACACGGTTGTTTTGAATTGTTTATCTTCTCTTCCAACTGTTCTTTTTCTGGATCCTCCAATCTCTTCTGATTTATATAGGAAACCTTTTCCTTTTTCCATGTTATCAGTATCTTTTCTGGATTTTCAAAAGTCAGTATTTGTTGAGCAGTTAATTCTTCTGGCATGGTATTTAAATGTTCCACTTTTTCTGTTGTATTTTGTATAGATAATTCTTTAGTTGTGTTCAAAGTTTGAGCTTTCATATCCAGGCTGTCTGTTGGTTCTTTTCTGTAGCCTCTTAATTTTTCATCAGCTGTGATAAGAGTTTGAATAATTGTTTTCAACATTAAAAGAATTTGTTGATCTTTATCTTTAAGGGAATTCTGTTCCTGATCTTCTTCCATATTGGTATTTTAGACTAGAGGCTTTACAATTAAGAAATCCAAAAGAAAGAAAATATTTTTTTCTGAATAAGAAGCACCGTAGAGCTTTTCACAGCTGTTATTTCAAAACTTTCAAGGTTACATATGCCTTATCTACTTTCTGGGCTGTCAGCCAAGCCCTTGAAGAATAACAGATTGAGATACCAAGTTTGACCACAGGGTGTCGCCTCTATGTTTTAAAGTTTCCCTTTGAGTCCCAGAATTTTTTAAAATATTTTCCGTTTTTCTTGTTTATAAGAAAAAAACCAGATTTTCAACAAAAATAGATAGTAAAAAATAAAGAGTAAAAAATCTTTTAGTCCACAAGCTTTAGGAAATACAATTCCAATTGGGATCCAGTTATTTTTTCAACATTTTAAACTCCCCTACGTAGTCAGTCGCTGCTTTTTCTACAGGGAGGGCTAAAATCTCCCTTCCCTCACCACAGGGGAGAAAATAATAATAATAATAATAATAATAATAATAATAATAATAATAATAATAATAATAATGATCCACATCTGCCTATCCCAGATAGGTAGACAAAATGCCAAATCCAGTCTGAACATCTGGCTGACTGTGCGATGATCAATAATAGTAGTAGTAGTAGTACTAGTAGCAAAGTTGGAAGGGACCTTGGAGGTCATCTAGTCCAACCCCCTGCTCAGGCAGGAAACCCTACCCCATTATGACAAATGGCTGTCCAGTCTCTTCTTAAAAACTTCCAGTGTTGGAGCATTTACTGCTTCTGGAGGCAGGTTGTTCCACTGATTAATTGTTCTCACTGTCAGGAAGTTTCTCCGTAGTTCTAGGTTGCTTCTCTCCTTGATTAGTTTCCACCCACTGCTTCTTGTTCTGCCTTCAGGTGCTTTGGAAAATAGCTTGATTCCCTCTTCTTTATGGCAGCCCCTGAGATATTGGAATACTGCTATCATCTCCCCCCTTGTCATTCTCTTCGTTAAACTAGACATACCCAATTCTAGCAACCGTTCCTTATATATTTTGGCCTCCAGTCTCGTAATCATCTTTGTTGCTCTTCTCTGTACTCTTTCCAGAGTCTCAACATCTTTTTTACATTGTGGTGATCAAAACTGGATGCAGTATTCCAAGTGTGGCCTTACCAAGGCATTGTAGAGTGGCATTAATACTTCACGTGATCTTGATTCTATCCCTCTGTTAATGCAGCCTAGCACTGTGTTAGCCTTTTTGGCAGCTGCAGCACACTGCTGGCTCATATTTAGGTGATTGTCCACTAGGACTCCGAGGTCCCTCTCACAGTTACTACTATTGAGCATGGTGCCACCTATGCTGTGCAGTTCCATTGAGGACCACTCGCTGAGTACGGCTGGTCAGCCAGCTACGGATCCATCTGGTGGTGATTTTGTCTACCCCACATTTTTCTATCTTATCAAGTAGTAGGTTGTGATCTACTTTATCAAATGCCTTACTGAAGTCCAAGTAAATTATGTCCACAGCATTCCTCTGATCCACTAATTTTGTCACTTGGTCAAAGAATGCAATAAGATTTGTCTGGCATGATCTATTTTTGACAAACCCACGTTGGCTTTTAGTAATGACTTTGTTTGCCTCTAGGTGTTCGTTGATTCATTGTTTGATTATCTTTTCCAGGATCTTCCCAGGTATTGAGGTCAGGTTGATAGGTCTGTAATTTCCTGGATCCATTTTTTTTCCTTTATTGAGGATGGGAACTACATCAGCTCTTTTCCAGTCCTCTGGCAGTTCCCGTGTTCCAGGATCTTTGAAAAATATAGTTCAGTGGTTCCGATATCACATCTGCAAGTTCCTTGAGAACTTTGGGGTGTAATCCATTTGGTCCTGGCAATTTGAACTCATCTAGGCTGGACAGGTGCTCACTTGCCATTTTCTTGCCTATCTTAACTTGTGTTTCTATTTTGTTTTTTATGGCACTATTTTTGATAGGTTGGTCTGTTTTTTCCCTTTGTGTAAAGACAGATGCAAAAAATGAATTAAATAGTTCTGCTTTCTCCCTGTTGCTTGTCACCTTCTTGCCACTTCCACCCACTAATGGACCAATCATTTCCTTCACTTTTTTCTTGTTTTTTACATGTTGAAAGAAGCTTTTTTGTTATGTTTGACTTTGGTCACAAGCCTTAGTTCATTTTGAGCCTTGGCTTTCCTCACTTCATCTTTGCAGGCTTGGGCTATTTGCTGATATTCTGACTTAGTTATGTGCCCCTCTTTCCACTTTCTATACTTGTCCTTTTTATCTTTCAATTTGTCAGAGAGTTCTTTATGCAGCCATGCTGGTTTCTTTTGAGAGCTGTTGTTTTTCCTCTTTGTTGGTATTGTGCTAGACTGTGCTTTTATTATCTCATTTTTCAAAATTTCCCAAGCTTCTTGAGTTGTTTTCCCCTTGAGGATTCTCATCCATGGAATCCTTCCCAAGCCCTCTCTAAGTTTATTGAAATTAGCTCTCTTGAAGTCCAAGACTCTAGTTTGACTGTGTTCTATTGCTTGTGCTTCCATAATGTTGAATTCTAATATTGCATGATCACTTCCTCCCAGGGTTCCTATGGCTTCAACACCTTCTATCATTTCATCTCTGTTAGTGAGAATTAGATCCAAAATGGCTAATCCCCTAGTTCCCTTCTCTACTTTTTGGGATACAAAGTTGTCTGCTAGGTTTGCCAGGAACCTGTTTGATCTTCCACTTGGTGCGGAGTTTGTCTCCCAGTTGATGTCAGGGTAGTGTAAGGACCCACCCCATTTTGCATCTTAAGAAGACAGAACTCTTGGAATAATTCTTCCAACAGGAATCCTTTATTAAGAAGAAGTGGTTGCAGGCGTGCTAGACAGGACTTGGGGTCCAAGCTCTCCCATTCAAGGTTTTAAGGGGTTCCCCAGTAGTCCCACCCAATCACCCCCCCTTCCAGTGATAGTTTCAGGCATCACAAATCCACCCCTTTACTCCTTTCTTCCGTCTGGATGGAGACTTCAGATAAACTACATGAAAGGTAAATAGCCCCCTTTGTTATGGTAAGGTTCAAACTCTTTCAGGTTGCAATAAACACATTCAGCTCCTTAGAAGTCTACTGAAGGAAGTGAGGGCCATAAAGCCCCTTTGTTCTCCCCCTTCTCTCCCTCTTATGGCACAATCCAGAGAAGGCAGAATTAGGATTTTCTATGTCTGATAATTAAAGATGAAATATAATTGGATTCTGACATCCGGCCCCTCTTAAAAATAAGAGAGATCCACCTGAAAGAAAACAAAACAGGTATACAACTTAGTCAGGCTTGTTAGGGTACTCTGTGTGAAACTTCTTCAATAGCTTCGGGGCTCTGACATGACGTTTGTGGACCCACTCATTTTGTGAGGGAGGGAGGTGTTTCCAGGCAACTAGGTACTGAGTTGCTCCATGATATCTCGTAGAGTCAAGGATCTCTTTTATTTCGAAGTGTTGTTCGCCCTCCACCATGATTGGAGGTGGTGGGGGGGATTTTTGGCTGTAGAGGTGACTGATGCTCTCTTTTCAGCAAGCTGCAATGAAAAATTGGGTGTATTTGCCTGAGATTTTTGGGTAATTCTAATTCTACTGTTACTGGATTTATGATTCTTTTAATTGGAAAAGGTCCTATGTATTTTGGTCCAAGTTTTTTACAGGGCTGTAGGGACTTTAGGTATTTTGTAGATAAGTACACCATTTCTCCTATAATGAATGGTGTAGGCTCAACCCTTTTTTTATCGGCTTGTGTTTTGTATGCCTGCCTAGCTTCATGTAGTGCTTTTCTGACTATTGGCCAGGTGTTTTGTAGTTTCTCCATCCATTCTTTCAGCGAAGGGATCGTTGGTTCGTTTGGGGTTAATTCTGGCATGGGGTTGAAACTTTGACTGGTGGCTATTTGAAAAGGAGTGTAACCTGTGCTGGAGTGGACTGCATTATTGTAGGCAACTTCTGCAAAAGGAAGTAAGTCTGTCCAATCACTCTGTTCGAAATTTAAAAAACATCTCAAATATTGCTCAAGTACTGAATGACAACGTTCCGTTTGTCCATCTGTCTGAGGGTGATGACTAGATGTCAGTCCCTGAGTGGTCCCTAAGAGGGATAAAAATTCCTTCCAAAATGCAGACGTAAATTGCACTCCCCTATCAGAGATGATGCGTTGGGGTGCCCCGTGCAATCTGTAAATGTGCTGGATGAAAAGTTTTGCTAAGGCCTTTGCAGTGGGAATCTTTTGGCAAGGGATAAAGTGCACCTGTTTGGAAAACAAGTCCGTGACCTGTCCAGACAACAGTATTCCCATTGCTTTCTGGCAATTCCACTATAAAATCCATGGCTATTTCCCTCCAGGGGGCTGAGGGACTTGCCACTGGTTGTAATAGCCCTGGCGATTTCCCTTGCAACCTCTTTGCCGATGCACAGGTTGGGCAGCTGGCAACATAACTTTCTAAGTCCTTTTTTATTGATGGCCACCAAAATTGCCGTTTAATTAAGTGTAAAGTTTTTACAAATCCAAAATGCCCTGCTGATTTTGTGTCATGGCAAAGCTACATGAATGTGATTCTTTGGGTTGTTGGTATGTATAACTTTTCCCCTACACAAGGCAACCCGTCTCTCATTGTGCACACATTTTTGTTTTTATGGAACCATTCATCTGTTTCCAAACTTTTTCTGAATTCAATTCCAGTTTGGCTGTCCAGTTGTGGTTTTAATTTGGCTTGGGTTCTTGTGGTTACTGGTGCTGCCAGTTGTGACTCTGCCATTATTGGTCTAGAGTCTGTGGTTCGTGCGCTGTTATATTGAGGCATGCGAGATAGAGCATCTGCCAGGAAGTTCTTTCTCCCTGGTAAATGTTTGAGCTTAAACTGGAACTGGTGAAAATGCTGAGACCAGCGGGCTTGTTTGGGATTGAGTTTCCTGGACGTTTTCAGGGCTTCTAAATTTTTGTGATCGTTCCACACCTGGAAGGGGATTTTGTTGCCTTCCAGGAACTGTCGCCATGTGAGTAATGCCCAACGTATCCCATAAGCCTCCTTCTCCCATACGGGCCAGCGCTGTTCTGTTTCCGTGAGTTTCTTGGATGTATATGCACAGGGTTGCAATACTGCATCATCATTTTCTTGCAATAGCACAGCCCCCACTGCCACATCACTTGCATCTGCCTGTATTATGAAGGGCTTGTCCATGTCTGGGTGCCTTAGTACTGGTTCGGCAGAAAAAAAGTCTCTTTAGTCTCTCAAACACTGCTTGGCACTCCATTGTCCATGTTAGTGGCTGGCTAGGTTTTACTGAGGATGCTCCCTTCATTTTTAGTAAGTTAGTGAGGGGCAAGGCTATCTGGGCAAATGAGGGGATGAATTGGCGGTAAAAGTTTGCAAAGCCCAGGAAACTTTGTAGTTGCTTTCTTGTGCGGGGTGGTGCCCAATCTAATACTGCTTTGACCTTTTCTGGGTCCATTTCAATGCCCTGTGGGGATATGCGATAACCTAGGTAGTCTATCCTTTCCTGGTGGAATTCGCACTTTGAGAGTTTGGCATATAGGTGGGTGGCTCGCAGCTTCTTTAAAACCGCTCTGACAAGGTTGACGTGTTCCTCTTTTGTTTCAGTAAAGATAAGAATGTCGTCCAAGTAAACAAGGACCCCCTTAAACAGGTGCTCCCTTAGAACGTCATTGATTAATTGCATAAAGACTGCAGGGCCCCCTTGTAATCCAAATGGCAAGACTTTGAATTGATAGCACCCCATGGGGCAGTTAAATGCAGTCTTCCATTCGTCCCCTTCCTTAATTCTCACGCAATAGTAAGCTTCCCTTAGGTCTAGTTTAGAAAAAATTTTCCCTTTCGATAGGTGTGACAGCATGTCTTTCATGAGGGGCAGAGGGTATAGGTTGCTTTCACTGATTGTATTCAGGGCCCTATAATCCACGCATAAACGTAAAGAGCCATCCTTCTTCTCTCTAAAAAGGACCGGGGCAGCCACTTTAGGCTTGGCTGGCTCAATGAAACCTCTCTCTAGGTTTTTTTTTATAAATCTTTCCATTTCCTCCTTCTCCTTTGGGCTCATGGAGTATAATCTGGGCTTCGGGAGTTTTGCCCCAGGCTTGAATTCAATGGTACAGTCTGTGGGTCGGTGGGGGGGGAGCTCATTCGCCCTCTCCTCACTGAAGACTTCAGCAAGGTCTCTATATTCCTCTGGTATTTCTGTTAATCTTTTTTCCTCTCCTATGGATGCTTTTTCTATTCTTGATTGTGGTAGCCTCCCTTGGGGTTTTAAGTCCATAGGGTCCCCCTTTGGGAATTTGATTTCTGTCGTCCTCCAATTTACCCAGGGGTTCCATTTTTTCAACCATTCCATACCTGGGGTCACCACAAACGTTATGTCCTCTTCATGTTTGCCCAGGGAGAGGTGTATTGGTAGAGTGGCTAGGGTAGCTGGCACCCCCCCCTGCTATGGATCCATCTAAGTGGCCAAATGAGATTGGTTGTTCCAGTCTCCTGGATGGGATGCCCAGATTCCCCACTAGTGTTGGGCTAATGAGGCAGCGGGTGCAGCCAGAGTCTATTAAGGCTTTCACCTTCACAGCTTCGGGCATGGGGGGGATTAATATAGTCACTGTTTTGAAGATGGGTGTGATGCATCCACTTACCAGGGTTTTGCCCTCCGAGCTGTCATCTGACGCATCCACCGCCCTGTGGTGTAGGCTGGAGTTCTTTCCCCTTGGTGAGCAGAAGTGGGGGGTTCTGCAATTTCCATCATTCTCATGGCCGTTTCTTTTGGCTTAGCTGAAGACTTTCCGGATTTGTTGATTGGGGATCTGTCTGGGTTGGGCTGGGGGGCCTTTGAGCGGCATTCTAGAGCTCGATGCCCTTCTCTTCCGCACTTGAAACACCCCATTTGCTTCTTGGCTCTAGCCGATGATTTCACCGGTTCGTGTGTCAGCTCAGGCGGGGGGCGGCTCCATTGTTTTCCTCGGTGGTGCCTCTTCAATATGTCGATCTCTGCTTCCTCTGCCAAGACGTACCATTCCTCAAGTCGATGTGGGTCCCCTCGGGGCAGGCAAGCATCATATAGATCATAGTTTAGTCCCTCTTTGAAATGGCTAAGGAGGATGTCTTCTGTCCAATTCAATTTGCTGGCAATGGCCCGGAATTCTTGTGTATATTCAGCCACCGGGCGTTTGCCTTGCCTCATCGTTTTTATCCTTTCACGGGCTTTGCGATCAGCCAGGGGGTCTTCAAATCGTCTTCTCAAAGAGGACATGAAACGGTTGAAGTTACTGAGCTCTGGGGCATTGGAGTCATGCAAGTTCACCACCCAATCTGCAGCCGGTCCATCCAGGGCAGATTGCATGATCTGGATGCGGGCTTTGTCGCTGGGAATGTCCTGCCCGTATTTCTCCATGTAGCTCAGGACTTGGGTTAGGAAAAACCCCAAGCGTGTTGGCTTCCCTTTGAATTTCACCTCCAACGGTGGACGTCTTGGAATGGATCGGTGCCTCCGTTGTTGGTGGTAGTGTCTTCCGTCCAGATTGCCATCTGTGGTCCGGTAGTGGGTGGGGGCTACTGGATCAGTCGATGTCCCCGGGGTTGCAGGTTCCACGTCCCCCTCGGTGTCTTTCCCTTTGTGGCTCCAGGAGCTGGGGCGGCCGTAGGGCTCAGGATTCTCCTCTCCTAGGGAGCTGAGAGTTCTCTTCATCAGGTCAATAGCTTTCTCTAGGATCCAGTCTGAGTACGGTGCCCAGCTTCCTCCCTCTTCACTTGCGTGCAGGGATTTCTCCATCTCCTGCTTCCATTCTGGTTGCTTGGTCCCCCGTCTCAGGGTCACCTTTCTTGATTCCTTTCCCCACTCACTTTTCTTTCCAACGCCCATTGACCAGCGAGGCTTGTGGTCCCGTGTCTCCACTACTTCTTCTCCTGAGGAATCTGACCTCTCGGATCCCAACATCTGGCAAGGTTCCAACTGAGTCAGCGGCTCTCTTTCCAGGGAGTTTTCCCCCTCTCTTGCTCCATTGTCTGACATGATAAATTTTTGCAAAATCCCCCGGCAAGGGTCTCCCTTCCAGGTGGATTAATTTTGCAAGTCCTGTCTAATGTAAGGACCCACCCCACTTTGCATCTTAAGAAGACAGAACTCTTGGAATAATTCTTCCAACAGGAATCCTTTATTAAGAAGAAGTGGTTGCAGGCGTGCTAGACAGGACTTGGGGTCCAAGCTCTCCCATTCAAGGTTTTAAGGGGTTCCCCAGTAGTCCCACCCAATCACCCCCCCTTCCAGTGATAGTTTCAGGCATCACAAATCCACCCCTTTACTCCTTTCTTCCGTCTGGATGGAGACTTCAGATAAACTACATGAAAGGTAAATAGCCCCCTTTGTTATGGTAAGGTTCAAACTCTTTGAGGTTGCAATAAACACATTCAGCTCCTTAGAAGTCTACTGAAGGAAGTGAGGGCCATAAAGCCCCTTTGTTCTCCCCCTTCTCTCCCTCTTCTGGCAGAATCCAGAGAAGGCAGAATTGGGATTTTCTATGTTTGATAATTAAAGATGAAATATAATTGGATTCTGACATGGGGGGTTAATCTCAGTAACAGAATAACTTATTTAACCCTGTAAAGTAAGACCATAGAATTAAAAGTGTGCCATTCTAAGATCCATTCATTTTCCATTTACATCCCATCCCTTTCCACGCTATTAAATTTCAATTATATGTACCTCATATTTACAATGTGGTAAGGAACAAATTATGTACTTGCTTACTTTGCCTGCTGCTCCTTGGCAAGATTTTCATCAGTTTTTACCCACCATTTGCATAAAAAAAGCAAACTCAACATCTTTGCAGAGATAGGTCTTGATCCTCATATTGCATACCGTTGGCTGCAGGCTGCTAATTAAACCAGGAGAATTTGCCCAGAATTCCAAATAGTATTTTTTTTATTAAAAAGTTTTACAAAAATTACAAAATATACTCCAAACCCACCCACCCTCCCACCCTCCCCCACTACCCAGAGCTGAATACAGGATAACAAATATAATAATCATAATCTAACTAACATTAACCAACTATGTAGATAAACAAATATAATGCGCTTTAACTCCCTTTTAACACAGAATAAACAATTTGCAAATAAACTTAATCATATAAACAAATTAAAATCCTAATTCATAAACAATACAATATAATAAAAATTCCACTATACTAAACTATTAATAATAATAGTAATAAGAATAATAATATTCTAAAATTTATTCATAAAATAAATGGAACTTTTTAGTCCCATATTTATTCTGAATATAATCTATCCATCTTCTCCAACCCGAAATGTATCTTTCTTGTGAATGATCCTTCAAATAAGCAGAAATCTTAGCCATTTCTGCTAAATTTGACACTTTAAGCGTCCATTCTTCTATAGTAGGCAAACAATCCTTCTTCCAATATTGACCTACCAACAGCCTTGCTGCTGTTTTTAAATTCAACATCAAATTAGTTTCCTTAACATCAAAATCTACAATAATACCCAACAAAAATAGTTGAGGAATAAACTTTATCTTTCCTTTAAAAATATTCTGAATGTTCCACCAAATTTTAATCCAAAAAGCTTTTATATTTCTACAAGTCCACCAAATATGAAAGTAAATTGCATCCAAACTACCACATCTTCAACATTTGGGCTGCAAGTTGGGATACATACAAGACAACTTTTGGGGATCCAAATGCCACCTATAAAACATCTTATAAAAATTTTCTCTCAAATTTTGAGCTTGAGTAAATTCTACATTTCTAACCCAAATTGTCTCCCATGTGTCCAATAGAATCGGCTCTTGAATTTTTTGTGCCCATTTTACCATACAATCTTTAACTAACTCCGTCTCAGAATCCAATTCTATTAAAACATTATAAATTCTCTTTATATGGGCTCGAGTTTGATCTTTAATCTGTTTTACCAAATTCGCATCCTCTAAAGTAATACCAACCTTTTGATCTAAACTCCACCTAACTAACAATTATTATATTGAAACCAAGAGTGTACAATATTTTCTTGCTTCAACTCAGCTAAAGATTTTAATTGCCAATCCTTCCCTACCAAACTAAGTAATTCCTTATAAGAAATCCTATCCAAATTCACTCCTCTAGATACCCCCTCTATCACATGTCTGGGAATCCCCCAAATTGGAATTTTATAATTTAACCTATAATAATACTTCTTCCAGACACGTAATAAAGTGTTTCTTAAAATATGAGATTTAAAAACCTGATCTACTTTTTTATTATAAATAAAATATGCATGCCATCCGTATAATAAATCCCATCCCTCAAGAAAAAGTATATCTTTATTTGTTAAATTAAGCCAATCACTAATCAGCGTTAAAGCCACCGCATCATAATACAATTTTAAATTAGGCACCTTAAGTCCTCCTCTTTCCCATGTATCTTGTATAATCTTAAACTTAACTCTTGGTTTTTTCCCTGCCCAAATAAACTTGTTAATACCCTTCTGCCATTCCTCCAAGTTGGCATCTTTTTTCAAAATAGGTATCATTTGGAACAAAAAAAGAAACTTTGGAAGAACATTCATTTTAACCGCTGAAATTCTCCCCAACAAAGATAACTGCAATTTTTTCCAATCATTTAAATCCTTTTGCACTTTTACCCATAATGTCTCATAATTATTTTTGTACAACTTAACATTAGAAGCTGTAATGTGAACTCCCAAATATTTAACCTTTTTCACTATTTCAAAACCTGTTAATTTAGCTAACATATCCTTTTCCTTCATAGACATATTTTTCGAAAGTATTTTAGTCTTATTATTATTTACCTTAAAACCAGAAACTTTCCCATACTGGGTTATGATTTCCACCAAATCCCTTACCGAATCTGTCGGTTGAGATAATGTTACAACCAAATCATTGGCAAAAGCTCTCAACCTATAATCATTCTGTTTTGTTTTTATTCCCTTTATTGTAGTTGATTCACGAATTTTAATTAATAAAATCTCCATTGTTAAAACAAATAACAATGGGGATAATAGACATCCTTGTCTAGTACCCTTTTCAATTTTAAATGCATCTGTTAATCCTCCATTAATTATAATTTGTGCCGATTGCTGTTGGTATATAGCATTAAGAGCATACAAAAATTTATCCCCAAAATTCATTTTCTCTACAACTCTCAATAAAAATTGCCAATTTAATTGATCAAAAGCTTTCTCCGCACCCAAAAATATCAAAGCTGCAGGGATTTGATTATTCTTATCCAAATACTCAAATAGGTTAACAATTTGTCTTACATTATATTTCATATGCCTTCCAGTTATGAATCCAGATTGATCACTATGGATCAATTGCTTCAAAACTTGCATTAACCTGTTTGCCAATATTTTTGAAAAAATCTTATAATCTGTATTCAAAAGAGATATAAGTCTATAATTCTTAGGCTGGGTCAAATCTTGATCCTCCTTTAGGATCAACGATATGAAATCCCTTCTCCAAGAATTCCAAATAGTATTGACTATCAAGAATGAAGGCAAATAAGCTTACATGAGGGTTTTTTTGATTCATATGAATAATGCTTTTAGGTCTAAATGGACTCAAAAATGTAAAGAAATTGAAGAAAAGATCTAAAGAAAAGGGTCTTGTTTTAAATCCAATGGATAATAAGCTAAAGGTTTCTATAAATTTGCTTAGGGAGCAATTCAATATGTTAATGGCAGATAAGGTTGCAACTAATTTGCGTTATATGAAACATAATACTTTTTGTAATGCTAATAAGCCAGGGAGGTGGTTGGCTTATCAATTACGTAAAAAACAGAAGGCTAGAATTATAGAGAAAGTAAAATATAAAGGTAGTGAAGTTTATCAACAAGATTTGATCAAAAAGTGTTTCTTAGATTTGTATACAAAATTATATGCTAGTAATAATATACAGGCTTTAGATGTAGAGAAGTATTTACAATCAGTGCATTTTCCTAAACTTTCTATTGAACAACAAAATGTGATGAATTGTTTAATTACTTCAGAGGAAATTGGTTTTGCTATTAAACAGTTAAAGATTGGAAAGGCTCCTGGCACAGATGGATTAACGGCTAAGTACTATAAAATGTTAAGTCAAGAAATGATAGAGCCATTAAAAGAACTTTTTTAATGGTATATTGTTGGGAGCTTCGATCCCTCCTTCTTGGCAGAGGGCTTTTATATCATTAATTCCTAAGGAGGATCAGGATCTTACTGAACCTAAAAATTATAGATCTATATCTCTTTTAAATGTAGATTATAAGATTTTTTCTAAAATTTTGGCAAATAGATTAATGCTGGTTGTGAAGGACTTAATTCATAGTGATCAATCAGGATTTATAACAGGAAGGTACATGAAGTATAATACAAGACAAATTATTAATTTAATTGAGTATTGGATAAGAATAATCAGATTCCTGTGGCTTTTATATTTTTGTATGCTGAGAAAGCTTTTGATCAATTAGACTGGAAATTTTTGTTTTTATTAATTGAAAAAATGAATTTTGGAGATAAGTTTTTACACGCTCTCAAGGCTATATATCATCAGCAGTCTGCTCAAATTATTATTAATGGGGGATTGACAGAGACTTTTAATATTGAAAAGGGTACAAGACAAGGTTGTCCTTTATCTCCTTTGTTATTTGTGTTGACAATGGAGATTTTGTTAATTCAAATTCGAGAGTCTACATTACTTAAGGGAATAAAAATAAATAATAATGATTATAGATTGAGAGCTTTTGCAGATGATTTGGTTTTAACTTTACAACAACCGATTCAATCAGTTAGTTATCTATTGGAACTTATAACTCAATATGGAAAAGTTTCTGGTTTTAAAGTTAATAACAATAAGACTAAGATATTATCTAAGAATATGACTGAGAAGGATAATGAAACTTTAGTTAGACTTACAGGTTTTCAGATAGTGAAGAAGGTTAAATATTTGGGAGTGTTTATAACTGCTTCTAATGGAAAATTATATACGAATAATTATGGAGTATTATGGACAAAAGTACAAAAGGATTTAAATGATTGGAAAAAATTGCAACTGTCGTTGTTGGGGAGAATATCAGCTGTCAAAATGAATGTTCTACCAAAGTTTCTTTTTTTGTTTCAAATGATACCTATTTTAAAAAAAGATGCTAATTTGGATGAGTGGCAGTAGGGTAGCAATAAATTTATATGGTCTGGGAAGAAACCAAGGGTGAAGTTTAAGATTTTGCAAGATGCTCGTGAAAGAGGAGGACTTAAAGCACTTAATTTGAAATTATATTATGATGCAGCCGCATTAACTTTGATAAGTGACTGGCTTAATTTAACAAATAAAAATATTCTTTCTCTCGAAGGGTGAGATTTATTATATAGTTGGCATGCATACTTAGTTTTTAATAAGAAAGTTGATCGGGCTTTTAAATCGCATATTTTAAGAAGTGCCCTACTTCGAGTTTGGAAGAGGTATTATTATAGGTTAAATTATAAAATACTTATTTGGGGGATTCCTGGACACGCAATAGAGGGGATATCGAAGGGGATGAATTTTGGAAAAATTTCGTATAAAGAATTACCGTAAATGCCGGCGTATAAGGCGACTTCCGCGAGCGCTGAAATCGGCGCCAAAGACGGGGGTTGTCTTATACACCGAGTCGTCTTATATGCCGGAAATACTGGTAGTTTCCGGCGTATAAGACGACGTTCTAGGAATGCGGCCCGGCTATAAAGACGGGGGTCGTCTTATACGCTGGGTCGCCTTGTATGCCGGCATTTACGGTACTTATATGGTCAGGTAATGACTGGCAATTAAAGTCTTTGGAGGTATTAAGGCAAGAGAACATTTTACAGTCATGGTTTCAATATTTACAAATAATGGACAGGTGGACTTTAGACAAGAAAGTGGGGATAACATTAGGAGATGAAAATTTGATAATACAGATTAAAGATCAGAACAAGGCTCATATAAAAATAATTTATAATATCTTAATAGAATTGGATTTGGAAATGGAATTGGTTAAAGATTGTAAGGTGAAATGGGCTCAGAATATTTAGGAACCAATCCCATTGGATAATTTGGATTAGAAATGTTAAATTCACACAATTTCTCAAAATTTAAGAGAAAAGTTTTATAAAATGTTTTATAGGTGGCATTTGGATCTTAAAAAGTTATCTTGTATGTATCCTAATTTACAGCCCAAATGTTGAAGATGTGGTAGTTCTGATGCAACTTATTTTCATATTTGGTGGACTTGCAAAAATATTAAGGCTTTTTGGATTATGATTTGGTGGAACATTCAAAATATTTTTAAAAGGAAGATAAAGTTTACTCCTCAACTATTTTTATTAGGGATTTTTGAGGATTTTGATGTTAAAGAAACTATTTTAATGTTGAATTTAATTACAGCGGCAAGGTTATTGATAGGTCAATATTGGAAGAAAGATTCATTGCCTACATTAGAAGAATGGACATTTAAGGTTTCCAATCTGGCAGAAATGGCTAAAATTTCTGCTTATTTAAAGGATCAGATATATTATGGTATGGAGAAGATGGATAGATTATATTCAGATTAAATATGGAACTGAAAAGTTCCATTTATTTTATGATTAAAAAAATAAGTATTATTAATAATAAGGTTTAAAGGGAGTTAAGGGTTAAGTATGATATTAATTGTTGTATAAATTGTTAAAGTTGTTTAGCTTATGACTAATATATTTGTTAACTTAATTAATTATGTTTAATATGTTTGATATACCCTGTATTTGGCTCCGGGAAGTGGGGGGGTGGGGTTGGGGGGAGTTATTGGGTGTCAGAATCCAATTATACTTCATCTCCAGTTATCAAATATAGAAAACCCCAATTCTGCCTTCTCTGGATTCTGCCATAAGAGGGAGAGAAGGGGGAGAACAAAGGGGCTTTATGGCCCTCACTTCCTTCAGTATACTTCTAAGGAACTGAATGTGTGTAGTGCAAAAGAACTAACCATAAGAATGGGGCCGTTTTCCTTTCATGTAGTTTCTTTGAAGTCTCCATCCAGCCGAGCAGTAATGAAAAGGGGGGTGGAAGTGTAATGCCTGAGACTGTCGCTGAAAGAGGGGGTTGATTGGGTGGGGCTACTGGGGAAACCCTTAAAACCTTGAATTGGAGAGCTTGGACCCCAAGTCCTGTCTAGCACCCCTGCAACCACTTTTTCTTAATAAAGGATTCCTGTTGGAAGAATTATTCCAAGAGTTCTGTCTTCTTCAGATTAAATATGGAACTGAAAAGTTCCATTTATTTTATGATTAAAAAAATAAGTATTATTAATAATAAGGTTTAAAGGGAGTTAAGGGTTAAGTATGATATTAATTGTTGTATAAATTGTTAAAGTTGTTTAGCTTATGACTAATATATTTGTTAACTTAATTAATTATGTTTAATATGTTTGATATACCCTGTATTTGGCTCCGGGAAGTGGGGGGGGGAGTTATTGGGTTTATTTTGTAACTGTTAATATAACTTTTTACATAAAAAAAAAGAATGAAGGCAAATATACACATCTCACAATAATGTTGTAAGATCCAATCTGGGTTGGTCACTGGAACCAAAGGTTTACTCTTCCAAGTTTTTGGATTCATCCTGAAGCCCATCCTCAGGGAATTTCTCTCTACTGAAATATGTGCTTTGGGCTATTCTATGAGTCATATTTATGTAGTGCTTTCCTATTGGTTGATTGGTGTGTTGATGGCTAGCAATTGGCTGTTGTTTCCTTGTGCTGCCAAGTCCTCAACTCCTAAGCACCTGATAAGCTGGTAGTAAATCAGCACTCCTGTGGACTGTCAAGGGGCCCGTTTCCCAGGCTTCAATCATTTCCCTGGCTATCTTTGTACCGGCACAGCCAACAATCTTAGTAACTGCAAAATTGAATTGTATTGACTGTAAAAGTGAATCAGGATCCTATGGGCAAATTGCATCCAAATAATGTATCCTGAAGTAAACTCTGGAGCATGCAATTCTCTGCTATGGAGCAAGCCAAAACTCATTGCATATACTCAGGCAACCTTTTAATGCAGTGTTTCTCCACCTTGGCAACATTAAGATAGATAGACTTCAATTAGCGGAATTACCCAGCCAGCTTTAAAAACACTGCTTTAAACCATACATGGCTCAATTTGTCACTTAGGACCACTCTATATAGTTCAGAATCATATCCAATTTTTCTTACCATCTTGATCATCAATGGAAAGAAGCAAACCATCCTGGTATGTATCAAGCCTAGGTATATATATGAGCAAGAAAAGGTAAAGAAGATAGCTATCTTAGCCTCAAGGTAACCAGAGGGTTCCAGGTAATGCCCTAATTCTCACTGCAGTTAGTCATCTGCAGTATGTCTGCAGTCTTATTCACCCCATGTTCAAGGCAGAGGTTGCTGGATTCTCTATCTTCCTTTCCCCTCCCAGTGAGAATTACACATCAGCAGGAAAAACCACTGTCAGCAGAACATTTGGCAGGCAGGGTTGAGGTCTGAAACCTTATTTTTGCCTTATTTTATTTATTTAACCTTAAGTTTTATTATTTACCATGTGCTTCCTCTGACAGGACTATCAATCTCACAAGAGATCGATAGAATTGTCAGAGAAATAGAAGATCAATATGCTCATGTCAAACAATCCCATTCTCAAAAGTCTCTCTGAGTGATTGGAGCAGCCAAATGAATGATTGGAGCAGCCAAATACAATGCTGGGAAGCCCGAATCTCTATATTGTTCCCCCCACCCCCGCTCTTTCTTTCTTTTCTTCCATCTAGACCCAATTTTCACCCCAAATTGGTTTTGATAGACAAAGAATGTGGATGGGTGAACTGCTCTGAAACTATCAAGATCACAATATTTTTCTCTGCGGTGGTCTGTCAGCTGCCCAGTTTAGGTACATAGGGACCTGCAGAGAAAGGAAGGAAATGTTGTAAACTCCTTAGAGACTCCTGCAGATGGGCATGTAAGGTTTAAATAAAAAAGAAATATAATAGAAACCAGAACAGGAAGAGAGGTATTCCCCCCCCCTAAATTTGGCAGGAGATGCTGCTAGAATGAGATGTAACCAAACAAGCTGTGGATCAGAAAAGTCCAGGACTGGGAGAACCAGATGCCAGAAGATCTGGAGAAGAGCCAGGAAAGGGCCTTAGATAGTTTGAACCCAAAGAAGAATCTACAGAAAAGAATCAGGAAAAAGAAAAAGCAGTCATGGACTCTACATGGGAAGATGCAAACTCCAAATGGTTCAGGTGCCAATTAATTAGACAAGAGTGTATTAAGGGGAGAAGCTGTTGGCATTCCTAAACCTGCAGAAAAAGTAGAATGGGAAGAGGAAGAAACCAGCAGCAAAGCAATTTGCATTATAAGCAATAGTAGAAATCTAAGCCACTTACCGGTAGTTAAGTTCTAAGAATTAAGTCAAGTAGCTATTCATCAAGTATTCATATCTGCTAGGTCAAATGTTCATCTGCTAGAGTGGTTAAGACACCAGGAGACTGTGAGTTTTAGTCCCACCTTAAGCACAAAGCAGCTGGATGACCTTGGGCCAGTCCTTCTCAGCCCAAGGAAGGAAGCAATGGCAAACCACTTCTGAAAAACCTGGCCAAGAAAATTGCTGGGACTTGTTCAGGCAGTCTTCAAGAATCAGACACAAATGAACAGAAGAACAAAAAAGATATTCATATGATAAACATTTTTTGGTATATATTTCTTTTTCTCTCCGTTCTCACCCTCAAACAAAGTATCTCTTCCCTCTCCCATCCCCATTCTATATTGGTGTTTGTGTGTGCATATGTGTACGAGTGTATTGATGCACTTCATTTACCGATACCCCCAGAACACATCTGTGTGCATATCACCCTGCAGAGATGCAGAGAAGGTACACACCCATCAAACAGCAGAATTCCTGGTTGACTGTTCTACTGATTTCTCAGGAATTCCACATTCCAGAATAAACACAGAAACAACAAAAGATTAGCCACTCTCATGGGCCAAGCCAAAATCGTGACAATGTTCAGCAAACAGGCAGTTAGAGGGGCATGTAAACCAGACTAGCTAAGCCAGTTGGAGCTAAACAATTCTTTTCTTATTTGAAAGAAATGCCAAAAATGGATTTTCCTTCATCATACTGAAGTAGCATCAAAAGGGACATTTATTTTTGTTCTTTCTGCAATACACTATGACTGATGGCTTTTTTTCATTTCCTGACAAATGAATTGTGTGAAAATGTCTATTATACTATGCACAGTCAAGGTAAATCAGATCTACAGTATATATAAAATATAAATCACAATAAAACTATATCATGATCAATGGTATCCTATCTTAATATCATCTAATATCGGTAGTCCTTGACTTACGACCACAACTGAGCCCAAAATTTTTGTTGCTCAGTGAAACAATTGTTAAGTAAATTTTGCCCCATTTTATGATCTTTCATGCCACAGTTAAGTAAATCACTGCAGTTGTTAAATTAGTAACACGGTTGTTAAGTGATTGGCTTTGCTTGTCACCAAAGGTGATCATATGACACTGGGACATATGAGTCAATTGCCAAGCATCCAAATTAATCTGACTCTGGGGAATACTGCAATGGCTGTAAGTGTGAAAATGGTCACAAGTCACTTTTTTCAGTGCCACTGTAACTTTGAACAGTCACTAAATGAACTGTCGAGGACTACCTGTACTCAGGATAAACAATTCTTAATACAAATACAAGTACAACACAAATCAAATTAGGAGGAGGTTTTTCCATTTTCCTGAAGATCCTGGAAAAAGAAGCATTTTAAACCTTTTACAAATGTCTAAAGATTGGACTACAGGCCTAACTCAAAGATGAGTTGAAGCCAGAGAACTAAATGGGGGGAAACCTTATAAAAACATGAGGTGGCAATTTTAAGATAAAGAATAGACTGATTGCATAAGTGAGCGGAGAACAGAAGAGTCTGAATTGTAATCAGCCTTATCAGATAACACTGTGTGCACAGCCCAGAAGATTAGTACTGACAATTTGAACTGATAACACTTCCAAAGAGCCAACCAATGTTAAAATTCATGAAAACTCAGGTAGGAATGTACTGGAAGAGATCCAGGACCAATAAAACTGTTTTTTCTTTCTTTCTTAATCTAACTCTCACATTAGATTGAACCACAGACTCCAGGGAAGGCTAACCCTACTTTCATCCTACTATCAGTAGAAATTTTGTCCTAAAAATTGGCAGGGGAATCTTCAGAGAGGTGTTGAGTCAAATCATGCATGATGAAACATGCACTGGAGGATTAGTGGGGCAGAGTTTTGGAGAAATCAAGCTTTCCCAGAGTGGGGCCAGATTAGGAGACTGCATAGTCTCACACTGGATGGTGGAAGAGGGAAGAGGTTTAAGGTAGCCACATCCTAGAATCCCTCAGGATATATTAAGTAAGCTATAAGGTTATAGCTTTAATTTGACAAGATTCTGTCTGTCATCTGTAAGCAAATAAAGGATTGGACTTGATTGGATTTCACTGTGTCATCTCATGAAATCAAAGCCCTGCTCCCTTTTTACATGTGTCACAATGCACATAAAAAAGGCTTTGATTGTACTTGTTGTAGCTTTAATTTTGACTTTTTGGATAACCCGTGTGGCAGACAATTCTTCTTATAACACTTAAGGCCTCAGCCTAGAAACCAAGAGTCTGTGAGTTCTAGTTATTCTTTAGGCATGAAAGCCAGCTGGGTGACTTTGGGCCAATCATCAGAAGACTGTGAGATCTAGTCCTACCTTAGGCATGAAAGCCAGGTGGATGACTTTGCCATTTACCAGGAGACAGGGAGTTCTAGTCTCACCTTAGTCATGAAAACTGGCTGGGAGAACTTTAGGGCAGTCCCTCTCTCTCTCAGCCCAACTCATTTCACAATGTTGTTATGGAGAAAATAGGAGGAAAAAGGAGAATTATGTATGTTTGTTGTCTTGAGTTATTTATAAGAAATGATAAAGTTGGGATATCAATAACTAAATAAATACAATAAATAAAGAAACCCACATATAAAATCCAACTGCAGAGCCTAAAGAAGCTTAACTTTAACTCTAATCCTAACTTCACTGTACTACCAGCAGAAGAACCAATAAAATCTATTTTGCTCTGTTATATAAATTCTACCGCTCCAGCTTAGAATCAGGACAACATGTATTCCTTCGAAACTAACCTCTGTTGTTGTAATTGTGAGTATCCATGAAAGATAATCCCAGCCTCTCATCTTCCTGAAGGGTACTCCGGTCTGTGAAGCTCTGATCAACTGCACTCATCGTGTGTGTTTTCTCATTGCGGTAGTTGATTGTGGCTTTGGTCATGTTGACAGGTTTCCTAGTGGAAGATTACAAAGAAGGAAAGTAGGCAAATGTTACACTGTGCAATCCACTTTGAATTCTCTCTATAAGCAGATTGCCAAAGGACAAAAATAAGAGAAAAATGAGAGGACAAAAGAATTGGGGCTAATCTTAGAAGAGAAGCAACTTCTGAAGTTGTTGTGGATGCATACCTTAGAAAAGTCAAGAGGCTGGGCTTCTTGACTGCTCTAAAATTTTATCAATAATGGAGTCGCCTTCAGAATTAGCAGAATTTCCACACAATTCCTGTCCTAATACCATGTTTATGGGTCTAATCACTTTAAGCTAAAGCCATGTCATTTTTTTTCCAAATCTGATCACCCCCCAGGCATATTTTCCCAATTGTTCCCAGAATTTCAAGCCCGCTCATTTATTATTTAAATATCCATTCAATTTATCTCGTTTCCCCCCACCCCAGAAACTCAAGTGGCATTTTACAACAACCCACTGAGATAGGTAAGGGTGACGATAGGAACTGCCCAGTTACTCACTGAACTAACATTGATGTCAGTCTAGGTTTTGATGGTCCTATTTTAAGAGTTTAATCTCTAATTGATCTTTGACCTTGTACACAAGGGAAACTTGGACAATCTCAACAAGGTAATATGCTAATCTCATACTACAAAACAGAGATAGATGTATGCAGCTTTACTGCATACACCAAAGTTTTAAAAAGGTGAATTCTACTTCCTCCAGATAGGCCTCCTGTCATTTCTGGATGATTTTTTTCTCTAAGTGTCATCCTCATCAGTAAAAATATGGCTAACTCATCAAAACTACAAGCTGGCTCAGTAATCTGCCTAGAACATTCCAATTACTATCTAAGCCTTTCATAGTGCCAAAATTTTCAAATTATGTCATGGTATGAGCTAGTGACTTTGAGGGAAAGCTGAAGACACAACAGCCAAAGAAATGGACAGATAAAAGGCAGCTATGTGGGGAATGTGAGCTAGGCAAGAGGCTCAGAAGACCCTCTTTAGTTTTTGGACTCTAGAGGAGACAAGGGAGAGAAGCACTTTCAGGTTTGCAAGATTCTGTTAATGTAGCTTTACAATAAAGTAGAATTAGCTCATCCAGTCTTGTTTCTAATAAGGGTGACAAACTAACATTAGCTTCCAATGCACATGGAATATATTAACAAGCAATCATTTCTGTGTGCATTTCACAGTTCTCAATGAGAACTATGCCATATGTTTGCATTAATGCAGGAGATATAATTTAAAATGTCAACTCATTTGATTTTATCTTATCCTACTACTGTTACATTTTGGTCTGAAATTTATCTGACTGGCAGTCAGGTTTGGGGTTGATGGTTGTTTTATCAAAAGAATTGCTACCAAGTGCATGAGCATTTCAGCCAGCTTTCTTCAACCTGGCTACCCTCCAGATGTGCGGCTATTGCTGAAATTTCTAGGAACTCAAATGTACACATCTGGAGAGCAGCCATGTTGGAGAGAACTAATCTAGTTTATATGTCTAGTATATGATTGTGATTAACATACTGAGAGCTGTGGGTATTTCACAGAAGGAATGTAGCCCAAAGTAGTACTATTCCAATACTGGAAAGATAAATTTGCCCTGATTGGCAGCATTGGATTTTTGATCTATATTCTTCCTCAGTATTTGGATGAGTTATTTTTCAATAGTGGCACAAGAAACAAATGTCAGAACACTTAGATCAACAATTCTTATTTTGTACATGATTATGTATTGTGTAATACATATATTGTGCCTATATTATGTGTATGGTGTGTTTTACACACACACACACACACACACACGTGTGTGTTTGTGTGTGTGTTTGACTCAAGAACTCAGTCAAAAAAGAGGAACCAACTTCTTCACTGGTCCAACACCTTAAAGCCACAGGACATGAAATTGACTTTAAAAAGACCAGAACTGAACACTTTAATAACAGAATAATCAGAGAAGCCATCGAGATAGAAAAATGCCCACACAGCATTTAGAAACTGCCCTTATTGACAAACAAGTCCCTACCAGCCATTTGGAAACTGCCCTTATTGACAAACGACTCCCTAACACAAAGAATGACACCAGACCCACACTCACGAAAACCACACAAGATGTCACCACCACACATCCACGCAAAAAGCAAACCCGAACCCACACCGATGATGAGGAACGACCACAAGCCAGAAGCCAGACCACAGCTGCATCATTAGCCACTTTAAACCCCTCCAATACATACAAGAAGCAAACTGACACCCACCATGAAGATGAGGCATGACAACGAATGCGAAGCCAAACAACAGCAACGCAGCTCACCATCTCAAAGCCCCCTGCAACTCAGACAAACCTGAACACAACAAAGCCCCCACCCAAACAGAACACTCCCCCATCCAATCAGAGCACAGCCAACCCCCCCATCCAATCAGAGCACAGCCAACCCCCCATCCAATCAGAACACACCTCCACCCAATCAGAACACAGCCAAGCTCCCACCCAATCAGTTCATACCCCCACTGGCAGTTAAAAGTTACAATCGCACATTGCTCTTAGAAGCACGAAGCCGAAAACACCAGCCTGAAGATGACGAATGGGACTTGGTTGAAACGTCGCCAAGACACTTCCAATTTTACGTGGGAGAAAACCTGAATAACCAAAGACCTACATACAAACACCCGCAAAAACCTCAGAAAACAAATGTGTGTTTGTGTGTGTGTGTGTGTGTGTGTGTGTGTGTATGTGTGTGTGTATGGGTCTTTGGTTGTTCGGGTTTTCTCCCGCATAAAATTGGAAGTGCCTTGGCGACGTTTCGACGAAGTCCCATTCGTCATTTTCAGGCTGGTGCTTTCAGCTTCGTGCTTCGAGGAGCAATGTGTGGTCTTAGCTGTTCCTTCCTTTTAATTGCCACTGGGGGTATGAACTGATTGGGTGGGAGCTTGGCTGTGTTCTGATTGGGTGGAGGTGTGTTCTGATTGGTTAGGGGCGTGGCTGTGCTCTGATTGGCTGGGGGGTTGGCTGTGCTCTGATTGGCTGGGGGTTGGCTGTGCTCTGATTGGCTGGGGGAGTGTTCTGTTTGGTTGTGCTCAGGTTAGTCTGAGTTGCAGGGGGGTTTAAGATTTTGGGCTGCCTTGCTATTTTTTGGCTTCGCGTTCGTGGTCGTGCCTCATCTTCATGGAGGGTGTCAGTTTGCTTCATGTATGGAGTGGAGAGGTTTAAAGTGGCTAATGATGCAGCTGTGGTCTGGCTTCTGGTTTGTGGTCGTGCCTCATCATCGGTGTGGGTTCGGGTTTGCTTTTTGCGTGGATGTGTGGTGGTGACAACTTATGTCCCAGTTGATGCGACCCAAAGAACCATTACCAACCAGTGATTTGTCCTCCATCGTATACAAGATCAACTGCAACACATGCCAATGTAACTACATTGGAGAAACATCAAAAAGACTTAAAACCAGAATACATGAGCATGTTTTGGCAGTAAGAAGACAAGAACAACGCTCCCAAGTCTGGACCCATATAGCTGAGCATGGCCACACTTTCAACTTTAAAGGAGCAGAAGTCATTGCTCATGATTCCACCAAAGGAGGCCATCTTTTAAAAGAAGCTTGGTTTTCAGACTGTCATTCTATTAATAGACACATAGACCTACTACTTTCTTACCAAACCCTAAAAAGACATTTACAAAAACATAAAATACCTAAACACTTCAACCCAACCAATAATAACACAAAAACACCACCCCACCCACTTATCAAACCCCAAACCAACACAATAGATATCCTTTCTACAACACAATCCTTTTCATCAAACCTAACTAAAGAATATAATTCTAACACAACCATGACAACTCACACAACCAACACACCATGTTCTGATATTCTCACACACAGAAACAACAACCCCCCTGACCACAACATCCAGGACACAAACATCCAAAACATAAATCCTGCAACCTCACAAGACACTCACACACAACAAAACATACACACACAACACCTAAGTAACAACAGAATATTAAGACCAAGACCAAAATTCCCCCCTGCAATGAAATATGACTTATCACATTCAATGGAACAAAATATTACAGCCCAATTCCCAAACACCACAAAACCACCCACAACTAATAAGCATAATAAACGAACACACAGAAACATTCCAAATAACCGTACCCAACAAAACACACACAGAGAGCAACCCTACACCAAACAAACTATACAATCCAAGAGGCTGGCTAAAAGGCGCGCTGGATCTACGCGCCAAACAGCTGACAAGTGCGACTTTTAAAATGGTTTTGAGACTGACTGCTCTATGCCTTTAAGAGCTTCTTAAGCACGTTATGTGCACATGCCTCACTGCAACCGTTTTTTAACTGTTATGTAAATTTATGCACATACTCCCCCTTCTCATTTAGCCCTTTGCTCTGATGATGTTAACAGCTTGTTAACGAAAGCTCAGCAATTAATAAAAAAGCCTTTTATCTTACATCCCAGAGCTCTTTACTTTTATCTTAAAGTGGAAAGAAATAGAATAACATAGAATAAAAATGAATAAGTATAATAATAATAATAATGATAATGAAAGAAATCACTAAAAGCAAAATGATGTGTCTGCATAATTCCTGGAGGAAAGCTGTTAGCAATAGCTGTAATGACCTAATGCATATTGAGAAACATTGTATAAAAGTGAAACCTTCTATTCATTGTATGCCTGTGAGAAACTAATTGAAAATTATACAATGTAAGATTCCATCTATGCTCCTTTGTTCCTTAGAAAGAGAAAGCTATAAAGATTGTAGTTTGGACCCTCCCCCTTGTTCAGAAATTTGCTGTTAAACACTTCTGAACCTTTGCGCAAAAATAAACCTTTCTGTTTCACCCTTGGAATTTGTAAAAGTCCTTTATTTTTTTCTTTTACTTTTTCCACAAGATTTATGGCAACTCTGCCGGGACTTTAAAGGACTTTTAGGGAAAGGCTTTTTTTCTTTCCTGATGAATTGCCCTGGTGGGGCCCCTCTCCTAAACGACGACAGCTCCAAAGCCGGCACCATGGCCTTTGTCTACAAGGAGACCTCGACGAGAGGAAAGGGAATCTACCCATCAGCAAAGCACTTCAGTCAAGGATCCGTGAGGGTGACAGACAGGTCTTAAATCAACAAAGGAGTCTGGAAAATGCCTGCAGACAAGTATTGTAAAAAAAAGGGGAAAAACCTGATCCCTTTTGGATCAGAAGAAGGGTCTGATCAATCCTTAAGAATGCAAAGACAGCATCCTTAAGTCTTCATAGGCAGGATTGTGTGGGGAGGTTAAACCATCGTAGCTTCTGCTGAGTGATCGATGGTAGTGTATTAGAAAGATCGGTGGGAAACAGTCAAAGGAGGGCGTTGACCAGACGCCACTCCAGTGCATGTTAAAGAATTTCAAAAAGGGTTTTTCTAGGGATTATGGAGACCCAAAACCAAATCCAGCCATGTTAAAAAGATTCTGTGAATCTGAGTGGACCACCTTTGGCGTAGGGTGGCCAAAAATGGGATCGGCGAATCCCGAACTTGTTGCACAGGTTCATCAAATTGTGACTGGAAATGGTTATTGGGACCAATCTGATTGACTTTAAATGTCCATACCTGGGATTCCAATATTCAAAATTATTAAAGACATATATATATATATATATATATATATATATATATATATATGTTTTCTGAGGTTTTCGCGGGTGTTTGTATGTAGGTCTTTGGTCATTCGGGTTTTCTCTCGTGTAAAATTGGAAGTATCTTGGCACTGCAAAGACACTTCCAATTTTACGCGGGAGAAAACCCGAATGACCAAAGACCCACACACACACACATATATATATATATACACACACACACACATACACACACACACACATATACATACACACAAACACACACATTTGTCAAGATTAAGGGACATGTCCCTGGATAAAGAGGTATTATGAGATAGGGAGGGCAATTTATATACTGATAGTTGTAGAAATCAAAATTTTTCAAGGTGACAAAACCTGCACATTTTCCTCCAAACCAATATTCATTCTGCAGTTGGTTTCTTCCAGAATTCCATATCAGGATTCCACCCTTGAAATTTCAGTTTTCAAAGACAAGGATGAAGGAAGGGTTATTGATAAGGCTGTACAGTATTAAGGACTAAGTAACAAAACACCAAATGATAAACAAGGCATGTGGATTATCTCCTCAGTTCTTTTTTTTTAACTTTTTATTAATTTTCCAATGTTACAATTATATCTTTGAAAAGCAACATGGTGCCTGAGTTACAATAGTTCCATTATATACAAGTATTATTAATACAAATCTCCAACTATTACAGCCAATATTTCCTCTCTTTTTTCCCTTAATACATACTATCTCTTGTTTGAATTAGTATACTTCTTATTCTATCCATCAGCTATTTAATAGCTTTTTTACATTTATCAATAATTTTATATGTCTTATTTATTTTAACATTCCATCTTTTGGACCACTTTATGAATTTTCCCAGCTTTAATTTTGCGTTGATATTTAAATTAAACATTTAATATTTATCATTTCCAAATTTTTAAATGACCATAATTCCCTTTGTTACAATTCCCCCCAAAATCTAGTATTCCGAATATATATCTTATCTATCTACTTCTATATCAACAAATTAGTAATACAATATAACATTCTTATTTTCATTATAATTTCCAAATATTATAAATTCAATAACCAAAATTTCTCCCATCTCAGCATTCTTCCTTATATCCACTTTCTCATATTTAAGCTTATAATTTTTATTCTTATCACTACATCAAAACATGTTAATTACATTACATCACTCTTAACATATATATGTCTTAATCATCTTTATCTAACCTTTATAAAAAACTCAATATTTCAGTTTAACTGTTAATATTTATGCATCTAGGTTTTAATTAGCCAACATTTTTCTTTATCTTCACATCATAACAATATCTCATATTCAAAATACGGGTCTTGTTTAGTTAAGTATATTCTATTTTAAACCTCCTAAATATGCCCACATTCCATTCTTCTTCAATCTTATTCTGGCTTTTTTTTCTTTGCCAAATCATCTTTCATGTCCTTGCTTCAGGATTCTCAAAGATTTTTTGTATCATTGTATATATTATGTCATATTGATATGACCATCAGGTTGCCATTTTTGGAAGGCTGAGGGGTCTGGCAGGACTACCAGATCGCCTCTTTTATTTTCTCTTCTTGTAGTTGTCCTGAATTGTTTATCTTTTCTTCCATCTGTTTCTCTTCTTCATCTTCAAATTCCTTCTGATTTATATAGCAGGTTTTTTCCTCCATCCATATCAGATTTTTTTCTAAATTTTCTATTGTCCGTATTTGTTGGACAGTTAGGTCTTCTGTCATAGTATGTAATTGTTCGATTTTTTCCTATTGTATTCTGTATAGATAGGTTTTTAGTTATAATCAAAGTTTGAGTTTGCATATCTAAGACGCTTTCTAGTTTTTTTCTGAAAGCTCTTATTTCATCGCCTGCTTTAAGAAGACTTTGGTAAGTTTGGTAAGTTATTTTCAACATAGCAAAAAATTGTTTTTGCATTTCTTCCATAGGAAAGATCTGTTCCTGGACTTCAATAGTGATGAGTTGAATTGAAAACTTTCACAGTTCCCCCCCACCACTAAAACTCTCACAGCTGTGTTCAAGGTTACCAGATAAATCTTATATTGTTTTCTAAACTGTCAGCCAGGTCTCTTTTCTTTAAGAATAATAAATTGCAATTTCAGGTTTAGCCACTTAAACCTCACTGTTTAAGCAATTCCTTTAATCTCAAAGTTATTGTAATCCTTTTTTGGGGGGGGGGTTCTTCTATTTTAAGAGGAAAAAAAATTTCAAATAAAAATTAAAAGTAAAAAATAGATAATCAAAAATCTTTTAATTTACAAGCTTTAGGAAATAAAGTTCCAACTGGGATCCATTTATTTTTTCAATGTTTTCAAAAAAGCTCCCCTTTGTTGTCAGAATCCAATTATATTTCATCTTTAATCATCAAATATAGAAAACCCCAATTCTGCCTTCTCTGGATTCTGCCATAAGAGGGAGAGAAGGGGGAGAACAAAGCGGCTTTATGGCCCTCACTTCCTTCAGTATACTTCTAAGGAATTGAATGTGTATTGTAACATCAAAGAGAGACTTTGAATGTAACTAGCATCAAAGAACCTTACCATGACAAAGAGAACTAATTACCTTTCATGTAGTTTATCTGAAGTTTCCATACAGACCGAAGAAAGGAGCAAAGGGGTGGGATTATGATGCCTGAAACTACCACTGGAAGGGGGAGTGATTGGGTGGGACTGCTAGGGAACCCCTTAAAACCTTGAATGGGAAAGCTTGGACCCCAAGTCCTGTCTAGCACGCCTGCAATCACTTCTTCTTAATAAAGGATTCCTGTTGGAAGAATTATTCCAAGAGTTCTGTCTTCTTAAGATGCAAAGTGGGGTGGGTCCTTACACCTTTGTATTCAATTGCTGGTGTTTCTGGAGGGAGGGCTAAAATCCCCCTTCCTTCTCCACAGATGGGAAAGTACTTTAGCAGCTTATGCAGGTAATTAAGTAATAAGGATGTAAGAGAGGTAGTTCTCACCCAGTCCTTCCCACACTGCTTTGAAGTTGTAGATGGTAAGTGTGACTTCAGCTGTTAGCAGCCTAGGGACGAGCCATATTTCTACGGTCGGTCCTTTCATCCGCCGGTTTGGAGGGATCACCTGCTCTAACGGGACAGTTGCTGCTCTCCCGCGATCCAGCAAAAGGCCCTCCTTGCTGGTCACCTCTTCGGGGTGACTTTTGGCCCTTTTCAGGCCCCCCAAGTGATGCAAAACTGAACAGGGGAGAGAGAACAAGTCTCCCAGCCGTTCATGGTGGCTGCCTGGCAAACTGGAAGTCTATCTCCTCAGTTCTGTACTCTTCAGGATACCCAAAGGTATCAGCCCAGTTAAATTACACTATTAGCTTAAAACATTTTTTCTTATATTCTCAATGTAAGGACCCACCTCAATCTTACATCTTAAGAAGACAGAACTCTTGGAATATCTCTTCCAACAGGGATCTTTATTAAGAGAAGCTGATTGTAGGCATGTTAGACAGGATCTGGGGAATCCTCTCCCACCCTTCAATTTTTTAAAATGTTCCCAAGCAGCCCCCACCCCACAGTTCTTCTGGGCAATTCAATCTGTCATCCGCTCCATCGGCACGATCATTCATCCTTTCTTTCCCAGATCCCAGGCATTGGATTTCCCCCCACCCCTTTTTCCTCACTGTCAACAAAGAGGAGAACTTCAGAGGGACTAAGATGAAAGGCAGATGGCCGCATTGTTATGTTTAGTCCTCTCGAAGAGAATCCACAAACGGTCACTTTGTTGTTAATGAAGGAAGTGAAAGTCATAAAAAAACCCTGCTTATCCTCCAATCCAAGAATTGGGTTTTATCAGAGTAGGTAGATAGAAATGAAATATAATTGGATTCTGACACTCTCTATGTTTTTCCACTGAAGATTTATCAAGCAATCTTGGTTCGCATGTCCATAAAGTCATGACATAATTAGATTATTTTGACCATACAATGCACAAAAAACTCAAGGAAAAAAGTCAGAGTTCTAAATTGTGATGGATGGATTTCCATATCATGCTAAACAAAAACAGCATTATTTCTAAATGAAACCATATTCCTTTCCTTAAAAGCTCCAGTGGAAGAGAACATTACCCCATGGAATAGCAGTATTGAGAATACATCTATTTGGTGAAATTAGAAATTTATCTTAGTGAAGCTCTCTTCCCTTTGTGTTCTTAAAAACATATTGACAGAAGATATGCTAAATGAATCTGAGGGTTAGGGTTACTTGTCAAAAAAGTAACAAATTTCTCAATCAAAGGCAATACTTATATACACCTTCCAAGTCTTTTATAAGTGCAATCACCCACTTTTGTGGCTGTGAAAATATTCTAGAGCCTATAACATTGCCTCATTTTGAAATACAGCACTTATGTCTGTTCAATATTATTGATTCTACTCCCGATGTGATTTTAAGTGTGGACAAGTTCTTCAGCTACTTACATTCAAAGAATCAACTTTACATAATTTGCTTTTCACAGCCCCCAGCTGTATTAAAACTTTTGCTTCAATTCGTACAAAGAATTTTCAGTCTGAACATCAGTTTTCAGTTAAAAGCCAAAATTCAAGGCTCACAAAGCTTTATTCTTTAGTTTAAGCCATGTACCTTGGGATTTTTATTGTTTAGCTGCATTTTTTTCTCTCTCTCTTTGAATTTCTGGTGCAGGGAAAGAATGGGGAGAAATGATGCAGATCTTATTGCAACCCTATAGAAACATTGTATTTGGGTATTACATTTGGGTGTTCAGTCTAACGTGGGAATGCTCAGTCCAAGAAGTCATGTGGGTGGTGTTGGTAAAAAGTGTCAGTTTACAGTAGAATTACTGCATTCCCAACAAGATGCTTTCACTGTACATGCAAATACTTCCATGTCAGCTGAAACTGTTTACTCTCAGGAGTCTATATAAAAGCAAAATATAGAGTTAGGTACCACACTGATTTTATGCCACCCTTGAAGATCACCCCATCTCTTCAGTTACTACCAGCAGCTCAGAAAGGCTCATGCTCCTAAACATTTATGGAGATTCTCAATCATCCAGGTCATGGTTGTTCCAAAAGTGCTTTCCCAAAAGGCAACTGGACTTTCTTGGTTTTTTTTTTTCCTTTGAAAATGTTTCGCTTCTCATACAAGAAGATTCTTCAGTTAGAACTTCCTGGATGAGAAACAAAAAAGTTTTCAAAGAAAAAAAAACTAAGAAAGTCCAGTTGCCTTTTGGAAAAGCATCTTTGGATCATAAAAAAATTCCGTTCTTGAAAACATAGAAGAAACGTGATTCAAAGAATTTCCTAGTTTCCTGCATATCTAGAGATGACAATGAACTTGGCCAAGCTCGGGATTGGAAAACAATGTGAAGACCTCATGACATCTTGTTTGAAAGAAAGAGTTGAAGGTCCCCAATGATTCTCCCACTTGGAACAGAAAAAAGAGGGCTCTTCCAGCTCCCACTGACACCTGCTGATCCTCACTCTCAGCCCTTTAGTTTACAAACACCAGATGTCCTAGTATTAGGAAGAGAATTGCTTCAGAGATCAGATGGCTGGGAAGATATTCTCTTCTGTTTGAAAGCAGTGGTGTTGTTGATCAGTATTGTGGTGATCAAAATTTTTGCATTGAAATTGCTGAATTAAAGAGAATAAATGAGTGGTAATAACATGTGTTATGTTTGCTGTTCCTTGTGGCATTGAAGAGGCAGCAGGTGAAACACAACTCTCTTTATTGCAAAGGCAAAACTGAAACTGAAAAACACATGCTCCACCTTTTCATACACTCAGCTCAGGAGGCAGAAACCAATCAGATTACAGTATTCTCCCACTTAAATGCATATTAACTAGTCTGCAGTGTAGACAGATAGTCTGGCTGGCAAACCATGTGGTCAGCTAACCATTCCTACACAGACTCCAGCAACCTGTTTCATAAGTTTAACTCAATACATTACAACATGTAATTGTCCATAGCTCGGGAGAGGCATGACAGAAACCACAAGGTAGGCTGCAAGGGGTTTGCTAAATGTTTCTCTCTAAACATGCTTCTAAATGTACTTGGCAAGCAACAACCTTGTAGCAACTTCTGTTTTTTACCTACTTTCCTATAAATGGCTGTTTTCTGCTTGTGTTAACAAAATACAATAAAAAGGCATGCTGAATAAATCATTTAGGGCTCTTCCAGCTTAATGGGAAGACCCACTTTTTCCAGATCTGAATAAAAGTGTGACTCAGAAAGAATTGAACTCTGCCCCTTTGTTCCTGCTGGGCCAGACTGAGATTTCCTGTTTGACAATATTTCTACACTACAATCCCTAATTGGTTTGACACCTCAGTTTTGACAAGAGAGGTTATCTCATCTGGGGGTTCCTTGGTGATCTCTGGGCTTGGTGGTTTTCTTGCAGACATTTCATTATCACGCTAGATAACATAATCAGTGCTAGCCAGTACTGGCACTGATGATATTACCTAATTTGGTAATGAAACTTGGTAATGAAATCCACCAAGCTCAGAAAGCACTAAGGATCCCAAAGTTCAACCCTGTGATAAAAGTATTGTCTTCTATCATTATCTCAGAGAATATCCAATGCCCAATATATGAAACAGTCTTAGGGTAGCCTTGTACCCACACAATAGCAAGGGGCGGGGAACTGGGGATTGCAGACAGTTTTTTTAAGTGTGCCCCAATGGCACATTATGCATGTCCATATATTGCAAACCCACCCACACTGACAGAACACTGCACTACAGAAGTAATTATCCTGTAGCACATAAAATCAGCTGTGTCAGGACGTTATTCAAATGGGTCAACTCCCATTGCAGCACAGGCAGAGACAAAATCAAAGAGAAAAAATGACTATATTACAGCTTTAGGTGCAATGGCTAGCCTATGGAATTTGTGAGACGGTATAGTAGACCTCATCAGCCTCACAGAGACTCACACTCTGGTGTAACAACAACGCCAGCCACACAGACAACCTTTCCTTACATCAATAGGGTTTCTGAGGCTACGGCATGGCTGCTGGCCCCCTACAATGTGAGCATTGCCCATAGACCTGAAAAGACCCTAAGAACAAAGATCATGCATCCCAAAGAGCCGCTCCCCAACGAAGAGAGATCCTCTGTAGTTTACAGAATTAATTGCAAAAACTGTCCTTGCAATTACATTGGGGAAACAACTAAAAGACTTAGGACTAGGGTCCATGAACATGAATTAGCAATTAAAAGGCAAGAGCAGCGCTCACAAGTGTGGGCCCATATGGCCAGCCTTGGCCATATGTTCGATCTGGTCAATGTGGAGGCTATATCCCATGAGACCACCAAGGGTGGCTGCTTACTCAAAGAAGCCTGGCTCTTTCCATCAACCAGCATATAGACCTCCTTACTGGCTTACCACCTTAGAAGGTGGGAGAGACAGCACTGCGATCCACGGAGGAGACATTCAGCCCATCCTTGGTGGGGCAATAGAACTACAAATGAGGCAACGGTGATCCCCAGAGAAGAAGACGACCCGGCAAAAGGGGAGGGAGACCAGAAATGGAAACAATGGGATAGCCCTTTGCAGGATTGTGGCGATAAAGCTACAGGTGAGGCGACGATGACTTCCATGGGAGGAGGTGATGGACCAATGGCGCGTCACGGCCATGAGATGGAGATAGATGCGCAGAAGCAACCTGGAATGAGGGGGGGGAAGGCAGGGAGCAGGAACGCCCAAATAGCCGTTCTTCGCAGGACTGGGGCAAGGGAGTTATGGGCGAGACAACAGCGACCATGGGGGTGGGAGAGGATGATGGCCCGACAGAGCCCCCGAATCGCAGTTTGAGTAATAACAACCAAGATCACTCCAAAACAGGAGGGGAGGGAGACAAGGTGCAGAGACGGCTGGACAGCCACCCCCCAGGGGCCTGCATGTGCACCACAAGAGCGATTAAAGATCAGAAGACAACCATCGGGGCCACAGGCAGATTGCCAGGTGTAGAGCAACTCAGCGCATTACAGACAAGCACAATCAATGGGCCACTGATGTGCTCGAGAAGCTGGGTGCAGAGGCAAGCGGCTATATAAGCCATCTCCCAGATATCCTTTTATTCCAACTCTGACGACATCAGCAGTTTGGCCGATGAAAGCTTAGTGACTTTTTATCTACAGGCTTGTTTACATTAAACAGTCTTGTTTACTTTTATCCTGGTGTTCGCTTTTCTTTTAATTTTGTATATATGTATGTATGTATGTACGTACGTACGTACGTACCTATCTATCTATCTATCTATCTATCTATCTATCTATCTATCTATCTATCTATCTATCTAAGGATATATACAGTGGGGCAAAAAAGTATTTAGTCAGCCACCAATTGTGCAAGTTCTCCCACTTAAAAAAATGAGAGAGGCCTGTAATTGTCATCATAGGTACACCTCAACTATGAGAGACAAAATGAGAAAACAAATCCAGACAATCACATTGTCTGATCTGGAAAGAATTTATTTGCAAATTATGGTGGAAAATAAGTATTTGGTCAATATCAAAAGTTCATCTCAATACTTCGTTATATATCCTTTGTTGGCAACGTCAGAGGTCAAACGTTTTCTGTAAGTCTTCACAAGGTTGGCACACACTGTTGCTGGTATGTTGGCCCATTCCTCCATGCAGATCTCCTCTAGAGCAGTGATGTTTTGGGGCTGTCGCTGGGCAACACGGACTTTCAACTCCCTCCAAAGGTTTCCTATGGGGTTGAGATCTGGAGACTGGCTAGGTCACTCCAGGACCTTGAAATGCTTCTTACGAAGCCACTTCTTCATTGCCCAGGCAGTGTGTTTGGGATCATTGTCATGCTGAAAGACCCAGCCACATTTCATCTCCAATGCCCTTGCTGATGGCCCCATTCATTCTTTTCTGTACACGGATCAGTCGTCCTTGTCCCTTTGCAGAGAAACAGCCCCAAAGCATGATGTTGCCCCCCCCCATGCTTCACAGTAGATATGGTGTTCTTTGGATGCAACTCAGCATTCTCTCTCCGCCAAACACGACGAGTTGTGTTTCTACCAAACAGTTCTACTTTGGTTTCATCTGACCATAGGACATTCTCCCAATCCTCTTCTGGATCATCCAAATGCTCTCTAGCAAACTTCAGACGGGCCCGGACATGTACTGGCTTAAGCAGGGGGACACGTCTGGCACTGCAGGATCTGAGTCCCTGGCGGCGTAGTGTGTTACTGATGGTTGCCTTTGTTACGTTGGTCCCAGCTCTCTGCAGGTCATTCACTAGGTCCCCCCGTGTGGTTCTGGGATTTTTGCTCACCGTTCTTGTGATCATGTTGACCCCACGGGGTGAGATCTTGCATGGAGCCCCAGATCGAGGGAGATTATCAGTGGTCTTGTATGTCTTCCATTTTCTAATTATTATTCTAATTATTATTCTAATTATTGCTCCCACAGTTGATTTCTTCACACCAAGCTGCTTGCCTATTGCAGATTCAGTCTTCCCAGCCTGGTGCAGGTCTACAGTTTTGTTTCTGGTGTCCTTCGACAGCTCTTTGGACTTCACCATAGTGGAGTTTGGAGTGTGACTGTTTGAGGTTGTGGACAGGAGGAACTCATTATGCACCCTGGACATATCTAGCTTTCTAAGGGGAATCTTGATTCCCTCCTGCTGCAAGTGTATCCCCACCCTAGTTTCCCCTGTTCTGAAGCATTTCCATTCTATTTAAGCAACATTCAACATCATCATTCCTGTACACCCTCCCACACAAGGGGAACTTTAAACATTCATGTGACAAAGAAAGAAAATAGTTGGCGGCAGCAAGCAATGGAGCAAGGAGAACTGAATGAGAGAATTACTTACGGGTAATAGGAATAAGAATAGTAGTTCCTCCTGGCAAGCGTGCAAACAAAGAGAAAAGCAGATATTGCATAAGCAGTTGTTTTTTTCTTGGCAGATAATAAAAGAAAAAATGAGTTATTTGGACCAGGCTATTGCCCATGCAAAGAGGTAGAGGAAGGGGTGCTGGTGGGGGAGGGAGGGAGGGAGGGAGGGAGAGAGAGGGGGGGGGAAAGGGAAGAAATATTGAGAGGGGGCTAGGTAGAGATGGCAACTTATAACCCTAATTTTTAAAAAAACTCTTATAAGAACTTTGGATCCTTTGCAAGACTGAGGGAAGGAGGGAGGAAGAGAAGCGAAGGGAAGGAAAGGGAAGGGAAAGGAAGGAGGGAGACAGGAAGGGAGGGAGGGAGGAAGAGAGAAGCCTGGCTATCTCAGCTTTTATCCCCCCCTCAATTTCAGCAGACAGCTCTTAAAAGATAATTCCCCCCACTTGACCAGCAATTCAGATTCCTTATTCCTCAATAAACTTTCCATCTTTTTGGTTGTCTTAAAACTCAAGGACAGCATCTCATTTCAGACAAGCTTAGCCCATCAAGCAGCAATCAAAAATCAGATGACCTGGAATATCAGAGATATATAATGCTATAGAACAGTGTTTTCTAACTTTGGCAACTTTAAGATGGGTTGGCTGTGGAATTCTGGGAGTTGAAATCCACTCATCTTAAAGTTGCCAAGGTTGGAAAACACTGCCTTAGAAAGTGAATGGCAATAATCCCTGCTGACCTGGAAACCCTTCCTGTTCATTGCATTTAGGCAATCCATACTTCTTACCTTTAAAAAAGCTGGAACCATGAACCAAGGTGTACCTGGACATAGCAACAGATAAGCCCTTGGAGTTCTCCCTAACAGCACCCTTGAATGTTGGGGGCTTGGCACTGCTTCCATTGACTACATAATAGGAAACATGAAAACAGCAACCTAAACCTTCATATATATTTAGCAGGGCTAGGAAAAACACAGCCAGCCAGCAAACCCAAACGGGAAATCATTCCATCTGTATGATGCTGGCAGGATCATCCTAGCCATTGTAGCCTCATGTGTCCTCTGTGAGAAAATTAAGTACAGCTACAGACATCCGAAAGATTGATCATCCTGCTCTAAAGTATAGTAAAATGACTACAAGTGGCAGCTTTTGCATGAGATGCAACCTCCCAATTAGTTAACCAAGAATGTGTATCTTTCAACTCTCCCGATTCCTTTAGCATACCTAGTTAAAAAAGCAGTCTTGGAGGAATTGACAGAAACCAGCCAAACCTGCCATACAGAGGGAATCTGATTTCTAGAAATTCATACAAACAAAACCCAAAAGCATGTGCCTTTGCTTATTATAATTCATGACCCAGGAACAGCCAGAACATCCTCGTTTCCTTCCCACAACAATTTCATAAATATCCGTCTTTTGCTGCAAAATAAGTAGCAATTCAGCCATGGAATCACTCTTGAATCGCTAGTAATACTTGGTTCATTCTATCAAATAAATACCTAGAAATAAAGTACATGGTGCAAACTAGATATAAAATTGTGCTGGTAAAAGGGTTGGGAAGATAGCCACTTGAAGGCCTTGAATTCAAGAAGAGTGCATAAAAGCAACTTCATATCAACATAGTAATTCTGAGGGCTCTGCCACTATTTCCCTTGAATACACTTTTCCATTTAATTTCCATTCCTCATGCTCATTCTATGACATAACAGAATAACAGAGTTGGAAGGGACCTTGGAGGTCTTCTAGTCCAACCCCTTGCTCAAGCAGGAAATCCTATACCATTTCACACAAATGGCTATCCAGTTTCTTTTTAAAAGCCTCCAGTGATGGAGTACCCACAACTTCTGAAGGCAAGCCGTTCCACTGGTTTATTTTTTCACTGTCAGGAAATTTCTCTTTAGTTCTAGGTTGGTTCTTTCCTTGGTTAGCTCCCATCCATTGTTTCTTGTCTTGCCTTCAGGTATTTTGGAGAATAGGTTGACCCCTCTTCTTTGTGTCAGCCCCTTAAATATTGGAATACTGCTATCATGTCACCCCTAGTCCTTCTTTTCACTAGACTAGACTTACCCAATTCTTGCAACTGTTCATATGTTTTAGCCTCCATCTCCCAATCATCTTTGTTGCTCTTCTCTGCACTCTTTCCAGAGTTTCAATCTTTGGTGACCAAAACGGGATGCAGTATTCCAAGTGTAGCCTTGCCAAGGCCTTATAAAGTGGTATTAACACTTCACATGATCTTGATGTGAATGCAGCCTAGTATTGCATTGGCTTTTTTGATGGCTGCAGCCCTCAAAAAACCACTAGGACTCCAAGATAAAACATAAAACCGGCCAATGAAGCTATCTAGGGATCCAGAGGTACAGCTAACCCCTACCCTTCTGACCCACTTCACACCCCATCCCAGGGGAGAATAAAATAAAATGACAGTACATGTTTATGTTTGTGGTCCATCCTCTCCTATCAATGCTTCTCCCACTAAGGCCCTTCCTCTTTCCTCATAATTAATTTCCAGGGGTGATGCTCTAATTTGGGGGCTTAACATGACAAGATAAAACCCATATTTGATAAATGTGGCTTCTGAGCAGAAATCCCAGTTGCCATTTGGAAATAGGAAGCTAACACACTTTGTTAAAGGTGCACCAGGATTGAAGGTTCATTATGTTTGAAGATCTGGACACCTTTGTTTTTATACTTGCCAAAATTAAAATTAAAAACTGGAATGGCTTTTCTGGGGACAATATATAAGTCATTGTGTATAAGTCATATATAGAATTGGAAGTTGAGGAACAAAATAATAACATAACTTGAAGTGATCACAGCAATGGAATACAAAACAATTATTTTCTCCTACAATAATTGTGGATGAAAATGTCAGCAAATATTGTGAGGAACTTTGAAGAAAAAAAAAGATTACATTAAGATCAACATTCCAAAGTCTGATAATAATCAAAGCAGCACTGTATTGTGAAAATTGGAATCCAAGACATTAGGAGACCACTGGAGTGGGAAGAAAACTGATGGAGGAAAACAAAAGAAAACCCACTTTCTTCTTCAACTGTTAGCTGCAGAGTTTTCTATTTCCCAGAATGCCATGCAGTATCCAACTTAATATCAATTTGTTTGGACACTATGAGCAATTAAAATGTCTGTGTTTGTTCCCAAAGCCCACAACTGGGAATAGAACAAAAAAACAAATATGGGCCCAGAAAACCTTTTTTAAAAATGAATCAAATCTCTCCTCAAATACAAGACAGATGCCATGTGATCTGGTGCAGCACCAAGCCAAAAGAACAAAGAGACATATCTCATTCACACAAGGTTCAGATTTAGACTTTGATCTGAGAAATCTCATAGTATGTATTTTTCCCCATCCTCCTTCTCTCTATCATATTAAGACTTAAAAGGTGGCATCATTCTGGAAAATGGCAAAGAAGCACACAAAATATTTATTGACAGTTTGGCAGACAATCCCAACACATTCCAAGCATGTATTTGTTCCTCATCAAGAGAAACAAACCAAAATGCATTAATGTTCCTCTACTACATGAAATATCATCTGGTTTCTATGCTTCTATATAATCTGTTTCTGTGCACTATGACTAGAGCAGCTGTTCCCATCTAGTCACCCTTAAACCCATGGGACCCAATTTTATTTTTTAAAATAAACATAGACCTCTGTTCTTCTTCTCTTTCTGTCTCTCTCTTTAGTTTTTCCCTGATCTTCCCAGCCATATTTAGCTACATAAAAATAACAAACTTTTTATATTTACTTCAGTCTTCCTCAAACTGGATCTCCTCAGATGTTCTGGCCAATAGTTCCCTTGTCCAGTGTCCTTGGACACTGGATAGTCTGTGTTAAACTTTAGTATTTGTAGGACTAAACAACGGACAAGATGTAATTTAAGGGAGGCTGATCTAACAGAACTTTCCCTGGCAACATTAATCTTTTTCTTGTGATTATCTAGCCTAGGTATGTAGACTGAGAAGATTATGGACTTCTTAATTCAGGTATTTCAACAAGTATTTTAACCATAAAACACATTCAAACAGTTGAGCCAACCTATTGAGATGAAATGAACCCAACTGAGATGAAATGAACCCAATTGGATATACAGACAAAGAGTTCATGTAACACATACAAACAACAGCTTTTTCACTAACATCTATTTAGTGGCCTTGATTGTGTTTGTGCCCCTGGCTATAACAAATAGTATAGCATTACTATCTGATTTTCTTCAGTCATTAATTGGCATTTGTTGGATGTTCAATCAAAGTGGACACAAAAAGAAGAGAGGTGTGCTGATTTATGGTAGCAAAGAATCAGGAGCATGGTAGTACCTTTTCTGACTAACAAATTGTATTAAAAGGCATAAGCTTTCATGCTAATTAGACATGGTACTACCATAATCCTAATTTTCAGTCAAAGAGTGTGCTTGTTACTCTCACTCCAGAATCTTGTGAATACACGAGACTCCAGAGAAAGGCCAGAACATAATCAGTCCCATAATATTTGAATTTCACACCATATCGTTATCCATTTAAGATTAAATCTTAACCTTCTGGTTAGTTCCAACTGGCTCCAAAATAACGAATTTTCAAGTTTCAAGAATGTGATCCAGTTCCATTCCAATCCATTTGTTTAGAAGGAAAAAGACTGAATGGCAGTCCACCACATCCAATATAATATACAGCAGGGAGCAATCCTTCGGAATTTTGTATGTGTGCAACTCTGTCTATCTCTGTACACTCCTAAGAGATTCCCAACAACCTGAAAAATTGGTTTTATTGACAACTGGTGGGCATATGACCAGCTTTCCTGACAAACTTTGATCAACAATATAGAGCTGTCTGCAAGATCTACAATAAGAATTTTTTTAGTTCAATAGCAACCCAAGGCAGCATCAGGGACTGCATCTTGGCGATGCTAGCGGCTATCCTCTGGACAGCAAAAAGTTTAAGCAAAAAGATGACATTGTTTTTTTTACTGAAGCTCACTGCTCAAAACCTTTTGAATTAATCAAAATCAGAATGGAATACTAATGCTTCCAAAAGGATAATTCATGAAGTACACACACACACACATACACACAGAGAGTAAAATAAAACTATGAAACTCCACTCTAATTATTAATGCCTAGCTTATGATTACCAGATGTAGATTCTGGCTACGAGAATGAATGCATGAATTCATCCTTTTTTTTTTCTTGAACTTACATGAAATGCCCAAGCCTTGTTCCCAGAATTAACATAGACATTATGATAAATGATGGAATGGTCCATAAATTCTTTAAGACCCAATTATTATGTCCAGTAATCATGGGCATTGTTTTTTCTTACCCCTGGCCCAAATGTAAAGTAGACTTTCCCAATTTTGTGCCCTCCAGATGTGTTAAGGATAAGAACAACAAAAATTCTAATGAGTTTGGCTGCTTATATTCTGAGGCGAGAAGCTCATAAAAATGACAGTGCACAGATTTAACATAGTTTTTTAAAGAAAACTCCCCAATATTTCCCCCAACAGAAGAAAAATCAAGTATCAGCCTGGTGGCCACCAAAATATTGTCTGGAACACCAAAAAAAAAAACCATGATAGCATTGAAGCTCTCCATGGTTAATTTCTAATTTCAAAACACCTCAGCCCTGGTGTTCACATGGTATCTAATTTTCCATGGTGAATACTATCCACCAATAATGCTCTTGTTATGAGCCCCTTCAAATTTTTATAATTATGTCTAAGCTCTACACATACGGAAGACAGGTGAGGAGGAGCATGCTAGCTGAAGCTGTCTCTACCATTCTCAGCTTGTTACCTTTTATATATGGATGTGATAGCTTAGTTCTGTACTGTGCATGAACATTTATTGATTTTCTCAATGAAACAATCTCACTTCCCTCTCCCATTTCCTGAAGATCAAGAAGCATACACAGCACCACCATACCTTCATTTTTCAGCTAACAACAAACTGATGAGACAATATAGACTGAAAAAGAGTGACTGGCTGAATTATTCAGGGACGCTCCATAAATAAAGGCCCTATCCAAACACACTGCTTTTCATTTGCAACTTCATACACGTGGAGAATTAGGTATTACAGAAATTGTTCTTTTTTGATGGAGATTCTGCCTGCAATTTAATCTCTAATTGTCCATTTTTTCTAATTGCTGAGGTTGAAAAACCTCAGCAATTATGGCAATCAAAAGGGTTATGGATTAGATGCCATTGTCGCAAAGGACTAACCTAGCCCTTCCCTGAATTACTTCAAGAAATATGGAGCCCCATTTTATTTATTTGTTTGTTTATTTGTTGATGCATTGGCTGCCCATCTTTTTTTTTAAATTTTATTTGAATTTTCAATACATAATATACTTTCCATACATTATATATAAAACTAAAAAAAGAGAAAAATACCTTTAAAATAAGACCTTAGGTGTCGCTCGTCTATCTCCCCCCGACTGCATCCGCCCTCTCAACCTTCCTTCCTTACTTCCCTATTCCCTCTCTCCTCTCCTCTCCTCTCCTCTCCTCTCCTCTCCTCTCCTCTCTCCCCTCACCCCTTCCTCCCATCCAACTTCCTTCCTTCCTTCCCTCCTCCTCCCCTCTTATCCCTCTTCGGATACAGTTCAGGGGAAACACCCGAGCGGCACCTCCCTCTAAATTACTCCATCTATTTCATACTTTAATATTTCTATATATACTTAATCCCACCCCACCCCTACCCCCTACCCCCCCACTTCCCAGAGCAAAATATAGGGTTATTATAAACAAAACAAACACAATAAAACAACAACAAAAAAATTTCTATACAATAAACAAATTCATACATTACCCTTAACTCTCTCTAAACTTAAATTAATAATAATAATAATAATAACAACAACATAAACAAATCTACTATAAATCAAATATTATAAAAATCTATAAATAGTAATTATAACCTCAAGAAAAAATTAATCATAAAATAAATGGAACTTTAAAGTTCCGTATTTATTCTGAATATAATCTATCCACCTTCTCCACACTATAATAAATTTTTCTTGTGTATGGTCCTTTAAATAAGCTGAAATTTTTGCCATTTCTGCTAAAGTAGAAACCTTAAGTGTCCATTCTTCTAAGGTAGGCAGAGAATCCTTCTTCCAATATAAATCTACAAGTAATCTTGCTGCAGTTATTAAATTCAACATTAAAAGTTTCATTAACATCTAAATCCATAAAAATACCCAATACAAATAGTTGAGGAGTAAACTTTATCTTCTTTTTAAAAATCTTTTGAATGTTCTACCAAATCATTATCCAGAAAGCTTTAACCTTCTTACAGGTCCACCAAACATGAAAGTAAGTTGCATCAATACTACTACACCTCCAACATTTGGGCTGTACGTTAGGATACATACAAGCCAATTTTTTGGGATCCAAATGCCACCTATAAAACATTTTATAAAAATTTTCCCTCAGATTTTGGGCCTGTGTAAATTTAATATTTGAAACAAAAAAAAAAAACTTTGGTAGAACATTCATTTTTACCGCTGATATTCTCCCCAACAACGACAATTGCAACTTTTTCCAATCATTTAAATCCTTTTGTACTTTTGCCCATAATAATTCATAATTATTCTTATATAATTTACCATTAGAAGCTGTTATATATACTCCCAAATATTTAACTTTTTTCACCATCTGAAAACCTGTAAGTTTAACTAAAATTTCATTTTCCTTATTAGACATATTTTTAGATAACATTTTAGTTTTATTATTATTTTAAAACCAGAAACTTTTCCATACTGAGATATAATTTCCAACAAATGACCAACTACTTGAGTAGGTTGTGCTAAAGTTAAAACCAAATCATCTGCAAAAGCTCTCAATTTATACTCATTCCTGTTTACTTTTATTCCCTTAATTACCATTGACTCTCTAATCTGAATTAACAAAATCTCCATTGTTAAAACAAATAACAATGGAGATAATGGACATCCTTGTCTTGTTCCCTTTTCAATTTAAAAAGTCTCAGTCAGACCCCCATTGATAATAATTTGAGCAGACTGTTGCTGGTATATAGCCTTAATAACATGTAAAAACTTATCTCCAAAATTCATTTTCTCTATCAATAAAAATAAAAATTTCCAATCTAGTTGATCAAAAGCTTTCTCAGCATCTAGAAATATAAAGGCCTCAGGGATCTGATTACTCTTATCCAAATACTCTATTAAGTTAAGAATCTGCCTTACATTATATTTCATATATCTTCCTGTTATAAATCCTGATTGATCACAATGAATCAAGTCCTTCATTACCTCCATTAATCTATTTGCCAAAATTTTTGAAAAAATCTTATAATCTACATTTAAAAGAGATATAGGTCTATAATTCCTAGGTTCAATAAGATCTTGATCCTCCTTCGGGATCAATGATATAAACGCGCTTCTCCATGAAGGGGGAACTTGAGCTCCCAACAAAATACTATTAAAAAGCTCCTTCAATGGCTCCATCATTTTCTCAGATAAAATTTTATAATACATTGTCGTCAATCCATCTGTACCTGGAGACTTTCCCACTTTTAACTGCTTAATAGCTAAACCAATTTCCTCTGAAGTGATTGGAGAATTCCTCATAATTTGTTGATCATTAGAAAGTTTAGGAAAATGCACTGATTGTAAATACTTTTCTACTTCTGCAACATGTATATTATCACTAGCATATCATTTTGTATAAAAATCTAAAAAACTCTTTTTAATCAAATTATGTTGAAAAACCTCAGTGCCTTTATATTTTACTTTCTCTATAATTCTTGCTTTCTGTTTCTTATGTAATTGAAAAGCTAACCATCTCCCAGGCTTATTTGCATTACAAAAAGTATTATATTTTATATAATGCAAATTTGTCGCCACCTGATCTGACATCAACATGTTGAATTGTGCCCTAAGCGTATTTATAGCAACCTTTAACCTATTATCCGTCGGATTCAAAACAAAAGCTTCTTCTTTTAATTTAATCTCCTCTTCTAATTCTTTACGTTTTCGTGTCAAATTACCTCTAAAAACATTATTTATATGAATCAAAATGCCCCTCATATAAGCTTTACTAGCATCCCACACCATAGGCATTGATGTTCCCTTATTCATGTTTAAAACAAAACATTCCTTCAAATGTTCTTTACATTTTTGAACAAACTCTTCCCGAGTGAACAAATTCTCATTCAATCTCCAGGATCTTCTATTCCCATCTTCAACAAATAACTCCAACTCCAACAAATAACTCCAACTATGATCCGACAATGTCCTAGGAAAAATCTTAACCTTCTTGACCCTGGAGAGAAGATCATTGGAAATTAAAATAAAGTCAATCCTTGAAAATGATTGATGTCTGTCCGAATAAAAAGTGTAATCTCTGTCATTTATATTCCTTTCACGCCAAACATCAATAAGTTCCAACTCATCTTTCATATCAAAAAAGCCTTTAGGTAATTTAGATTGGGTAGAAGTTTTAAAAGTACCCTTTTTATCCTTTCTTGAATCCAGAACTCCATTCCAGTCTCCCATCATAATTACAGATTTATAATCCAACTGAGTTATTTTTCCATGCAAAAACTTGTAAAATTGCTTCTGTTGTTGATTAGGGGCATATAATCCGACAATAAGAAATCTCTTGCCTCGTAGTAGTAAATCTATAAAAACATATCTTCCTTGAGGATCAGATTCTATTAATTCAGCCGATAAATTTTTCTTCACATAAATTACAACATCCCCCTTTTTCCCTGGAGCTGGAGCCATAAAATGTGATCCCAAACGAGAATTAGTCAAATATTTAGAATCTTTTAAAGTTATATGAGTTTCTTGCAAACATATTATGTCATTATGTTGCTTCAGATAATGAAAAACTTTTTTCCTTTTCTGCAGTGAATTCAATCCGTTAACATTCCATGTCAGGAGCTTTGCCATCCTTACCGACCTGAAGCCTCTGGAGCATAACTTGAAGATCTATAGTTGAGGATCTTTTTGGTCTTGCTCCTCCCACAGGCTCTGTAGTAGTAGTACCTACTGTTGTTTCACTATTCTTCTTCTGCTTCTCTCTACGTTTGTGCGCAGCTCTTGTCATCCTTTGTTCTTTTATCTCCAAATTCTGTACATCATATTGACCTTGTACTTCTCTAACAATCACTGAAGTTGCTCCTCCAATTATCTGCTCTTCTTCAATTTTACTAGCTTGTAAAGATAAGGAGGAACTTGCCTTCAAAACAGAGTTGTAAAATTCTTCTGCCTTTGAAACTGTAGTTAATCTGTAACGTTTTCCTTCATAAATCACTGCAATTCCAGTTGGAATCTCCCATCTAAACTGGATTTGATGATGTTTTAACTCATCAAATAGAAAAGCAAAATCTTTTCTTCTTCTTAAAATTTTTGGAGGTATCTCTTTCAAAATCGTAACATCTTGAGCTGCAATTTGAAACTTCTGTTTATAAAAAGCCTGTAAAATTTCATTATGTATAGATCTTCTTGAAAAATAGATAACCACATCTCTAGGTAAATTTCTTTGTCTGGCAACCCATGAATTAACTCTGAAAAATTTTTCTATCTCATTCCAAATTTCTTCCGATTTCCATCCCAGATTAAAAGCAATATCTTTAGAAATTACCTCCTTCAGGTCTTCTTGCTGATTTTCTTTCATCCCTCTAATACGCAGTGCAAATTCCATGTCTCTATACTGTGAAATAATTAATTCATTTTTTGTCATATCTATCTTGTCCTCAACTTCTTCAACCCTGCTTTCCAGTCTTGCTGCATTTTCAGTCACCTCTTCCAATTTGTCATCAATTCTCTCAATATGCATAGCTCAGCGGTTCTCAACCTGTGGGTTGCGACCCCATTTGGGGTCGAACGACCATTTCACGGGGGTCACCAAACAACGCAGTCCACCATTTTCCCCCCTTTTCCTTAGCTGTGCTACTCCCTTTTATTCTATTGGTTTTTGAAAGCCAATGGAATAGACTCTCTTGAATAGAGTCTAATTCTATTGGCTTTCAAAAGCCAATAGGAATTGTCCAGGCTGTCTCTGCCCTGCTGAGCCCGCCAAAAGCCCCAGTCTGCAAATGGTGCTGCAAATTGTCTGCAGCGAAGGCGAGCTGTCTAGAAGCTTCCACCCCTCCCTGCTGAGCAACTACTAAAAATGTAAGTAAAAGAGGGCCAGGGGTGGGAGATGGGAGGCCGACGGGCGCAGGGAGGGTTGCTGGTGTGCATGGTGGCCCAGCCGGTGGTCGCCCTGCGCCATCACTGCCCCTTGCCAGCTACACCTCAGCCGGCACAGGGGGTGGCACCACGCATGTGCAGCGCTCCCGGGAAGGGAAAGTCCTCGACTTATGACCAGTTGGGTAGTCCTCGACTTACGACCGATTGGGGTCATGGCATTAAAAAGGTTGAGAACCACTGGCATAGCTAAACCTTGAAATACTAAAATTATATCTTCCCTCATTTCTTTATTTTTTGCCTCCAATAATTCTGCCATAACAGCCCTCTCTGATGCCATTTTACAATCCAAAAGATCAGCCACCTCCTCTTTAATGTCCAAAGCATTCTTTTTTAAAGCTTCTTGTAAGTCTTTGAGTGTAATTGCAGGTGGGGGAGAAGGAGGAGGTGTCTTTGGCTTGGGCTGAGAGACAATCTGAGTCTGAGTTAATGGAGAGGAAATAGCAGCTTTAGGAACTGCAGCAGCCAAACGTTTTGAAGCCCTCCTTATCAGTTTACAATCTTAGGATTTCTGCCTCTATATACAAACTGTAACAGTTTCAATAGGCTAGGTCCATTACTCTGAAAAAAACTTTGTTGCAAAAGTCAGAGAAAGTGAAAGTCTTCACACAGAGACAAAGAGTTCCTCCGCCATTTTTTTCCGTTTTTTTCTTTCCCTTCTTCCCCTTCCACGCCCTTCTTGTTAAAATACAAATTAGGGAAGATATTAATTCTTGAGTTAAGGTTGAGATTCAAAATCAAGTACTCTTTCTCCTGTATTGCTCTGTCTGCTTCTGAGTTTACTCACAATTCCTCTTGATTTAGCAGCGGTGTAGGCAGCTTCTTGCTCCGTTCTCCCATTCCGGAGAACAAAGGCGTCCCAGGATGCGGAGAAATCCCAGACTCCGAAGGAGACTTCGTCTCCCAGAAAGAAATCTAGGAGACCAGAGGAGCTCAACTTCTATCTGGCGAAAACTCCCTTTCCTCCCTTTGCCCGGGAGGAAAGTTCCGAGCTGCTGAACAGCTGATTGTCACTGTTCTGTGAGCTCTTACGCAAACTAAGATGGGCGGCTCAAAGAAAAGCTGCCATCGCAGCGGCGCTAAACACCGGAAACTCGGCTGCCCATCTTAGCATAAGGTAACTATATATACATTTTGCCTCATGATGTGTAATTTACTACAATGTTTTCTCTCCATGGTGAAACATCATGACACTGTTGGCAAAGTCATTATCAATAGGAAACTCCTAGGTCAATTCTCTCTGAAATTGGGAAATACACCCAAATTTCCATTCCCTGTAAATAAACTGCATACAGTTTCCACACTACACAAAGCAATGGTATGTGTGTTCTTATGTAGATAGCAGATCACCACCTTACATTACTGTGGAACATGTATTTCGGTACACATGGCAAAATGGCATTTAGGAATTCTCCAACAAATTTGTGGGCAGGGAAATGTGGTGAATGTTTTGCTCCCTAGGAGAGGAGAAATTTTCCAAACATTTCTCAAAAATAGGATTTACTCTTTGCAGTTAAGGAAAACATTTTGGGGGGAGCGGAATTCACTTAATGTCTTGGGATTTAATGAAAAAAGAGCCATAGAGGCAGTGGATTTCTAAAGAGGAAGGACTGTACAATGTTTACCTTACCTTAGTAATCTCCTACTGAAATAAGTGCAAGAATTCTATGAGGATTTCTCTGAGATTCCTTTTTTGTTCTCTGAAGTTATTTAAAAGGAAAATTCTTTTTTCATCACAATGAATGAGAGCTTGCTACAAAAGTACTTCTTGTTCAACACTAGTGCTGCCTTAGAGGCAAATCAGAACAATAGTCCCTCTAAGCTGACCAATGTGAGTGTTCCAAGATTTTTGGACTATACAACAGAATCTAACATTTCCAAGCAGTGATCTCAAGACCATTAGCATGCCAAGTATGCACTGAGTTTCTCCCTTAGCCAGTCTAGGCTACGGCTGCTGCTGCTTGAAGGAATAAGGACTGACCTTATTAAAATCTGGCATGAAATAATATACTACATCATATTTGATTCTAAATTACTAGCTGGGAGTGACAATTCTGCGACATGTTTCGATGATAAAAAAAATTGAAATTCTACGTCACACCAAAGACGGAGCTTGGCATGCTGTTGAAAATGCATTGGAGGGGGGGAGAGAGTGCTCACCAAATGGCAATTGAAAGTAAAGCTGGTTAAATGCAGTGATAAATTAAATACAACAGTATCTGTTTAATGGGGTAGTCCAATGTACCCTAACAAATCTCCCATTACTGGTTTCCCATTCTTTTTTTTAAAAAAAAAAATTATTTAAATTTTCAATACATATAATACTTTCCATACATTATATATAAAACTAAAAAAAGAGAAAAATACCTTTAAAATAAAACCTTAGGTGTCGCTCGTCTATCTCCCCCCGACTGCGTCCGCCCTCTCAACCTTCCTTCCTTACTTCCCTACTCCCTCTCTCCTCTCCTCTCTCACTGGTTTCCCATTCTGAGTCACTTTTGATATGTAGATAGGCATCAGCAGATAGCAGCCCCCCCCTCCAAATTTAACTTCTGGAATGCCCCAATCAATATTTCAATTTAGCTTTTCTTGTTAGAAATTCTATGGCTTGCAGTCCCAGCAGATTTACAGGTTATTAGTTGGGACAGCTTGACTTATTGGTCAGGTAAAAAGATTTGCAATAGCTGGAGATAAAATGTAGGGGAAGGAGTGGCAGAACCTGAGGGTGGAGTTAAGAGGGATCAGCCTAGAATCCCTACACAGCCACAAGTGAACTAAATTCAACCTCTCTTGAATTCCATTGACCCTTATCTAACCCCAAGTAGGTGTTAACTTTGACAAAATTCTTGTGCATAGGCATGACTAGAAATAGATCAGCTTAATTGGACTCTCATGTGTGGACCTGATCTTTTACTCTTGTCATAAAATGACTCACAGAGTATGAAAAGGAGCATGATAACAAGGAGAGAGGCAGAAGTATAAACATGGAGAGGATGGAGAAAAGATTAAGAGTGAGGGAGACAATGCTTACTTGATTTGTGTATCTGTGTGTGATTGTATGGTTCAACTGTCTCACCAGAAAATAGAAGGGAAGAGAGGGAGTTTACTCATATGCTTTGAAAGAGGATCTGTAGCTACAGGGGAGATGTTACAACAATTCTCCCCAATTCCTACCTTTGAATGGAAAATGAAAAAGAAGCATTCATTCATTCATTCATTCATTCATTCATTCATTCATTCATTCATTCATTCATATGGCCATCCATGCGATATACATGACTCTGGGAAGCTAACAATTAAAACAAAATAAAAGCAGAATAAAAACTCAACAGATGATTTAAAACACAAATAAGACAGCAGCTGAGAATTATCAAAAAATATATGGTCAATGTAACCAAAAAGCAGGCTCACCCACACTATCAGGGCTCCAGGCTTGATGCCAGGTTTTTAATGCCTCATAAATCTTGCACATTTGGAACTATGTCCAAATCAGCTTCTTCTGTGAAAAAGAGAACTTTTCCTATCATCCCACTCCATTTAGTACTCAGCCCCACTTTATTTTCATCTATTAAAAATACCTCCCCACTCAGTCTTCTAGCCTTTAGGGCTCTGCCTCTAAATGAGCTATTAGTATAGACTATACCAGTGTTTTTCAACCTCAGCAACTTTAAGATATGTAAACTTCAAATCCCAGAGTTCCCCAGTTACCATGCTGGCTGCAGAACTCAGGGACTTGAAGTTCACATATCTTAAAATTGCTGAGGTTGAGAAGGGGCGTTGTCTTACCTGAATGCCTTTTCTCAGCATGATGATGTACCATCCACCAGTGGGTAATCTCAGCCTTCCTGCTCAGTTGAGACTAAGTCAGAACTTTAGCCATGCCTCCCTTGGGCGGTACCTTTCCCAGTTTTAATGAGGCGAAGCATACATGATGAAGTCTGACGCAATGGGTCCTCCTGTAACTACACCTACCTAGACTGCCTGTTAAGGGTGGGTGTGGATGCTACACCATCATGCTGAGAAAAGGCATTCAGGTAAGACAATGCCCCTTCTCCAGCATGATGAATGTAGCATCCACCGGTGGGACATACCAAAGCCACCCATGTCCCTACGGGGAGGGAAAGTCTAGGCATGTGTCCCTTGTGAGGAAACTACCTGCTGCAAGACTCTTCTACCAAATGAGGCATCTGCCGCAGCAAACTTATCAAGTTTATAATGCCTTATGAAAGAAGAGGGAGAAGACCAGGTCACTGCCCTACAGATCTCCTCAACAGAAGCCTGGGTAGACCAGGCCGCTGATGTGGCTGCGCTATGTGTCAAATGAGCGGTGATGTTTGTAGGTACTGGGAGAGACTGGGATCTATAGGCGTGAGCAATACATGCCCTGATCCATCTTCCAATGGTTGAAGATGATACCTTCTTACCCATGGAAGAGGGCTGGAAAGACACAAACAGGGCCTCCAACTTGCGAAAAGCGGCGGTCCGCTTGACGTAATGGTGTAGAGCCCTGCGAATGTCTAAGTTATGCCACAGTCTCTCCAGATGATGTGCCGGGTTGGGGCAAAAGTCTGGAAGAATCAAATCCTGAGACCTATGGAACCAGGTATTGACTTTCGGAATGAAAGAAGGATCCAATCTAAGGACCACTCTGTCATCCAGAAACATACACAGGTCACTTCTGACCGAGAGCACGGCCAGTTCCAAAATATGCCTTGCCGATGTGATGGGTACCAGAAAGACAACCTTCAGAGAAAGGAAGTGAAGTGAGCAAGACCTGATGGGTTCGAACGGTGACACCATGAGGGCCTGCAACACTCTTGGTAAATCCCATGAAGGGTAGCAAAGCCACTGGGGGTCTGGGTGATGAAGTCTCCCCTGACTGAGGGAGATGCGGCCCGGCGGAATCTTCCACGGTGGGGAGAGTGACAAATCCACGAGGTCGGCAAACCACAGTCGCCTTGGCCAGTGTGGGACAACTAATATTACTTCCACCTGTTCTTGGAGAATTTTGCGGATGGTAGCTGGTATCAGGGAAGAGGGGGAAATGCGTAAAGCAGTCCCCTGGGCCACTTGCTGCGGAGGACATCTATTCTCTCCGCCCCTGGCGACGGGAATCTTGTGAAGTACCTGGGTAGTTGGGAGTTTGTCATTGAGGCAAACAGATCCACCTGTGGTTGTCCGAACCTGGCCGAGATTTCCCTGAACAGGGCCGGGTCCAGACGCCACTCTGAGTGGTCGACCATAACCCTGCTCAGTGAATCGGCTTGAGGATTTGCCTCCCCAGATATGTGTTCCGCACTGATAGACTCCAGGTTGGACTCTGCCCACAGACCCAGGTCCAGGGCCTCTAGCATGAGGGACCGGGTCCCTCCCTGTCTGTTGACATGTGCCTTGGCTGCTACATTGTCCGTCATTATCAGGACGTGCTTTTCCACCACTAGGGCGGAGAACTGACAAAGTGCCAGATGGATTGCTCTGAGTTCTAGCCAATTTATGTTGTGTGATAAATCTGACTGGGACCATTGTCCCTATGCCATGTGAGTCTGTAGGTGGGCGCCCCAGCCGAACAGACTGGCGTCCGTAGTCAAGGTGAGCCTGGGAGGTTCTTTGAAGAGGGACCCCCTGTTCATTGCTGATAATGTCCATCACCGAAGGCACAACAGTGTGTGGTGCGGGACTCGCACCTTCTTGTAGAAGCGCTCACATTCTGTTTCTGGAAGGGAAGGAGGAATCACTGGAGTGTTCTGGAATGTAGTCTGGCCCACGGGACAATTCCCAGACACGAGACCATCTTTCTCAGCAGCTGAGACAGCTGGACCAGTGGAACTACCTTCTCCCTCCGGACCTTGTGAACAAGTGCCCTGTCCTAGCACTCCTGGGAGAGGTAAACTGTGCAAAGATTTGAGACTATTATTGCTCCTAGGTGGAGGATTTGAGTGGAAGGAGTTGTGTGACTCTTTTTGAAATTATGGAAAATCCATGTTTCTGGAGAGTATCGATTGTGAGTTGTAGGTCCAATTAGGCGGAACGGAATGAACTGGATTGGATAATTATGTTGTCCAGGTAACATTGTATGTGCACCGGCATCAATCTGAAATGGGCTGCTAAGACTGCCAATATTTTTGTGAATACCCGAGGAGCTGAGGAAAGGCCGAAGGGTAGCGCCCTGTACTGATAATGCCAGTGTGCATAACAAAACTGGAGGAATTTGCGGTGTTGTGGGAGGATAGGAATGTGGAGGTACGCTTTGGTCATATCTATGGAGGAGAGGAAATCCCCTTTTCTGATACTGGCCAGAATGGATTTGAGGGACTGCATCTTGAACCTCCTGTAGGTTAGGAAGTAATTTAGTCCCTTTAAATCCAATATGGCCCTCCAACCTCCCGAGGCCTTGGGAACCACGAACAGAATGGAGGAAAACCCTCTTCCTCTCTGTTCCAGAGGTACTGGTTCTATGGCTTCTATTTCTAGCAAATGGGATATGGGCGTGGATACCAACTCGGCCTTGTTTGTGTTTCTTTTTTTTTTATTGAAAATTTTATAAACTTTTTACAATAAAATACCTCCCACCCTCCCACCCCCCATGACCCTCCCCCCTCCTTCCCAGAGCTGAATACAAAACAAAAAAAACATACAAATTAAATGAACATCAATCAACTATACATACATCCCAAAAATTTAAAGTACTTTAACTCCAATACATAGAAACAACAAATCCAACCATAGCCACATTAAAGTATAAATTATTGAAAAACTAAATAATACTTTCTAATCCCATATTTATTCTGTACAAAATTTACCCATCTTTTCCACACAGAATTATATCTCTCTTGTGAATGGTCTTTCAGATAAGCCGAAATTTTTGCCATTTCTGATAAATAAGAAATTTTAAGAAAACATTCCTCTAGAGTAGGCAAGGAATCTTTCTTCCAATATTGCCCAATCAATAACCTTGCCGCCGTGATAAAATTCAACATTAAAGTAATCTCTTTGCCATCACAGTCTTCAATAATACCTAACAAAAATAATTGTGGTGTAAATTTTATCCTTCTATTAAAAATCTTCTGAATGTTCCACCAAATCTTAATCCAAAAAGCCTTTATAGTTCTACATGACCACCAGATATGATAGTACGTTGCATCCAAACAACCACATCTCCAACATTTGGGCTGTACATTCGGATACATACAAGACATCTTTTGTGGATCAAGGTGCCACCTATAAAACATTTTATAAAAATTTCTCGTAAATTTTGAGCTTGGGTGAACTTAACATTCCTCACCCAAATTATCTCCCATGTATCTAATAAAATCGGCTCTTCAAAATTTTGAGCCCATTTAACCATACAATCTTTAACTAATTCTGTTTCTGAATCCAATTCCACTAAAACATTATAAACTCTTTTTACATGAGTTTGACTTTGATCTTTAATTTGTTTCATCAAATTCACATCTTCCGTAGTAAAACCCACTTTTTGATCTATACTCCATCTTTCTAATAATTGCCTACACTGGAACCAAGAATAAATAATGTTTTCTTGCGTTAATTCCTCCATAGATTTTAATTGCCAATTATTCCCTTCCCACTTAAGCAATTGTTTGTAAGAAATCCTATCCATTTTCACTCCTTTCCTTATCTCCTCTATTGCATGCCTAGGAATTCCCCACAACGGTATTCTAAAATTTAATCTATAATATTTCTTCCAGACACGCAATAAAGCAATTCTTAAAACATGGGACTTAAAAACCCTATCCACCTTTTTATTATAAATGAAATACGCATGCCATCCAAATAATAAATCCCCTCCCTCCCAAAAAAGTATATTTGAATTTGTTAAGTTAACCCAATCACTAATCAATGTTAAGACCACCACATCATAATACAATTTCAAATTCGGCAGCTTGAGTCCTCCTCTCTCTCGAACATCTTGTATAATTTTAAGCTTAACTCTTGGTTTTTTCCCAGCCCAAATGAATCTATTAATACCCTTCTGCCATTCTTCTAAATTTACCTCTTTCTTTAAGATAGGTATCATTTGAAACAAGAAAAGAAATTTTGGCAGAACATTCATTTTAACTGCAGCAATTCTCCCTAACAAAGATAATTGCAATTTTTTCCAATCATTCAAATCCTTCTGCATTTTAAGCCATAACATTTCATAATTGTTTTTATACAGTTTTACATTAGAAGCAGTTATATAAACCCCCAAGTATTTTACCTTTTTTACAATTTCAAAACCTGTCAAATTAACTAAAATCTCCTTATCCGAATTAGACATATTTTTAGATAATATTTTAGTCTTATTATTATTAACTTTAAAACCAGAAACTTGCCCATACTGATTTATAATCTGTAACAACTCCAATACCGAATAGGTTGGTTGAGACAAAGTAACAACCAAATCATCAGCAAAAGCTCTTAATTTATAATCTTTCTTATTAATCATTATTCCCTTTATTTTAGATGATTCATGAATTTTAATCAACAAAATTTCTAATGTTAAAACAAACAACAAAGGGGACAATGGACATCCCTGTCTTGTACCCTTTTCGATTTGAAAAACCTCAGATAAACCTCCATTAATTATAAGTTGCGCCGATTGTTTTTGATAAATACCTCTAAGAGCTTGCAAAATTTTATCCCCAAAATTCATCTTTTCAACCAACCTTAACATAAATTGCCAGTTTAACTGATCAAAAGCTTTCTCAGCATCTAAAAAAATCAAACCTGCAGGAATCTGATTATTTTTATCCAAATATTCTATTAAATTAATGATTTGTCTAACATTATTCTTCATATATCTCCCAGTTATAAAACCTGTTTGATCAGTATGTATCACTTGATTCAATACAATCATAAGTCTATTCGCTAAAATTTTTGAAAAATTTTTATAATCTATATTCAAAAGAGATATAGGTCTATAATTTTTAGGTAGAGTAAGATCTTGATCCTCTTTTGGAATCAAGGATATAAAAGCCCTTCTGCAAGATGGAGGTATCTCTAAACCCAATAATATACTATTAAAAAGTTCCTTTAAAGGCTCTATCATCTCCTCACTTAAATTTTTATAATAAATTGATGTCAATCCATCAGTACCAGGTGCTTTACCAACTTTTAATTGTTTAATTGCCATAATAATTTCCTGTGAAGTAATCAATCCATTGATCTCATCTCTTTGATCATTTGTTAATTTAGGAAAATGAGCATCTTGTAAATATTTATCTATATCCAAACTCTGTACCTTCTGACCCATATATAATTTTGTATAAAAATCTAAAAAAGATTTTTTAATCAATTCTTTCTGAAAAACCACTTTACCATTATAATTTATTTTATCTATAATTCTCAACCTCTGTTTCTTCCTTAATTGATAAGCTAACCACCTGCCCAATTTATTTGCGTTACAAAATGTATTATGTTTCATATAATGTAAATTAGTTGCAACCTGATCAGCCATTAACATATTAAATTGTGTTTTAAGCAAATTTATGGAAGCCTTTACATTCTTATCCAAAGGATTCATAATTAATACTTTTTCTTTTATTTTAATCTCATCCTCCAATTCTTTACATTTTTGCATTTGTTTTCGCCTATAAACATTATTCATTTGAATCAAACCCCCACACATATAAGCCTTACTGGCATCCCAAACCATTGCCATTGAAGTTCCCTTAGACATATTTAAAATAAAAAATTCCTTTAAATATTCTCTAAATTTCTGTACATTCACCTCATATCTAAATAAATTTTCATTCAACCTCCAAGATTTTCTCTCCTCCTTCTCAGCAATTAATTCCATGATCAGACAATGTCCTTGGGAAAATTTTTACATTTTTAACACTAAAATATAAATCCGTAGTAGTAAAAAAAAAATCAATTCTTGAGAACGATTGGTGCCTGTCAGAAAAAAATGTAAAATCTCTCTCTTCCATATTACGTTCCCGCCAAATATCTCTCAATTCCAAGTCATCTTTCAAATCAAAAAAGGCCTTAGGTAGTTTAGCTTGCTTGAAGAAAGTAGAGAGTCCTTTCTTGTCTTTAAGTATATCCAAAACTCCATTCCAATCCCCCATCAAAATAACAGATTTATAGTCCAATAAAGTCAATTTTTGATGTTAAAGCTTATAAAACTGTTTTTGTTGTTGATTAGGAGCATACAAATCCACTATAAGCAGTTTCTTGCCATATAATCCCACTTCAATCATAACATATCTTCCTTGAGAATCAGAGTCTATTAATTTAGCTGACAAATTTTTCTTAACATAAATAACAACACCCCCTTTTTTCCCAGGAGCAGAAGATACAAAATGTGAACCCAATCGAGCATTAATCAAATATTTTTGATCCTTTAAAATAATATGAGTTTCCTGCAAACAAACAATATCATTATTATATTGCTTCAAATAATGAAATATTTTCTTTCTTTTCTGTGGAGAATTAAGGCCATTAACATTCCAGGTCAGGAGCTTTGCCATCTCCTCCGGCTGCAAGCCTGGAGAAAACTGCTTGAAGATCTACCATCGAAGATCGAATCGTCGAAGATCTCTTAGGTCTTGCTCCTCCCACAGGCTCAGAAACAGATTCTTATGTAGATTCTCTTATTTCCATCTTCTGTTGCTCCTTTTCTTTTCATCTATGAGCTGCTCGGGTCATTCTCTGTTCTTTTATCTCAGCAGACTGCTGTAACAACTCAGCCTGTGATTTTCCAACTTTCATTGATACAACATCTTCAACCAACTGCTCTCCCTCTTTCACATCATGAACTTTAGACCGTGGAGGTGATGATGAGCGAGCTCCCAGGACAGAAATGTAAAACTCTCTTGCCTTTGAAACAGTATTAAGTCTATAACGTGTCCCCGCATGGCTCACCACAATTCCAGTTGGGATATCCCATCTGAACGGCATCTGTCGTTTTTTAAGGTCATCTGATAGAAAATCAAAATCCTTCCTTCTTCTTAAAATTTTTGATGGAATTTCCTTTAACATCCTGAGCAGCAATCTGAAATCTCTGATTGTAAAATGCTTGTATAATTCCATTGCGTAAAGATCTTTTTCCAAAATAAATCACCACATCTCTTGGTAAATTTCTCTGCTTTGCAATCCACGAGTTAACTCTGAATATTTTTTCTATTTCTCTCAATATCTCCTCTGGTTCCCTCTCAAATATCACAGCAATATCACCTGCCACCACCTCCCTCAGATTTTCTTGCATATTTTCCCTCAAACCTCTGATTCTTAAAGCGAACTCCATTTCTCTATACTGAGACATAACAATTTCATCCTGTGAAATCTCCACCGTTTTTTCCACACTTTCAACATGGTCTTCCAATAAATCCACTTTATCTTCAACATCCTCAATACGATAGTCCAGCTTTTCAACAACAGAGGCGAGTCCTTGCAAAGCCTGTACTATATCCTCCCTCATAACTTTATTTCTCTCTTCTAAAAGTTCCTTCATTTCTTCTCTAATTTGGCACACAACATTACCCATAACATCTTGAATATCTTTTACCGTAAGTGGTGGTACAGGCGGAGAGGGTGGTGGTGATCTAGGTTTAGGTTGTTGAGCTGTCAGTATTGCTGGAGAGGAAGCCACCTTAGGCACAGCAGAGATCGCTTGACGCTTCGAAGCCATTTTAAAAAGTTTTTCTCCTTCTTGAAAAATCCAAAAGACCAAAAAAAAAAGAAGAGGGGAAAAGAAAAACCCTCTTCTATTTTTAAAAAGAAGAAAGAATATTTATCCTACTCATGCAAACACCCAGAATCCCGAAAGTTGCTGAAACTTTATAACAAAAAAAAATAATTAAAAAATGAAAGTCCTATCCTCACTTTCCTTTCATGAGAAAGAGAAACCTCTTATCGCCATTTTAATTTCCCTTAAAGTAAAGAAAAGGAAAAGATTGTTCTTCTCCAGAGTTAAAGTCCAAATTTAACATATAAATTTGTTCCGCTGATCAGCTCTGTCCGCTTCAAAATCAACTCACCAGTTCACTTTAATTGCGGATGTGGAAGCGGCGTCTTGCTTTGTCCCAAAAAAAAACCAAAAAGGGACAAAGGCGTCTGAGAAGTGGAGAATGCCTCGGACTCTGTGGGTGCTCACCCTTCAACCCCCCCCCCCAAAAAATCTTTGAGATCTTGAGGGCTCTACCACTATCCAAGGAAAAAAACTCACTTCTTTCCCTTTGCCCGGGAAAAAAGTTTCAAACCGCGGGACAGCTGATGTCTGCTGTCACCGCAGTGTTTACAGTCTCAGATGGACGGCTACAAAGTAGCCGCCATCGGCACAGCGCAGCGCCACCGGAAGTCGGCCTTGCTTGTGTTTCTTGAGGTGGGACACTGTATGAAATGGTCTGGAGGGATGGAAAGAAATTCTAGGGTGAGACCGTATCTTATGGTCTCCCTTACCCAAGAGTTGCTGGTGGTGGCCTCCCAAATGTCGCTGAACAGCACTAAGCGACCGCTTATAGGAGGATCCACCTTGGCGTCACTTGGACTTCCTGTAATGGCGGCCCCCGGCCCCTCGAAAGGGATGCTTAGACTGGAATTGACCCCTGGTTCCAGGATTTTGGTGGTCCTGCTGTCGATCCTGTCTGGGAGAAAAGGATCGAGAACCTCTGGGCCATTCCCAGGACTGCCCAGACCGAAAGGGCTGCCTCCACTCCCGAAAGGCCTGCCTACGGAATTCCTGCTGAGGCCTCCTATCCGGCCTCTTAGAGGGGTGCACAAGAATCTTGCGCTTATCCTTCGCCTCTATAAGGTACGGCTTGAGTATAGGGCCGAACAGGTGTGTCCCACTATACGTGGCTGTAGATAGGTGCCATTTGGATTTTAAGTCTGTTCTCCACTGCTTTAACCACAGCAGCTGCGGGATGAGACAGTGGCAGCGATGAATCTTGCGGAATACCTGGCAGAATGGAAAGATGCGTCTGCCATATACTCCGATGCAGCAACTAATTTTCCTAGCGTCTGGTGTGTACGCACCTGGTCAGGAGGAATCAGGGCCTGTAGTTCTTGGAGCCACATGATGGATGCCCTTGCGAAAAAGGACAAAGACGTTTGCCACCCTGATGTCAATAAGCCCTGATCTGATCTAACAGAATAACAGAGTTGGAAGGGACTTTGGAGATCTTCTAGTCCCCCATTACCTGCTCAAGCAGGAAACCCTATACCATTTCAGACAAATGTTGTCCAGTCTCTTCTTAAAGTAAGAATAAAGAATCTAGCAAGAATAAAGTGAATGATGCTGGGTTGTATTAAAATGTAGGGCTATGCAATCCTCATGTTAAATTCAGAAGAATTACTTTGGAATCCATGGAAACATGAACACAGTACCTTCCTGGGATGTCATAAAACAGCTCCCAACATCATGCAGCATTTGTAATGTGTTGCATACAGAGTGCTGGGTTCATGTTCCTCAGATTCCATAGCATCTCTTCCAAGTTAAATCCAAAGCACTGCACAGCTCTACTAAGAAATGAATCAAGAAAATTTGCCCAAGTCCCCATAGATGACCTGATTGCCTCTTCTCTGAGCATTTACATTCTTCCATTAGACTAAGTAGCTAATCTCTAAAAGGAAGATGAGTCAGATTCAGCTCCAAAGAGAGGTATGTTTGTTGGAAAGTGGGTGGAGCTATCTGCATGATAGCAAGAACAAAGTCCTCAAAATGCTTCCTTACCCTTTCCGAATGACAACAATGATTGCCCCAAGAAGGATGATCAACACCACCAGTCCTCCAGCACAGATACCCAGAATGAGGCCCATTTCCTCCGAGTGCTGGGAAACTTCCAAGGGACGCTTGCTTTCTTTACAGGCAGCTGTAGGAGATAAATGGCAAACAGGTGGATCAAGAGAACATGAAAATAGGAGAGTAACACCACGAGCTTCTCCTTTCTTGCACATAATTTGCGTGCATCCTCAGAGGAAATAGGAACAAGACTGCTGGACATCATCTGAGATATTTTTAAAGATTGTTATAGCAGGTTAGCAATAGCACCTTGCCAGTTGATCTCCCCCCAAAACTAAGCAGGATAGACTTGGTTAGTGTTTGAGTTGGAGACCAAAAAGAAATCCCCAAAACAGACATTATATTGTGGAATCAAAAGAACATTCTGGAAGAAATCAATAGAGAACTGCTTCATTATTCAAGGATGTGTTCATGGTGTCACTCACAACTGAGTTCAATCCAAGGAAGTACTACCTTTGCATTTAATTATTCATGGAGCTTATGGAGTTATGGTTCTTATCAGTTTAAATAAAATAAAAAATGCATAAAAATGGGAATGGGGAATTCTTATTGCCATATTTTAGAGATGTAGAATTGGTAGGAGACACTTAGATGATTGAGGCAACCTCTGCTTCACTATGGAATTCCAATTAAGCCATCCTTAAGGGATGACTTTCTAGCTTCAGCTTGATTACTTTCAGTGGAGGAAAACCCACACCCTGTTTGAATCACTGGTTCCCTTGTCAAACTTTCTGATAATTGAAAAACTTTCAACTAAAACCTGGAATGTACCATTGAAATACATTGTCTATGTTCTGCTCTCTGGAGAGATAAAGAGTGAGAGAACTGTGTGAATTCCCAAAGAAACATGCTCTTCTTGAAGCTAATTTTAGTGGTAAAATTTGAGGGGTTCCAGAGCCATCAGAAGGATGCTCAAGGATTGTGTGCAATCTGCAGACCACCCAGGAAATAACAGATAAAGGAAGCTCTGTGCCTAATAAATGTGTTATCAGTTCTGATGCTTCTTTCCATAGCAACTTCTCATTTTCTTAAACATGTTACAGCTGGTGGGTAGATTGCTAAACTTGCATACAGTTACAATGCTCCTCTGATTACTTCTGCTGGCAATAGAAATTATGCTTTTCCACTACTAAATTATCCTCCAATGATATACATGACTGTAAAATAAAAATGCCACTCCTCCCATAACCCAATTGTAATACTGTAGTTCTTATTTTCTGTAGTTCTCAGAGCCAAAAAGAGTGAATGTGCCACATTCTGAATTATTTCTTATTTATTTATAGAGCTGATTTGCTGCTCAAACAACCAAATCTGAACTATGTATTGTTGATGTCTGACAAGCAGATGTTTGACATAGATGTACATACATCTCTTATATGGTTGACATTTTAAAAACCATGACGTTTTCCAACCTAGTCAAAATTTGTCTAGAGATTCTTCTTTTTTTCAATTAAATCACAAGCAACTGGTCTTCTGAATTCACATGGTGAATTATTTAGCAGTTGATGTCATTGTTTTGATGATACTTTGAACTGCCCTTGTGGAAATTTGGCAGGAATCATCCATCTGTGTGTCTTTTGCAATTAAAAGCAAGATACACAAAACCTCTAGTCATTGCCCCTAAGTATACAAATGAACAAATCTGGTCTACAATATGCCCCTAAATGAGTTGAATTAGGCTTCATCATCAAAAGGAATGTGTATTTCAAAGTTTCTGATGAGCAGATTGAGTTTATACTGTGTAAGGTACTTCTTTTGCATACATATTGGTAAGAAATTCTTTTATTTTAAAGTGGGATTGAATACAAAACTAAAAATCTACGGCATTTCATATCTTGAATCAAAGGAACAATATATTAATGAACTACACTAAGAAAACTCTATACAATCCTCAAGGGCAGCCCCATATAGAGCACATTACAGCAATTGAAATGGGAGATGACTAAGTCATCATGAGCCAGGCTTCCAAATCCAGGAATAGACACGATTAGTACAACCTACAGTAGCCATGACTGCCACCTCCTCTTCAACTAAGAGTCATCAGTCCACAAGGACCCTCAGATTGTGTCCCAACTGTAAAGTGTATCCATAGGCAGAGTTAAAGATGGAAAATCTCCAGATCCAGGTCACCAAGGATTATACATAAATATCTTGTCTTCCATCATACAGTTCTCTCTCACTCAGTCTACAGTCCCCCTGGCACCCCTAACTTCCCTTCCATTCTATAGGACATGACCAGGAGGGACCTCCTTTTGTTCAGATTGAGAAATATGAAGAAAGACTAGCAAGTAGCACCCTCTGCCACTTCCATCAAGAAAACACAAAACAGCTATCAGAAAGAAGATAAGTGAGGGTGATGGGTGGTTCAAAAATGGAATAAATAAAATAAAGAAACAAATCCTCAAGGACCCTGAGAATAAGACTGAAAAAGAGAAAACATTTCAACCCAACATTAAAACTACATATCACAAGGCAATTGCCCATCACAACATCTTTCAGTGAACTTGGGGATCTCTCTATTCCCTTTGTCTAGATTGCTCTCTTTCTAGTCTTATTCTCCGCTGGTATTTAGATAGCAAATTTCTTGTAGGCATGGACCTAATCCTATAGTATATGGCAGGGGTAGGCAACCCAAAACACTCAAAGAGCCACTTGAACCTGTTTCCCACCAAAAACAAAACACCGGGAGCCGCAAAACCCTTTTGATATCTAAAATGAAGATAACACTGCATATATCCTTTTTTATCTTTATTATAGGTGTGTGTGTGTGTGAGAGAGAGAGAGAGAGAGAGAGAGAGAGAGAGAGAGAGAGAGTGTTTGTGTATGTGTGTGTGTGTATACACACACACACACACACATTAAAAATAAAAGTAAAAATATGACTCTTGGAAATATCCATACTATTAAAACAATGATCACCGAGAGAATGCTTTAAGAGAATAAAATTACATACACACACAGGTAAAAAAAGGATATATGCAGTGTTATCTTCATTTTAGATATCAAAAGGGTCTCTCTCTGTGTGTCTCTCTCCCTCCCTCCCTCTCTGCCCTTGGTCTGCCACTCCTCTTCCCCCACTCTCTTTCTTTCTCTCTCTTTCCTCTCTCTCTCCCCCTCCCTCTCTCTCTTTCTCTCTCTCTCTCTTTCTCCCCCCCCCATCTGCTGCTCACCTGGCAAGCTTCAAGTTGTTCTCCAACAATCTCAGGGGTAGGCAACCTCATCTCTTTTATGACTCATGGACTTCAACTCCCAGAATTCCTGGGTCAGCCTAGCTGGGCTAGCTAGCTCTCTCCTGCCCTTCCTGCTTCCTGCTGAGACGCAGCAAAGGGAGGAGCTCCGCCCAGAAAGCACACACACACACACACACACACACACACACAGAGAGAGAGAGAGAGAGAGAGAGAGAGAGAGAGAAGCAGGGAAGCGCAATTGCCTCTCTCTGTCTCTGTCTCTCTCTGCAAAGGCAGAGGAGGCTGGGAGCGACAGGGGAAGGCTCAAAGAGCCGCATGCGGCTCCGGAGCCACAGGTTGCCGACCTGTGGTATATGGTGATCTATAAAGCACTTTGTATACCCGGAATCAGCAATCATAATTTTAGAGATCAGTGGAGTCCTGAATCTCTTTTCTGCACCTTTTGAATGTCTCTTTCCCCATTGTCCTATCAGTTCTTCAAAACTTTTCTCCAAAATTTAGAGAACTAGCACCAGAAAATTCTGCCCCCACAACATATACAGCACAGTCCTGCTCATCTTGCATTATCACCCAACAACTGCCCATCCTTGATGCAGATTGTTATTATAGATTGCTTTTAATAGCTGAATTTTAGAGTAATTTCTCCAAAGGCTGCCTCTTATGTAGAACAAAAACAACCCCCCCCCCCAAAATGGAGAGATTTCACAAAGCATAAGAAGGAAGAGGAGGAAGAGGGGGACAGTTTAGTATAGTGACAAAGGTGTCTGGCTAAAAACCAGGAGACCATGAGTCCTAGACTTTCCTTAAGCTTGAAAGTTGACTGGGTGACTTTGGGCCAGTTTCTTTCTCTCTCAGCCCTAGAAGTAGACAAGGACCAACCACTTCCAAAAACAGAGCAAATTTTATCTAGTAGTGAAGGCACCAGGCTAGAAACCAGGAGACTGTGAGTTCTAGTCCTTCCTTAGCTAGCTGGATGAATCCCTCTGAGCCCAACATCTCATAGGGTTGTTGATAGGACGGACTAAGAAGTGGTAGCATCACCTTGAATTGACCAAATATTAAGGCAGGATTTAAAAAAAATGGAAATAAACATATAAGAATATTTACCTTTCCGAGCTATTCGGATACAATTCAGTCTTGTTTCCTACCAAAGAAGAAAAAAATAAGCAAGGTTTTATCACACCCATGATCTCTTTGTCTTGCTGTTTGAAGTGAAAGATATCAAATCAAATTTTAATTACAGTCATAGACCGACATATGAGGAAGATCATAATACTCAGAGAGCTATTTCATTTTTGTTTTTTGAGGAACGAATGAACACATTGGATATTATACAATTCTCCAGTGTGGCTGCAAACTGCTGAATACATGCTTTCTACAAAATATATGTTTCTTTTCTAATTATCATTGGCATATTACCTCATACCTGACAACTTGTGCTGCCCTTTCCTTTGCAAATACTTTTTCCCCTTTAGACCAAGTGAAATTACTTGGGGGGAGGGGAGGAATGCAAAAAAACCCCAAACATTTAGGACTTCATTACTTCCTGACAGCTTTCAATAAAAAATCATTCTCAGACCTTTCTTTAATATTCTGGAGACCTATCATTGATGCTGTGCTGGATTCACCAGTGCGCTGGTTTGGTACAAGGCAGAATGGGGGAGGGGGGGCTGGTGAGCAAACTAGAACAGCAGTCCCCAATTTTTCTGGCTCCACAGACCAGCAGCAGCAGTGACAGTGGCAGTGATGGGAGGGGGGGAGAGGATGCTTTCATGCACGCAATCTAGCTCCTGTGCATGCGCAAATGAAGCTTCATGCACCTGCCACTTTTGTGGCCCGGTTCCCAACGGGCAATAGACCGGTACTGTTATGTGTCCTAGGAGTTGGGGACTCCTGACCTAGAACTAAGGAGAAATTTCCTGATTGTGAGAACGGGTAAGCAGTGGGACAGCTTGCCTCTAGAAATTGTGAGTTCTCCAACACTGGAAAATTTTAAGAAGAGGTTGGACAATCATTTTTCCAAAATGGTAGAGGGTGTCCTATTTGGGCAGGGGGTTGGACTAGAAGACCTCTAAGGTCCCTTCCAACTCTGTTATTCTGTCATTCTTCATCTGCAGATTTATTTCAGTTACTTCACAGAAAAGAATGGAAATGCTGTCACCTCAGTCACAATTCTGTAATCTCAGACACATTTGAAGGAGGATATGCTATTTGACACTGAGTCTTCACCCACCACCATTACCACAGATTGCAGCCTATGGGTGGGAAACAACACTATTAGGCTGATGGTTTTCCTTGGCAAGGACTGACAGTAAGGTATTCAACAGATTGGGCAGAGGCTCAGGAGCCAAAGCAAGAAAATCCACTTGTCATCTGTTTGCTATCCCCCATTGTCCAGATCCTCCCTCAAAATCTTTCACCAGCACAAAAACATTCTCCACTTTGCTTGCCTGCCTGCCTGCCTGCCTGCCAAATAACATAATAATGCCACTACTGCAGATGGAAATGGAGGAAATTAAACCAATAGTCATTATTTGGCTTAATGTTCCTTCTATCAAGTCATGGTGTTAGGATTCTTGTTGGACCATTGGGAATATTTTGATGCCAACTGCAAGAGAACCAAACTGCATTTGCAAGGAAGAGGCTAGAAAGAATCCCATGCAAAGTTAAACTCTTTCAAAAACAACCCCCCAGCTGCTCTATTCCTCCTAAACCTAGGCCATGAAATTAATGTGGTCTTCCAGAAATTACCATTGTGGGCTTGGAAGAGACCATCTGAACCCCAAGCATAATCTACTGAAACCAAACAAGGGTTAAGAACAAGCGTTTATTATCTTTTTAGTTTAAATAAAGCACAGACACATCTGAATGTACTCCAAATGGTTTATAACCTGCATGACATATGAAGTGGGGTGATGTGGGGTTCAGTAAAGGACATCAAGAAAATTGAGTAGATTTGGAAACATAAGTTGGCCGTCTGCCCAGGTTGCTGAATTTCCAAGCTTTTTGCCCTTTTGCCAAAATAGGGAAATGGGTGAGATAACTTCTTAATCGTTTTAAGATACATCTATAATTAAAATCCAGCATGTCAGTTTGGTGTAGTGGTTAAAGCATCAGGCTAGAAATGGGAGTGTTCTGTTTTCTGCTGGGTTCAGCATTGAAGAGGCAGGAGTAGTAAACAGGTACTTTTTTATTGAAGACAAAACAGAACTCAAACAAAGATGGCTCTGGCCTTATTTATACATTCAACTTTGGGCGGTGTCAGCCAATGAATGCACCGTATTCTCCCACTCAAATGCATACTGATTAACCTTGCAGACAGCAAGTCTGGCTAGCAGGCCACATGGTCTGCTAACGTTTCCAGTACAGCTCCCTGCATCTGTTTCATAAGTAAAGGCCAGTACATTATACCCCTCCCCTCCTGGTTCTTTAACACATACACAATATTTCTTGTTGTTCAATACTATACACGTTTCACAAGACACACAATGACATTCAATGGTACAAGAGTCTTACAATTCACTGTCAATATTCAAAATACCAAACATTACAGGTCATACAAAGACACAACATTAAAGTACTTAGGCATTTCAATTTCAAAGGAACATACATAAGCATTTCAGTTGCAATAAAAATACATAAGCATTTTAAGCTTGCAATGACAGAAACTTCACGTAGTCCTTTAAAAACTTCGGTGGGCCTTTGGCCCGCTCCGAATATCTCGGAGCTGCTGCTAGCTCCCGATCTGCAAACTCGCCTACCAGGCTCGGCAGACCAGGGCTATTGGACCCATCCAATACAGGTGAAGCCAATACGTGAAGGCTGGCCTGTCCCGGTAGACCCGAGCCTTTGTCCATTTGCAGTTGGCCGGCCTATTCCGGTAGGCCCAAACCAAAGTTCTGTGGTGGAATGGAATCCACCTGATCGGTGTAAGAAGCTGATTGGGAACAATGTCCCATTGGCGCAATGCCTGAGGTAGTAGCGGCATGAAAAGCCGATTGAGAGCAATGGCCCATTGGCACATTGCCCGAAGTAGGAGCGGTGTGAAAAGCCGGTTGAGTGCAATGTCCCATGGACGTAGTGCCAGAGTTAGGAGCCGCCTTGCTGGCAAAACCCCCATTCTATGAACTCAATGCTTCGCTTTCACTGAGAGACTGAGATTCATGATCGTGATTGTGTTCCTCCTCCCTCCTGAGAGCAGAGTCAGGAGCAGAAGGGTGGCTTGGTAACCTCCAATGCAGCTGTGCCTGCACAATATGCCTGCACAGCACACAACCGTTTTCCAAGGCCACTTCATAAGAAAGTGGCCCAGTCACCTTACAAACCACAGCTACCACCCACAGTTGCCCTGGTCCATAATTGTGAGCCCAAACCAGATCACCCACTTGCAATTGCCTTGGTGTCTTAGGCTGTTGCACCTGTGAGGCAACCCTATCAGGGTGTAAGCAATCCAGCTTTGTGATAAGACGGTGACCCCATCGAAGCTCAGCTGGGCTCTTGCCTGTAGATGTGCAAGGCATTGTTCATTGGCAGAAGAAGAAATCCGCCAACCTGTGATGCCAGTTGCCATGGGTGATCCTTTTCAAGATTCTTTTGTAGTGTGAACCATGCATTCCGCTTGGCTGTTAGAGGCCGGGTGAAATGGAACTAATGTGGCATGCCTAATCATATTTGCCCTTAAAAAGGACTGAAACTCTGAGGAAGTAAATTGAGCTCTGTTGTTGGAGACGAGGACATCTGGGAGCCCATGAGTTGCAAAGATCCCCCTGAAAACCTGGATGGTCCTGGCAGTCATCGTAGTGGACACTGGAATGACCTCCAGCCACTTAGAGTGACTGTCCACAACAATGAGGAAGAGTTGCCCTGAAAGGGGCCAGCATAGTCAATGTGTATTCTCGACCAAGGGGCTTGTGTGGCCTCCCATCTATATACAGGAGCTTGTGGTATTGCTGGCAAATGTGATACCCTTGGACCTGGGCCTTGATGTCTTTATCGAATCCAGGTCACCAGATGTAGCTATGCGCAACTGCCTTCTTCCGGACTATGCCCGGATGTCCCTCATGCAGAGAATCGAGGACTGTAGTTCTCAGTAAGGTCAGTATCACTACCCTGCTTCCCCACAGGATACATACAACCCTTAAAGGTGGATAACTCATGCTTCCTTTTCCAGAAACTCTGGAAGTTAGTGCCAGGATACGTGTCAGGCTATCCTGTGAGCACCCAGTTCAACACGCGTGTTAGCGTGTTGTCAGTAGCTGTTTCTGCAGCAACATCCCCTGCATTGAGGGGAGACTCCAGCAAATCCTGGATAGACAGGATGTGGTTGGTCGGTGCATGATCTGGCTCTAATTGCTTTAAAGGCAATCTACTGAGGCCGTCTGCGTGGCCCATTTCTCTACCCGGTTTGTGAACCAGGCAACAGTCATAAGCAGAAAGGAATATTGACCACCTCAACATTCTAGGGGAGATGATTTCGGGTGATGAACAATCCCAGAAGTGGCTTGTGGTTAGTGAAGGCCATGAAATGGCGGCCATACAAAAAGTCATGAAACTTCTTGATGCCTGCCACAATGGCAAATGCCTCCCTATTTATTTGCGTGTAATTGTGTTCAGCAGCAGAAAGAGTCTTGGAATAGTAAGCTATAGGGACTTGTGTCCCATTAGCACTGAGATGACTTAAGACAGCCCGAAACCTGTATGGGGATGTGTCCCATGCTATGCTGACTGGCAACTGCTCATTAAAATGAGCCAACACTGCATTAGAAGACAACAATGGTTTAACCGCAGCAAAACTCCTCTTGTGGACATTTGTTCACTTCCATGGAGCCTGTTTGTCCAAGAGCTAGTGTAACGGCTCTGCCACTGCGGCCTTATGGGGAAGGAAAGCATGGTAGAAATTAAGGAGTCCCAGGAAGGCTTGAAGCTCACTCTTCGTTTTGGGATTGGGTGCCTGCTGAATCGCTTTCAGCTTGGATTCAGCAAGATGGATGCCTTTGGCATCTATACAAAACCCCAGGAATTCTGTGGAAGTGACTCCAATTTTGCATTTCTCCTGTTCGAGCTTCAGCCCCGCTTCGCGGAATCGCCACAACACGGCCCGGAGCCTGTCAGACAGTTTTTCGACTGTCCCCAGCTATGAGGAGATCATCAAAATATGGGCATACACCCGGAATGTTGTGGAGCATGCATTCCATCATGCTCTGAAAGATGCCAGGGGCTACATTCACCCCAAACTGTAGCCTTCGCACTTTGAAGGCTCCCTGGTGAGTCACAATGGTTTGGGCCTCTGCGTGGCATTGTCCACCAGCAGTTGCTGATAGGCCTGGGCCAAATCTAATTTGGTGAAAATGCAACCTCTCTATACAGACGCCAGAATATGGCTAACTACAGGCACAGATAGGAGTGCTGCTGGAGAGCTTTTTTTAATGTGCATTCATAGTCAGCACAAATGTGGACTTCTCCATTGGCCTTAAGTGGCGTGACAATAGGGGTTTCCCATGGACTACTATCCACTGGCTCCAAAATGCCCTGTTGCAACAGCTTGTCCAACTCTGCATTTATTCTCTGCTTGAGAGCAAAAGGCACCCGACAAGGCTTAATCCTTATCTGTGCCACAGAAGGATCTAACCTTAGTGCAATCAGGGGGCCCTTGTATGCCCCTAACTCAGGACTGAGGACATCAGCAAATTCTTTACACACCTCCAAAAGGCTCGCCGTTTGCAAACTGTTTAACCCAGTCACCTGAATTCCCAGAGCATCAAACCAATCAAGTCCAATCAGACTCATGTGCTTGCCCTCAACAACTACAATGTCCAAAGGGCCCTTGAAATCCCTAAACTTCACCCCAAGTGTGGCCTCCCCCTTGACGTTTACCCGGGAATTCTGGAAGTCGGTCAAGACAAGATTCGATGGCCTGAGCTTCACTCGTTGGCCGCTTCTACCACAAATCTGCTTAAGGGTTCATTGGGAGATGATTGAGAGAGCTGAACCCATGTCCAGCTCCATGTCTGAAGGGACCCCTTGCAACTAGATTTCTAGGTGTAGCTTCTTCTTGAGTGGGCAATGTGTGCCTGTCCTAAATACACTCCTTCTACTAGTGCAAAAACCCACCCTGCTCTGACTGGGGACCCTGGTACCTTTCTGAGGCAACTTTTCCGCTGGACGTTCTTTTCTGCGACCCAAACAAATGGCGGTGATTTTGCCTTGCCTACCACACGCCTAGCAAGTTGCGGTGCGAAACTGGCAGTTGGCCCATTTGTGGTAGCCTCCACACCCAAAACACAGAGAGAAGGGAACTGCCTTGTCAGGTTGTCTTTGAGACCTTCTTTCTAGAGGTTGCTGCAACCGATCAATTTCATGGTCCGATTCAGAGTCTTCAACCCTCTCAGCATCCTCTTGGTGGACCATATCCACCAAGCAAGGAGGGTTCTTGGAGAGCCTCAAGGCCTTAACAGCTCTGCCTCCTGCTTCTTCAGTCGTTATCTCCCTCAACGCATCTTGAAACATGTTTCTCTAGCAAAGATCTTTTACTGAAGTTCTCGGCTCCTCAGACCACAAACTAAACAGTCCCATAACCATTCTTCAAGATCCTTGAATTCAATTCATGGCCTCGTAGCTTGACGAAGAGCAGCTATGAAAACTGCGGTGGACTCCCCGGGACTCTGGTCCTGCTGTTCAAAGGCATGTCGCCAAGCGATGACTGAAAGCTTCAGTTCAAAATGTTCCTTGAGCATTTTTTTTAGTTCAGCATAAGCAATAGACTCCAATGGCGCTGGTGCAACCAAGTTCTCCACTATGTCGAATGTTGCTTGGCTGCAAACACACAGCAGTGTCGCGGCCTTCAATCCATCTTCCCGAACTTGGTTGACTTGCAAGTAGTTCTTAACCCTCATGACGTAGGAGCTTCACCTCTCAGGATGAGCAACGTCGAATTCTGAGAGACGACCTATCTTCACCATGGTGAGTCTTTGGCGGCCTTTTTAATGCCTCATGCTGCGCAGGCTTCCGGAGGGGTTCCAGGGCGGTTCCTTGAAGCACTCTCCTCCAGCGTTTTCATACTGGCAGGCAGAGTGAGAAAAAGGTTCGAATGCCATCCCTTTAAGTGCTTGCTAGGCCTTTTCCTGCTTGTGAATCAGCCCTTCAATTTGCGGCAGCACGATCCCACCTTTGTCACCAATGTTCTGTTTTCTGCTGGGTTCAGCATTGAAGAGGCAGAAGTAGTAAAAAGGTATTTCTTTATTGAAGACAAAACAGAACTCAAACAAAGATGGCTCCACCCCTATTTATACATTCAGCTTGGGGCACTGTCAGCCAATGAATGCACTGTATTCTCCCACTCAAATGCATACTGATTAACCTTGTAGACAGCAAGTCTGGCTAGCAGGCCACGTGGTCTGCTAATAGTTCCAGTGCAGCTCCCTGCACCTGTTTCATAAGTAAAACTCAGTACATTACAGGGACACTCTACCTTAGATCACTCTTTCTCAGTCATGGGAAGCAGGCAATGGCAAACCACTTCTGAAATCTTGCCAAAAGAACTGCAGGGATCTTTCCAGGCACTCACCAGGAATTAAAAAAAAATACTGATTTGAAGGCACAAAAAGAAAGAAAGAAAGAAAGAAAGAAAGAAAGAAAGAAAGAAAGAAAGAAAGAAAGAAAGAAAGAAAGAAAAATCTAAATCACTTTGCACCAAGATCATGGCATCCGGCCCTCTCAATTCCTTTCAAATAGATGGGGAAGAAATGGAGGTAGTGGCAGACTTTATTTTCCTGGGCTCCAAGATCACCACAGATGGGGACTGCAGACAAGAAATTAAAAGATGCTTGCTCCTGGGGAGGAAAGCTATGGCAAATCTAGACAGCATACTAAAAAGCAGAGGTATCACCCTGCCAACAAAAGTGCATATAGTCAAGGCCATGGTTTTCCCAGTTGCAATGTATGGCTGTGAAAGTTGGACCATAAGAAAGGCTGAGTGCAAAAGAATTGAGGCCTTTAAACTATGGTTCTGGAGAAGACTCCTGCGAGTCCTTTATATCAACCTCGACTCCTTTATAGAAGGCCAGATCCTGAAGTTGAAACTCAAATACTTTGGCCACCTAATGAGAAGGAAGGACTCATTGGAAAAGAGCCTAATGCTGGGAAAGATTGAGAGCAATAGAAGAAGGGGACGACAGAGAATGAAGTGACTGGATGGAGTCACTGAAGCAGTAGGAGTGAGATTAAATGGACTCCAGAAGATGGTAGAGGACAGGAAGATCTGCAGGAACATTGTCCATGGGGTCGCGATGGGTCGGACATGACTTCACAACTAACAATAACAACCATTGTTTGATGGCTTTCTTCCCTTGGATAGTTGTGTGATCTTCTATTGCTCTCACATCTTATTTCAATATTGATCTTACTCGCCATCAGATAGTTATACAAAACCTGCATAGTACGGTGCTGAACCATGATGATTGATGGATAGATAGATAGAGAAAAATCTGATTTTGCGGGGGGAGGGGGGAGATGGGATCATATTTAATATCCTTAAAACAAAGCTGAGGATAAGATGCATCATGCTAAATGTTGTCTTGTATAATAAACAATAAAATAGCTTTCCCCATCATTTGATGCCCGATGTTTTGAACTGGAGATGGTATGCTTGGAGATGTGGCTCCTGCACATAAATTCTGTGCTCTGCCAGAGATCCTGCAGCTCATAAAAGATTTAAAAACAATTTAACTGAATCTCTAAATGTGCTCAAATTGTGATATTAGATTGAATCATTCAATTTCGCACTGAATGAGAATAAATTGCTAATCTTGGTCATCTCAATGTGATGAAGTTTGGTGGGCTGCTTTTTGATTTTCATTTAAGACCCTCCAATTTGCACATTGCCTGTACAATGTGTGTACATATATACGTTCCTGCACAAGCAATCCAGATCATGCATAAATAATATATATGAGTCACCAAATGGTGCAGATGGGATCCTTGCATTACATGCATACAAGACTGCTAAGTTATTTATCAATTTAGCTAGATTGTCTGGCAACTGCTTCCCCAAGTATGAAGATTAAAGATTTGCTAGTCTTTTTAAATTGGAAATAGAAGCAACTCAATTTGGGATGCTTTACATACAAAGAAAGTATTCCTCCCCTTAATTATAGTCCTAAATGTTAGGAAATCATCTCATGGTTCAGTAAGTGGTGGGGACATTTACTGCAGTAAGACTGTTGAAGTTAGACTGTTGGGTATTTCACCCTGATAGGAAATTACAGTCAGCGTACGGAAAAGAAGCATAGAAACACATATATTTTAAAGAGGGAGTTGTACCAATCAATACCCAGAGTTTGCTACTCACCCCTTTGAGATTGCTCATAGCCTGGAAGTAGATGAGATAGGCCTTCTTGGGTTCCAATGGAGGATTCCAGTAACCTCTATAGGTTTGATTGTCTCCTACAGTGAAGGGTCTGGCTTCTGTGAGGCTGCTTGGGGAAAGTTCAGCTCCAAAGTAGTGAACCAAGCCACGGGATATGGCATCATCAAAAGTGAGTGGCACTGGGAAGCATTCTGGGCCACTTAACTCTCGCTTGATCTTCTTAGGTCTGTCTTCTTCCACAATGACTTGGTATGTGCTGGGAACCCAAGAAGCAGAGAAGGTTGGGAAGAGAAAGCAAAAACAAGAGGTGATGTTAAATGAAGCCCATCCTAAACTAATTTATGTTTAGTTATTTATTTTTCACACTTCTTAACCATCCATCTCCCTCAAAGAGGGGCTGCTAGTTCTCTTACACTGCCCTTTCTAAATCCACACTGTCTATCTTCTGATTTATCTATTTGTAGTGGATAATAAATCTTTTCATCTAAAGGTATGGCATCACTTCACTGCTGGTAAATGAATTGCTTTCAATAAAATTTCCTGGGTAAAGAAAGAAACAGATACACTTTTGATTCTCAAAGCCCTATTGTTCTGTGTTGGAGGAAGTGCCTGTAAACTAAGAGATTGCAGAATATGCTATGAAGTAAGCATGGTTGTGCTTGACTGAAACCTCCAAGAAATTTCCCATCAGCAAAAGTACTAAGAATTAGAGTCAAATAGAAGGAGGAATGCTTATGCTATTGTCCAAAAGGCTTCTCCTGAAAACTTCACTAATAATTTTGTCTTCCCATAGAAGCATTGCCCTGTAAATGGAACATTAGCAGCAGGGTTTTCCCCATCAATTCTACATCATAACAGTCAATCACCAGCATCATAATAGTCAACAATAAGCATTGTCAACCTGGGGCCCTTAACTTAATTTTACACAGCTCTTGACTAATTGCAAATGTTTCCTGCAAGCTGTAAATTGGAGTTTGTCAAGAGCAATCTCTAGTGAGGAAGAAATAGAGTGGAAAGGGGGTTTTCAGACCCAAGAACAGCATGTAGTGGTTCTTCCAAACTGAGTTCTGTATTGTTTCCACACCTATAGACCAGGGGTGTCAAACTGCTGGCCCACGGGCAGGATGCATCATGGCGAAACCGCGCCCACTCCATTGTCGGCACTGGAAAAAAAGATGTGATACGTTGCGACATGTCACGTGATATTACGAGTTTGACACCCCTGCCATAGACATAATCTTGTCAAACTAAACACTCTGACTATCTGTACCTATCATATAATCTGGGAACTCTTAGGGAGGGACTGTCTTCACCCTCTTTCTCTCACATAAACTATCTGGATGAGTTGTCTCATATTCCTCTGGAATGTACCCTCTTCTTCCTGGGAATCCAGGCTACTAGATTCCATCACAAGAGAGTATCAACAAGAGAAAAGATGGCTTCATCTGCTTTTGTTTCTAGCAGTATTCCCATTTAAACTCCACCTATTATTTCCAAATAGGACCTCTAGACCCTCTTATTCTCAAGAGAAAAAGAGAGAAAAGGTGCTGCTGCGTTATGTGAATGATAACATAAATTCATAGAGCTTCTGGGTTCCTGCAGTTTGCCTCAATTTGGGCCGGCTAATAACATACCAGGGATCTGGCCAAAAACATTTTCATTATGGAGGCATCTCTGATCTGTTTCAATGACTTACCAAAGCAGATGCGCTATCATCGGTTTTCCATCTTTGAAATTACCAAAATAGCTCCCCAAGGAAGACAGATACAGACTTTGGCCAACCAATCTGATAGGAAGGCAGCTGCTAAATTTGGATCTTGCTGACTGCCATTCCCTCACTGCCAAAAGCTCAAGGAAAAGAATCTCTTAACTTGTGTACACAACACATTCAAAGATGCTCACTCTTCTATCACCCATCAACGCAACATACAATTGTTCTATTCTTCCTTTGGAAGATTCTCACTGAAAATCCCAACACAGAAGCTTTGGCAACCATATAGCTACCTTACTACCACCATCAGAACAGGTACTTTCAGTGTATCTAAGGTAGCTGTTTAAATACCTAATAAAGTCTCACACATTGAAATAAGTTTTGTTAACACCTGGTCTGAAAAAGCAAAACCAACCCAAATGTTTCCCTCCCTGTATGAGGCAGATACATGGATAGAGAAAACTACATAGGATGCGCTGAATTCTGCCTTATTCTTCCACATACACTGGGACACAAAAAATGTTAACTGAAGAGCCTAAAACAAATAAAGCTGACAGTCACATCCCTCAGTTTTGTCTGGAAGAGAAAGCTCCTGACAAAATCCCAATAGTATAATTCAGCTGTTAACATAATGAGGTTTTCAAAGCCAACTAGTTATATTTGTGCACTTGCAAGAACAAAGCTATGCAAGAGTGTGACAAGAGGCTGTCAACGTAGCACCCACACATCCTCCCAGCAACCACAGGCGTTAACGTAGGAAAGTGCTCTAAAACAGGGATCTCCAGCTTTGGCATCTTTAACACTTGTGGACTTCAACTCCCAGAATTCCTCAGCATGGCTGGCTGAGGAATTCTGGGAGTTGAAGTCCACAAGTCTTAAAATTGTTAAGGTTGGAGACCGCTGTTCTAAAAGGCCTGGAGGCAAAATTTAAACCTTCACTTTCTTAGGGACATATTTTTCTTTCCAAGGAAGTCTACAGCTTAATTGGTGGAAAGGAGAAAGGAACCCAAAATACTGAAATAGTTCATTGGATTATGTTTTAATAGGTTATTTAAAATGAAAAGTATCAGAATGTTATTACTGAAACAGGATAAACATGCTCCAGGAGTGAAAGCTGAACAACTGTGTGTACCAATGAAAGAAAATTAAACAAAAGAAAATTATTATTTCTAGGTAGAAGTATTCAATTTATGGATATCACAGTTAGGGCCAATGGTTCTCAATGCTTCCCTTCTTGCAAAAAGAGTCAATGACTTTGTTTTAATGCTTTTTAAAACAATTGCCATGCCTAATTATAGTATATCCCTTTATTTATCTTGATCACTAAATTAACCAATTCTAGTTGTGGATGGGCATCTACTGAACATCCAGACATCCTGTATATTAAATTATATTAGACCAAGCCAAGTCCCTCCCCCAAATCATCCAAAATCTTAGAACAGGGGTCTTCAAGCTTGGCCCTTTTATGACTTGTGGACTTCAACTCCCAGAATTCCTCAGCCAGGCACACTGGCTGAGGAATTCTGGGAGTTGAAGTCTACAAGTCATAAAAGGGCCAAGCCTGAAGAAGCCTGTCTTAGAATTATCCCATAGAACTCAGTATTCCAAGAACTGAGAACTACACATGCAGAACTCTTCGACACGATCAAAACTCATGGATACGAACTTCCAAAATGTATAGAAGGCCAAAGCAGAGGTAATGCTGAAGTTCCCAAAATATTTCCTTAAACTGAGTACAGATAGTCCTTGATTTGCAATCATTTGTTGAATAATTATAATAGCACTGAAAAAAGTCATATGATCAAAATTTGGGCACTTTGGCAACTGGTATTAATTTACAGTTTGCACCATTCCAGGATCATATGATCACCATTTGCAACCTTCCCAGCTGCTTTCTGACAAGCAAGTCAAGTGGGAGAAATTGGATTCTCCTAACAGCTGCAACAATTCGCTTAACAACTGTGGCAAAATAAAGGTTGTAAAACTGAGTGCAACTTGCTTAACAATCACCTTGCTTAGCAACAGAAATTCTGATCCAACTTGGGTTCGTAAGTCGAGGACTACCTGTATCAGGAGTATTACAGTATATATTTAATCTCTACAGTTTTCTTCAATGGATCCCTTCTCCATACGTTATCTATGAAGCAAAAGAGGTAAGCATCTCAATAAAAGGGGGCATTTCAGCCTTGCAGGACAAGCATATTTTGCAGTTAACATTTTTAGAAAGCAAAGAAAGATAAGAGGGAAGAAGAAAAGAGGAGACTCTGGAATGCAATAAATCCCCTTCATAAAAGGAAATAGCCTTATTTCAAAATTCAGACTAAATTCATGATCCATTGCACAGGACTGGCTGTCCTATAAAGATCGGCCAATCTGTCAATTTTGGTTACCGGTAGTCTCTGTTTCTTATTTCAGGAAATATGTCAGGCTCCATTTGTCAAACTAGAGAACTCTGCATTGAAATGCTCCACATTTCTTTCAACTTACAGATTTTGTTTTTGCTATGTTTCTCAGTGTAGAATTTTGTAAACAACTCTCCCTAATGTAATGCATTTTTTACATTTTTACATTCCTTTCAAAAATATATCCATATTGTGCATTGCATTCCATAATACCTTTTCTTAGGATACCGATAACCATGAATTTCAAACAATAATGGTTTACCAAGCCAACCTTGCTGGTATTTCAAAGCAATTTCATTCCAGCCTGCATTCAGTTATTAGTTTAGTTTAAAGGGCGCCTGTTATTGTTGACTCTTTATAATGAAATTAATTTAATTTTGTATACAGAGCTTTCCATTTTGTTTCCTTTGATTTTATTAATAACTCCTCATCTCCTCTGCCCCGAACCTGCTAGGAATGGGATGGGCTGTAAATATTGTGAAATAAAAAACAATTGCATTGTTAAAAATATGAAATTAGATAATCATTAATTTATCCTTATTATACCTGATTGGGGCACCCCTGCCCTGGGCTGGCCGCAGGAGAACAGTGATGGTGCTATCCGACTCTCCCAGTGGTGAAGGTATGTCTCCATAATCAAAACTAGGTGCTGAAACAAAGCAAAAGGCAACAATCAAATGGGACTATATTTCACTCATGTTCTAGGTGCATTTTAGGGCTTCAAGCACACCATTGTAACCACCATCTTGAATTTTTTTAGCATATTCTATGGATACGCCAATTGTAAGTTATAGTTGTAGTAAGCAATACTAGTCATAACAGCAAGCATCATTACTATTATAATGAGAAATGGCAAACCATATGCACTCTATTTATGGACTATGGTTCGTCACACAGCCAGCCAAATGTTCAGACTGGATTTCACGTTTTTATCCATCTATGGATTCCTTTCCAATGACATGGAATAGGCAGATGTGGATGTTGATGGTATTAAAACTATCATCATAGAATTTAAGCTGTTCCAAGTTAAGCTGCCTTTTGCAATGACTAATGGTGATTTTGTCACTGCTGATGATGTTCAACTGGTGCTCTAATTCTTGTGGGATTGCACCCATTACTATCAGTACTAGCTTTGTTTTCTTTTGCCACAACTGTTCTATTTCTATTGGCAAGTCTTTGAATTTTGTGTTCTTCTCCAGTTCGTTCCCTCCTATTCTACTGTCTCCAGGTATTGCCACTATTTTTATTACTGTAATTATTTGTATCCCACCTTTTATTATTTTGTTTTTGTAAATAACAAGACAGTGAACAACACAATACGCTATCCTCTTCCTATTTTCCCAAAAGCAACAAGCTTGTGAAGTGAGCTGGGTTGAGAGAAAGTAATTGGCAGACAGCTTTCATACCTAAAGCAGGTGTCAGAATCCAATTATATTTCATGTCTAGTTATCAATTATAAAAAAACCCATTTCTGCCTTCTATGGATTCTGCCATACGATGAAGGGAAGGGGGTGAACAAAGGGGCTTTATGGCCCTCACTTCCTTCGGTACACTTCAAAGGAACTGGTTGTGTGTATTGCCAAAAGAGCTAACCATAAGAATGGGGCTATTACCTTTCATGTAGTTTTCTTTGAAGTCTCCATCCAGCCGGCAGTAAGAAAAAGGAGGTGGGAATGCAATGCCCGAGACTGTCGCTGGAAGAGGGGGGTGATTGGGTGGGGCTACTGGGGAACCCCTTAAAACCTTGAATGGGAGAGCTTGGACCCCAAGTCCTGTCTAGAATGCATGCAACCATTTTCTCTTAATAAAGGATGCCTGTTGGAAGAATTATTCCAAGAGTTCTGTCTTCTTAAGATGCAAAGTGGGGTGGGTCCTTACATTAGACAGGACTTGCAAAATTAATCCACCTGGAAGGGAGACCCTTGCTGGGGGATTTTGCAAAAAATTACCATGTCAGACAATGGAGCAAAAAGGGGGAAAACTCCCTGGAAAGAGAGCCGCTGACCCAATTGGAACCTTGCCAGATGTTGGGATCCGAGAGGTCAGATTCCTCAGGAGAAGAAGTGGTGGAGACACGGGACCACAAGCCTCGCTGGTCAATGGGCGTTGGAAAGAAAAGTGAGTGGGGAAAGGAATCAAGAAAGGTGACCCTGAGACGGGGGACCAAGCAACCAGAATGGAAGCAGGAGATGGAGAAATCCCTGCACGCAAGTGAAAAGGGAGAAAGCTGGGCACCGTACTCAGACTGGATCCTAGAGAAAGCTATTGACCTGATGAAGAGAACTCTCAGCTCCCTAGAAGAGGAGAATCCTGAGCCCTACGGCTGCCCCAGCTCCTGGAGCCGCAAAGGAGAGATATCGAGGGGGAAGTGTAACCTGCAGCCCCGGGGACATCTGCTGATCCAGTAGTCCCCACCCCCTACCGAACCACAGATGGTGATCTGGACAGAGGACACTACCACCAACAACGGAGGCATCGATCCATTCCAAGACGTCCGGCGTTGGAGGTGAAATTCAAAGGGGAGCCAACACGCTTGGGGTTTTTCCTAACCCAAGTCCTCAGCTACATGGAGGAATACGGGCGGGACATCCCCAGTGACAAAGCCCGCATCCGGATCATGCAATCTGCCCTGGACGGACCGGCTGCAGATTGGGTGGTGAACTTGCACGACTCCAATGCCCCAGAACTCAACGACTTCAACCGTTTCATGTCCTCTCTGAGAAGACGATTTGAAGACCCCCTGGCTGATCACAAAGCCCGCGAAAGGATAAAAATAATGAGGCAAGGCAACCGCCCGGTGGCTGAATATACACAAGAATTCCGGGCCATTGCCAGCAAACTGAACTGGCCAGAAGACATCCTCCTTAGTCATTTCAAAGACGGACTAAATTATGACCTATATGATGCTTGCCTGCCCCAAGGGAACCCACACCAACTTCAGGAATGGTACATCTTGGCAGAGGAAGCAGAGATCGACATATTGAAGAGACATCGCCGAGGAAAACAATGGAGCCGCCCCCTGCCTGAGCTGACACACAAACCAGTGAAACCATTGGCTACAGCCAAGAAGCAAATGGGGTGTTTCAAGTGCGGAAGAGAAGGGCATCGAGCTGTAGAATGCCGCTCCAAAGCCCCCCAGCACAACCCAGAAAGATCTCCAATCAGCAAATCCAGAAAGTCTTCAGCTAAGCCAAAAGAAACTGCCATGAGAATGATGGAAATTGCGGAACCCGCCACCTCTGCTCATTAGGGGGAAAGAACTCCAACCTACACCACAGGGCGTGTGGACACCTCATATGACAGCTCGGAGGGTGAACTCCTGGTAAGTGGATGCATCGCACCCATCTTCAAGACAGTGATTATATTAATTCCCCCCATGCCCGAAGCCGTGAAGGTGAAAGCCTTAATAGACTCTGGCTACACCCGCTGCCTCATTAGCCCAACATTAGTGGGGAATCTGGGCATTCCATCGAGGAGACTGGAACAACCAATCTCATTTGGCCAGTTAGATGGATCCATAGCAGGGGGGGGGTGCCAGCTACCCTAGCCACTCTATCAATACACCTCTCCCTGGGCAAACATGAAGAGGACATTATGTTTGTGGTGACCCCAGGCATGGAATGCCCAATGATCCTAGGGATGGAATGGTTGAAAAAATGGAACCCCTGGGTAAATTGGAGGACGACAGAAATCAAATTCCCGAAGGGGGACCCTATGGACTTAAAATCTGAAGGGGGGCTACCAAAATCAAGAATAGAAAAAGTATCCATAGGAGAGGAAAAGGGACTAGCAGAAATACCAGAGGAATACAGAGACCTGGCTGAAGTTTTCAGTGAGGAGAGGGCGAATGAGCCCCACCCCCCCACCGACCCACAGACTGTGCCATTGAATTCAAGCTTGGGGCAAAACTCTCGAAACCCAGATTATACTCCATGAGCCCAAAGGAGAAGGAGGAAATGGAAAGATTCATAAAAAAAAAACCTAGAGAGAGGTTTCATTGAGCCAGCCAAGCCTAAAGTGGCTGCCCCAGTCCTTTTTAGAGAGAAGAAGGATGGCTCTTTACGCTTATGCATGGATTATAGGGCCCTGAATACAATCAGTGAAAGCAAACTATACCCTCTGCCCCTCATGAAAAACATGCTGTCACACCTCTCGAAAGGGAAAATTTTTTCTAAACTAGACCTAAGGTAAGCGTACTATCGCGTGAGAATTAAGGAAGGGGACAAATGGAAGACCGCATTTAACTGCCCCATGGGGTGCTATCAATTCAAAGTCTTGCCATTTGGATTACAAGGGGGCCCTGCAGTCTTTATGCAATTAATCAATGACATTCTAAGGGAGCACCTGTTTAAGGGGGTCCTTGTTTACTTGGACGACATTCTTATCTTCACTGAAACAAAAGAGGAACATGTCAACCTTGTCAGAGCGGTTTTAAAGAAACTGCGAGCAACCCACCTATATGCCAAACTCTCAAAATGCGAATTCCACCAGGAAAGGATAGAATACCTAGGTTATCACATATCCCCCCAGGGCATTGAAATGGACCCAGAGAAGGTCAGAGCAGTATTAGATTGGGCACCACCCCGCACAAGAAAGCAACTACAAAGTTTCCTGGGCTTTGCAAACTTTTACTGCCAATTCATCCCCTCATTTGCCCAGATAACCTTGCCCCTCACTAACTTACTAAAAACGAAGGGAACGTCCTCAGTAAAACCTAGCCAGCCATTAACATGGACAATGGAGTGCCAAGCAGTGTTTGAGAGACTAAAGAGACTTTTTTCTGCCGAACCAGTACTAAGGCACCCAGACATGGATAAGCCCTTCGTAATACAGGCAGATGCAAGTGATGTGACAGTGGGGGCTGTTCTATTACAAGAAAATGATGATGGAGTATTGCAACCCTGTGCATATACATCCAAGAAACTCACGGAAACAGAACAGCGCTGGCCCGTATGGGAAAAGGAGGCTTATGGGATACGTTGGGCATTACTCACGTGGCGACAGTTCCTGGAAGGCACTAAATCCCCTTCCAGGTGTGGACTGATCACAAAAATTTGGAAGCCCTGAGAATGCCCAGGAAACTCAATCCCAAACAAGCCCGCTGGTCCCAGCATTTTCACCAGTTCCAATTTAAGCTCAAACATTTACCAGGGAGAAAGAACTTCCAGGCAGATCTCGCATGCCCCAATATAACAGCGCGCAAGCCATAGACTCTAAACCAATGATGGCAGAGTCACAACTGGCAGCACCAGTAATCACAAGAACCCAAGCTAAATTAAAACCACAACTGGACAGCCAAACTGGAATTGAATTCAGAAAAAGTTTGGAAACAGACGAATGGTTCCAGAAAAACAAAAATGTGTGCACAATGAGAGACGGGTTGCCTTGGGTAAGGGAAAAGTTATATATACCAACAACCCAAAGAGTCACTTTCATGCAGCTTTGTCACGACACAAAATCAGCAGGGCATTTTGGATTTGTAAAAACTTTACACTTAATTAAACGGCAATTTTGGTGGCCATCAATTAAAAAAGGACATAGAAAGTTATGTGGCCAGTTGCCCAAAATGTGCGTCTGCAAAGAGGTTGCAAGGGAAATCGCCAGGACTATTACAACCAGTGGCAAATCCCTCAGCCCCCTGGAGGGAAATAGCCATGGATTTTATAGTGGAATTGCCAGAAAGCACTGGGAATACTGTTGTCTGGACGGTCACGGACTTGTTTTCCAAACAGGTGCACTTTATCCCTTGCCAAAAGATTCCTACTGCAAAGGCCTTAGCAAAACTTTTCATCCAGCACATTTACAGATTACACGGGGCACCCCAACGCATCATCTCTGATAGGGGAGTGCAATTTACGTCTGCCTTTTGGAAGGAATTTTTATCCCTCTTAGGGACCACTCAGGGACTGACATCTAGCCATCACCCTCAAACAGATGGACAAACAGAACGTTGTCATTCAGTACTTGAGCAATATTTGAGATGTTTTTTGAATTTCCAACAAAGTGATTGGACGGACTTACTCCCTTTTGCAGAAGATGCCTACAATAATGCAGTCCACTCCAGCACAGGCTACACTCCTTTTCAAATAGCCACCGGTCAAAGTTTCAACCCCATGCCAGAATTAACCCCAAACAAACCAACGATCCCATTAAAGTGGGAAGCTGGAAAAATACTAATTGTCCGACAGAGATTGGGGGTGAAAGGGAGGTTTTCCTGCTTACTAGACAACCCTTAAAATTAGAATGGCCACACATCCTGTTCTCAACTTTGCACATGATATATTGCAAACTGTTTATCACATGGTGTATTGAAAACTGCTTGACACTTGAAATATTGCTTAAAAGCATTCCTATGTTAAAAGAGGAACTATAGATTATAACCATGTCTAGTAACTTTCCTATGTTAGAATAAGGAACTATAGAATGTAACCATGTATGGAATACGTCTTGATCAGGAAATAACTGACGTATTACGGGTTATAAAAATGATCATCTACGCCCAGTCGGGTGTTGAGATTTTTTTTAGCTATGATAGCTCTCTGAACCTGCGCAATAAACTTCCCTTTCCTTGAAAGAGCTGACTCAAGTCTCTTACTTCTACAACACCATCACTGAAAGAATGAATGGAACAATTACAAGACACCTGGCCAATAGTTAGAAAAGCACTAGATGAAGCTAGGCAGGCATACAAAGCACAAGCCGATTAAAAAAGGGTTGAGCCTACACCATTCATTATAGGAGAAATGGTGTACTTATCTACAAAATACCTAAAGTCCCTACAGCCCTGTAAAAAACTTGGACCAAAATAAATAGGACCTTTTCCAATTAAAAGAATCATAAACCCAGTAACAGAAGAATTAGAATTACCCAAAAATCTCAGGCAAATACACCCAATTTTTCATTGCAGCTTGCTGAAAAGAGAGCGGCAGTCACGTCTACGGCCAAAAGTCCCCCCCACCACCTCCAATCATGGTAGAGGGCGAACAACACTTCAAAATAAAGGAAATCCTTGCCTCTAGGAGATATCATGGAGCGACTCAGTACCTAGTTGCCTGGAAACACCTCCCTCCCTCACAAAACAAGTGGGTCCACAAACGTCATGTCAGAGCCCTGAAGCTATTGAAGAAGTTTCACACAGAATACCCTAACAAGCCTGACTAACTTTTATACCTGTTTTGTTTTCCTTCAGGTGGATCTGTCGTATTTTTGAGGGGCAGGATGTCAGAATCCAATTATATTTCATGTCTAGTTATCAATTATAAAAAAAACCATTTCTGCCTTCTATGGATTCTGCCATACGATGAAGGGAAGTGGGTGAACAAAGGGGCTTTATGGCTCTCACTTCCTTTGGTACACTTCAAAGGAACTGGTTGTGTGTATTGCCAAAAGAGCTAACCATAAGAATGGGTTATTACCTTTCATGTAGTTTTCTTTGAAGTCTCCATCCAGCCGGCAGTAAGAAAAAGGGGGTGGGAATGCAATGCCCGAGACTGTCGCTGGAAGAGGGGGGTGATTGGGTGGGGCTACTGGGGAACCCCTTAAAACCTTGAATGGGAGAGCTTGGACCCCAAGTCCTGTCTAGAATGCCTGCAACCATTTTCTCTTAATAAAGGATGCCTGTTGGAAGAACTATTCCAATAGTTCTGTCTTCTTCAGATGCAAAGTGGGGTGGGTCCTTACAGCAGGATTGGAACTCACAGTGTCCTGGTGATTGGTCCTAAGATACCATGCCTAAGGCAGAACTAGAACTCAGAATCTCCTGGCTTCTAGCTCCCCCCCCCCCATCCTGGCTTTATTACCTTTCAGTTCCCATTCAGTTAGGATTTTTCTGACCATAGAGTTTTTCCCTTAGAAATAAATAACTGAGGTAGGTACTGGATATGGCTGAAGTAAGCGGTACAGATTGTCCTTGACTTACAACTAGAATTAGAAACTTCCATCACTGAGTGAGGCGATCATTAAGTGAATCGCTCTTGATTTTATGATCTTTTTGGTTGTGGTCACTAAGCAAATCCAACTTCCCCCATTGACTTTCCTTGTCAGAAGCTGACTGGGAAGTCACCAATGGGGATCCTGTGAGCCCTGGACAGCACAACCATCATAATTACACACAGGATGCCAAGCACCCAAATGTTGATCATATGACTGTAGGGCTGCTGTGACAGTCATTAAGTGCAATGGCTGGTCATAAATCACTTTATTCAACATCATCATAACTTCAAACAGTAGCTAAATGAATGATCATAATTCGAGGACTATTTGTACCTATTCACACAGAAACATCCCTTTTACAACACCAACTTTTTAATCTCCTCTAAGCAGCAAGGCAGAGAGGCAAAGCTTGAATGCACACATTCTGAGAAATCAATTTGAAATTAAGCTGATGGCTGCATGTGACCCTAAGGTCACTCTCAATCCACTTCTGCATTAAATCCTATTCAAAATACTTAGGAGAGAAAGGGTTTTTTAGAAAAAGAAAAAAAAAAGGGGGGGGAGCTTGTAGCTACCTCTTTTTCCCATCTTTACATCTGAGAATAAAAAGTATCACAAGGATACAAGCCTTCAGATCAAGCCAGATGCTCCTGAACCATTCTTTATATCTAAGGAGCTTTGAAGGAACCGGAAACACCTATAAAAAGTGCTGCCTTTTCAACAAAGCTGTGAGAGGTGCACAATACAATAGTGATTCAATGCAATATGTGGATTCAATAGAGATTCAGTCAAATTGCCCAAACTTGATCTTTCTCAAATCAAAATGAGCTGTAAGATGGCACATAAATAATTGCAAAGGTGTTACTATTTGTTTTCAAACTTCATCTATTCAACATCTGCTCACTTAGGATTATGCAAGAATTTGACTGAGATCTAATCAAACTTTCCTATCAACCTCACCTTTCTTCATTGACATTTTACTTAGACCAGAAGAAACCTGAGGAAGAAACCAGATTGAATTGAAGATAAATATGCTAGAGCAAATATGGGGATCTGGGCCACCAGGGCTACAACTTAACTATAAATGGACCAATTCCTCTGGAAAATTGATAACTAGATGGTCTCCTTTGATTCAAGTAACATGCACAAGAATGAAGGGAGATCTATCTGATGATCTAAAGTATGGAAACCTGATTGGCATAAAAAGAAAGCTAGAGTTAGATTTTAAAAATGGATTTTTTTTATTTATTAGAGAGGATCCTAAAGTTTCAACTAATGGGCTAAAGGGAGATTTTGAGATGAAGGGAAATATGGTTATTAGATTTAACTACTGTTGGAAAATGGTAAAAAATAAGGTATTAATTGGCCTAATATTGAGGATTTAGATTTATTAGGGAAATGAAAATTAATTATTAGGGAATAGCTTCAAATGATTGTTTAACCCAGACAATGGATTTGAGACAATAAAGGATACTCCATTAGTAAGTAGTGATGTACTAGAATGAAAAATAGAAAATGTTTATGAAATAAAATAAGAATATATTCAAGTAAGTAATAGGTGTATTTTACATATTATAATTTTTATATAGTGAAATAAAGGAAATTTGGGTTACCTGAAATTTAAATACTATGGATATTAAAGGTTAAATTGGAATATTGTAATTAAAAATTAAAAATTAGGTAAAATTTAAATACAGGATATGAATATGTATAAGCAAAAATATAATGTTTTAATTGAGGTTGTTATAATTGGAAATTTACTAGCTTAAATATGATATAGCAAATGTTAAGGGAAATAGAAAAGAAATTTTTGATGATGTAACCTGAGATATGTACTAAAGATTTTGTTATTGTACTATTGACTACCCAATCACCACACTGGCTTTCCAAATACTCAAATGGAAAACTGGAAAACCAATAAAAACTTGTTATAATAAAAAAGAGCTTAAGCTTGCAATAAATATTTATATTAATTTGAACTGCCTGCATCTCCTGATTTCCCTGGCAGTTGACAGCCATGGTATTTTTGTCCACAAGGGCAGCACACCCATCATCAACAGCATTCACCATAGGGAAAAAGAAGGTAACCAGATGTGGGAGAATCTCCAGCTAGAGCGGGTGGAAAAGTGAAGAGACTGGCAAGCTTAGAGCAAAAAACAAAGCAAAAAGCAAAAAGTGATAAAGACGTGATAGACCCCAAACTTTTATCTGGCTGTCCCCAAGAGAATGCAGCCTGTATGTCAAGATTCTTGTAAATAGGCAAGCAGTAATAAAGAAGCTACTCTAATCAAGTCAGGGTATTGCTTTGGTTCCTTGCATTTGACACCAGCAGATGCTAGTGTAGATATTCCCTTAGGTTAGGGGTCCCCAACCCCCAGTCCATGGACTAGTACCGGGCCACGGCATGCCAACAACCGGTCCACACAAACAAGCAAAGCCCCATTCGTGGGATGAGGCAGCACACAAAACCACACACTCTCCAGTCCGTGGAAAAACCTTTCTCCATGGAACCAGTCCCTGATGCCCAAAAAGTTGCCACCAGGGACTGGTTGCCTTAGGTGGACTACAGGTTAATCCTCAACATATGACTGAAATGAAGCCCATCCATTACAGTCGTAAGTTGTAACAGCCATAAAATGACCAATCCATTTTTTTGGAGGGTCATTAAGCAAATACAGTGACCATCCAGTGGCCACCACAGTCTTTAAATGAATGTCATGGTTGTTAAGCAAATCAATAGCTCACAATGGGTGCAGTTTTGCCCAAAACTGGAAGTAAAAACGTAATAAATTTTGCTCAAAACTGGAAGTAAAAACGTAATAAAACACAGCCATATGACCCTGGAATGCTGAACACGGTCGTGTTGTTGAGCATCTACGTTCAGTCACATGACCACAGAGGTGACCTGTCATCCTTTCAAATGCAGGTCATAAATTGTCTATAGGTCCATCATAACTTTGAACGGATGCCAAGTGACCAGTCGTAAGTCAAGGACTACCTGTACTTTTTACTCAGGGCTGTCCTTCCATGCAAAGAGCAAAACAATTCATTGGCAAATGTCCTCTACCCTTCCTCTCTCTTTCTAAAGAGCCTGCAGGCCTTGATTAATAAGTAGTCTCTCTGGCCCACCTTCTGCTGCCTCGCAATTCCTCTGCTCCCCATTAAAAACATTGCAACCCATTCAGCATTGTTAATAGCTATACCACAGGCATTAGCAAACAGCCCTAAGTAGTATATGGCTTGTTAATAAAGCCCAATTAACCCTTGTTCTGTGCCTTTGTGAGGCAATCTATTAGGTTTCTTTCTTGTAATTTGTCCCATGATATGGGACTTTGTGGGAAGGGGAAGTGGGTGGTAATCTTATTTCCGCAATACTGAATATCTAAATTATCTCAGCTTTGCTTCTTCCTGTGAGACATTGGCTTTCCCCAGTCCACAGCCCCCTTCTCCCAGGAGACAACCGAAAATGCAATAAAGGTAGTTCTCAACTTACAGCCATTCATTTAATGACCATTCAAAGTAACAATGGCACTGAAAAAGTGACTTACAATCATTTTTCACACTTATGATCATTGCAACATCCCCATGGTCACATGATCAAAATGGGGTTGCCTGGCAACTGGCATGTGTTTATGACAGTTGCAGTGTCCCCGGGGTCATTTGCGACCTTCTGACAAGCAAGTCAATGGGGAAGCCAGATCCACTTAACAACCATGTTACTAATGTAACAATTGCAGTGATTCACTTAATGACTGTGGCAAGAAAGGTTGCAAAATGGGACAAAGCTCACTTTGATTTGTGTATCTATACTTTTCAACTGTGGTCATCAGTGAATTATGCTTTGCATACAGTAAACAAAGTCTTCAGGCTTCATTACCTCAAAATTAAAATGTTGGGGATAGGGAACACTCTGCTGATTTAAGACAACAATAGAAATCTTTTATATTCCAAGATTTTGTCTTTTTCTGACTAGTTTACCCCCAGGAAGTATAACCTTTACAAATCCCAATACAAACACAGTTGACAAGACTCTCAGACTCCACAAGTGTGGAACCAAACTTGCTTGTCTATAGGCTTTGCACTTAAAGAATGTTCATAGGCACTTCACAGATATACACCCACCCACCCCCCAAAAAAACAACTGCAGGAAAAATGTATTTGGAAATGTGTGGCCAGAGAGAATACACTGGAAAACATGTATTTTATCTGTAAAGTTTTGCACAACATTATGTACATGCTGCTATACATTGCTTTATGCTGCTTTTCTTAAATTACAGATTGGTGCAAAAAAAAATGGGAAAAATATGTATGAACCTGGACACAAAGCACCAGCAGCTATCATCTAAGTATACACATTGTTCTATAATAGTTTAATAGCAGAACATTTGCTTTACATGAAGAAGCAACATTCAAAAATATTATGCAGCCCATAATAAGAAGAACTCACTGGAGAACTCAAAGACCCATGGGCTGAATCAATGTAAACAATGTTGGATTTTGTTTCTTTCTTAGACTGATTGATGTAGTTACCTATCTCATTTTCACCTGACTCTAGGCCAGTGTTTCTCAACCTTGACAATTTTAAGGTATGTGGACTTCAACTCCCAGAATGCTGGCTGTGGAATTCTGGGAGTTGAAGTCCACATGCCTTAAAATTGTCAAGGTTGAGAAACACTGCTCTAGGCAGTTTTCAATAAAACAAAAGAAAACAAAACATGCAATTGATAAAACCAAAATAAAAGCAGACAGCAGCTGGATTGTCCAAACTAACGTTTGGATTTTATCACTTGTGTGATTTTTTTTTTTTGTCCTCTTCACATCTTTATCTTATTATTATTTTGTGTCAAGCATTCCACTGACTGAAGATAGCTGCATCTCCCTAAATAAATCAGTACCTAGGGAAAACAGACACATAGAGATGTGCACACACATGCCATTAAATGAAAAACACTCAAACTTCCTTCACCCAGCAAAGCCACTTTGCCTATGGCACCTCAAGACAACATTTCCCACTGATGCAGATAATCATTATTTCTCTAAGACTCTTTGCAGAAAGACCCAGAGATGGCAGTGTTCAGTTTCTCCTCTTCCAGACCACCCCTAGTCATAGATCCTATCAAAGCCACTCTACTGAGTTTGGAAATGTGTTCCAGCATTGAAGACTCTGCAGTGTAAACAAGACAGCTTTTGGACCATCATGCAAGTAAATTATCCAGCAGGGTTGTAATGCATACAGTTTTCCATTTGTATTCAGACTGCAGGGTATCTAGGAAAAAGCAGGAGGAGTTTTGGAGCATGAAGAATCTATTTTAGGAAGAGACATATTTAAGGAGATCTACACAGTGGGATAAAGGGTGACTCCCGTCAGTTCAAGCAAAACACACGGCTTCGAATGCCAAAACCTCTGCCTGACAGTGCAGTGTGAAATCCAGAATCTCAATTCTGTGAAATTGCTAGTGGATTTGGTGGGTCCTGAGAAGCTGGGGAGCTAACTTGGCTTGACAAGAGAGATGAAAGAATTTCACTACAGTTTTCAGAGGCAGCAGATTTGAAAGAGTTGTCAAAAAGGACTGTTAAGTCCTTTGATCGTGGGCGAATGATGAAGACTCATTGTGCAGTTAACAGCTCTTTATTTAACAGCAAAACCACAACAACGAGCAATGGCACACAGGCCTCTCTTTATCTGCCCAGAGCCCCAGACACAATGGCAACAATTAGCGTAGCGCTTTTGCGCCTTGCGCATGCGCGCAAGGCTGTCGCCTCTCAGTCTGGTCCCGGGCAGCTTTTGGAATGCCCGGGACCAAAGCAACATCCCGAGCCTACTTTTGCAGGCTCAGGACACAATACCCCTCGCCCTAGATGGAACTTTGCTGCACACATACATGTACGACCTACATTGGGGAAGTGATATATAGTTCCTTAAATCAAATGCAATGACTGTGGAAGATTTGAGGCTACCCTCAGGTAAAACCCCCTCCACTTTGTTTTGGGAATACATGTATCAGAAATCATAAAATAATACAAAATAACCATGCACTTTTATTCAGGGCCCTTATGAGTAGTTCTCCTTGAACTTGACAGCAACTTCACAAATTCCCTAAGATATTTGGGTGGGCACTTGGCCGTTGAGGCCTCCTCGGACCAGGAGAGATTGCTTGGCCCACCTGCTTGCCTACCAGGCTAGGTGGCCAAGGCGTTGCTGCCCTAAATTCCTAGATGACTCTGGTGCTGTTGCCTGGCCTACCTGCTCGCCTACCAGGCTCAGCAGGCCAGGACTTTGCTGCCCCAAATATCCGGTTGACCCGCCCATCTGCTGGCTGGCTGGACCCTCTAAGTCCAAGTCTGCATACCTTGGAGAGGTGGTAGTCCACAATGGACCCTTCTTGGGAACACTGTCCCTCGAACCAAGGCCAGCAGATGGAGAGTACTGGGTAGCTGAAGTGCCCCAGTACTCTGTGGCCCCCAAGCACTGCCGGAAGTGCCAGAGTCAGGAGTTGCCTCTCTGGCTATCCCTTTCCCTGTTGACCTCCTTCTGGGAGCAATTGCGGAATTGGGCCATCCCCTCTGTTGTATTTCTTGTTCTCTTGCAGTTTGTGAGTTGTGTGGATACTCCCGGTCAGTCTCCCTATCTGTCATGTGTGAATAATGTGGATATCCTCGGTGTGACTCCCTGTCTGGAGTAATTGTGGATGCGTGGGATGACCCCCTATCCTTTGAATTCCTGTTCTGAGCACTTGCGGAACCTTGTGATGAAACATCTATGGCCTCAGCAGCAGCTAGTGAAGACCTGTGAAACTGATCCCCAGAATGCATATTATGATCCTCTTCCCCCCCCCCCCGAGAGCAGAGCCAGGAGCGGAAGGGTGAGAGTCCAGTCTCCAACACAGCTGGTCTATGTGCCTGCAAAGAACGCGGCCGTCTCCCAAGGTCACTTCATATGACAACAGCCCAGGTACCTTGCAGACCACAGCTGTTACCCAGAGATGACCAGGTCCATAGTTCCGTGCCCAGATTGGATCGCCCACTTGGAGTCTCCTAGGTGCCTGAGGTTGTGACACCTGTGAAGCCATCCTGTCTGGGTGCAACCTGTCCAGTTTAGTAAAGAGGTGGCGACCCCAGCGGAGTTCAGTAGGGCTCTTCCCTGTGGCAGTGCATGGTGTGGTGTGATGTGCAAGAAGAAAATCTTCTAACATGTGATGCCAGTTACCGTAAGTCAGTTTCTTGAGGGCATCTTTGGTGGTGCGCACCATTCTCTCTGCTAATCCGTTGGAGGATGGATGGAAGGGAGCAGAAGTTGCATGCCGGATCAGGATGGCCTGAAGAAAAGCCTGGAACTCAGAAGAGGTAAATTGAGGACCGTTATCTGAAACCAGAACATCTGGAAGGCCATGTGATGCAAAAATTCCTCTCAACACCTGGATGGTCTTGGCAGTAGTAGTGGAAGAAACAGGAACAACCTCTAGCCACTTGGAGTGGCTATCAACAACAACCAGGAAGAATTGCCCCTGAAAGGGCCCAGCGTAATCTATATGCACCCTAGACCACGGGGTTTGAATCTCCTCCCACCTATGTACTGGGGCCTGAGGCATTTCAGGCCGGGACTGTTGGCACACTTGGCACCCATGCACCTGGGCCTCGATGGCTTTATCGAGCCCAGGCCACCAAAGATGGCTGCGTGCAAGTGCTTTCATCCTGACTATGCCAGGATGTCCCTCATGCAGAGAGACCAAGATTCTAGACCTCAATGAGGCATCCCTTGAAAGTAGACAACTCATGCTTCTTGTGCCAGAAGCTTTGGAACTCAGCATCAGGGCACTTGTCAGGCTATCCTGACAACACCCATGTCAGCACGCGTGTAAGCGTGTGATCAGTGGCAGTTTCTACAGCCACATCCCTAGCATTGAAGGGAGACTCAGGCAATTCCTGAATGGACAGAATATTAATGGCTGGAGCAGGATCAGGCTCCAATTTGTTCAAGGGCAATCTGATCAGGCCATCAGCATGACCCATTTCCTTTTTCGGTTTGTGAACCAATGTATAGTCATATGCTGACAGGAAAATGGACCATCTCAGCATGTGAGGAGAAAGGATATGTGGAGTCTGTTTGTTAGTGGTAAACAACCCCAGCAGAGGCTTATGGTCAGTATAGACCATTAAATGGCGGCCATATAAGAAATCATGAAATTTCTTAATGCCCGCCACTATAGTCAATGCTTCTCTGTCAGTTTGAGCGTAATTACGCTCTGCAGAAGACAGAGTCCTTGAATAATAGGTCACAGGGACCTGAGTCCCATCATCCTTCAGATGACTAAGTACAGCTCCCACCCCATAAGGAGATGCATCGCAGGCAATGCAAACAGATAGTTGCTCATTGAAATGCATTAAAACTGCATTAGACGTGAGCAAGGCTTTAACCTCATTGAAACTCTTTTTGTGGACTTTGGTCCACTGCCAAGAGGCCTGCTTGTCTAAGAGCCTGTGTAAAGGCTCTGCTACTGCAGCTTTATGTGGGAGAAATACATGGTAAAAGTTTAATAGCCCCAAGAAGGCTTGCAGCTCGCTTTTAGACTTAGGGTTTGGGGCCTGCTGGATAGCTTGCAACTTAGATTCTGCAGGGTGAATACCTTGAGCATCTATCCTGAATCCTAAGAAGTCAGTAGAAGTGACTCCTATCTGACAGTTGTCCTTTTTTAACTTAAGGCCTGCTCTTCGAAAACGAAGCAAGACAACCCTTAATCTCTCTGCTAAATTTTGAGATGACTCTCCAGCAATCAGGACATCATCAAAATAGGGACAGACTCCAGGAATACCCCTAAGTGTACTCTCCATGACACTCTGGAATATGCCAGGGGCTACATTTACTCCAAATTGCAGTCTCTTGACCTTGAAGGCTCCTCTATGAGTTACAATAGTCTGGGCTTCAGCAGCGGCCTCATCAACAAGTAACTGTTGATAGGCTTGTGCCAAGTCAAGCTTCGCAAAAATGCGCCCCCCCCCCCCCGAGGGAGGCCAGGATGTGACTTACTACAGGCACTGGATAAGCGTGCTGCTGCAGCGCCTTGTTCAGTGTACACTTGTAGTCTGCACATATACGTATGTCCCCATTAGCCGTTAGAGGTGTTACTATGGGGGTTTCCCATGGACTTGAGTCTATAGGTTCTAAAATGCCCTGCTGGAGCAATTTGTCCAGTTCAGCATCAATCTTGCCTTTGAGGGCGAAAGGTACCCTCCTAGGCTTAACCCTGATGAGCGTGATGGCTGGGTCTAGCCATAGTGCAACTGGAGGCCCCTTTAGGATCCAAGCTCTGAACTAAACACATCTGTAAACTCCTCGCAGACTTCTGCCAGGCTCACCGTTTACAAATGATGCAGCCCAGTAACCTGGATTCCCAGAGCCTCGAACCAATCGAGTCCAATAAGACTCATGCATTCACCCCCAACAACCACCACATCTAGGGGACCTTCAAAATCCTTGTGCTGTACCTTAAAGGTGGCGTCCCCCTTAACACACACCCTAGAATTCTGAAAATCTGTGAGTATTATATTGGATGGCCTGAGTTTGGCTCGAAGGCCGCTGCTGTTGCAAATTCTTTTGAATGTGTTAATTGAAATAATGGAGAGAGTGGACCCAGTGTCCAACTCCATGGATAAAGGAACCCCTTGCAACCTTACTTTAATGGACAGTTTCTTCTTTAGGGCTTTATGTGTGCCTGTCCTTAAAATATTCCTGCACGATGTGCAGAAACCACCCTATGTTGGCTGGGGACCCTGGTATCTTTCAGACGCAATTCTTCACATGGTTGGACCTTTCGGCGACCCAAACAGATGGATGCAATGTGGCCTTGCCTGCCACATGCTCTGCAAATGGCGGAGTGGAACCTGCAGTCAGCTCACTTGTGGCATCCTCCACACCCAAAGTATTGGAGAGCAGCTGGAGCCTTGTCTGGACGTTCCTTCTGCTTCCTTTCATCTGTCTGATAAAGCCTATCCACCTCTTCTTCAGGATCTGCTTCTGAACCATCTCGAGCGTCCTCTTGGTGGACAGTGGCTGTCTCTGGAGGGCTCCTGGTGGGCCGCAAAGTCTTTACTGCCCCCCTGCTGCTTCCTCAGCTGTCATCTCTCGTAGAGCATCTTGGAAAGAGACATCTTCTTTTGCAAAAATCTTCTGCTGTAAGTCTCTGTTCCTTAGACCGCATACAAAGCAATCTCGCAGCCTCTCTTCCAAATCCTTGAACTCACACGGTCTGGCTGCTTTCCTCAAGGCTGCAATAAAGTCCTTAGCAGATTCACCTGCCCTCTGGTCCCTTTGCTCAAACATGTGTCTCCGTGCAATAACAGACAACTTGGGTTGGAAATGTTCCTTTAGCAGTTTCTTCAAGTCAGTATACGTTACTGACTCCAGAGGTGCAGGGGCCACCAGGTTCTCTGCAATTTCAAAAGTTTCCTGGCCACAGACACAAAACAGGGTTGCAGATTTCAAGCCATCTTCTCTAATCTGGTTTACCCTGAAGTAATTCTCCACCCTGGCAATGTAGGATTCCCATCTCTCTGGGTGTGAGACATCAAATTCAGATAAACGACCAATCTTTGCCATCCTGTATTTACAACCTTCACCACTCACTCCTCTACAATTTCTATTGGGGAAAGGGTTTTTTTCAGCCGAGCTCACCCTCCAGCGACGCTATACTGGCAGGCTGGGACGCTGATTCCAATGCCGTCTTCCCCTCTTCAGGACTTCTTGGGTAAGTCTTTACAGCTTTTCTTTCTTCAGCTTGTAAATCTTCCCACCTTCATCGCCAGTGTTAAGTCCTTTGATCGTGGGCAAATGATGAAGACTCATTGTGCAGTTAACAGCTCTTTATTCATTTAACAGCAAAACCACAACAATGAGCAACGGCACACAGGCCTCTCTTTATCTGCCCAGAGCCCCGGACACAATGGCAACAATTGTGCCCTGGACACAATGGCATGCGCCTCTCAGCTGGTCCCGGGCAGCTTTTGGAATGCCCGGAACCAAAGCAACGTCCTGAGCCTGCTTTTGCAGGCTCAGGACACAACAAGCACCATAGCCGTATCACAGAGATTGATGTTAAATGCAACACACAAGTATGCATCTTTCGCTGAACAATACGGGACATTTTTTTTTAAAAAAAAGGTGTTTCTGATAGTATTACCTGGAATAAAAATATGCATTTTTACCATTGCTTAGGAAAAGTGAAACTGAGAAAAAAAATGCTTTACTGAGAATATATTCAGCTATCCAACATATCAGGCTTTTTTCACCATCATAGCCATTTCCCCAATCCCCACTGCTCTCTCTCAAAAATGTTGTAGAGCAGTGAGAGTTGCAAATAAAATAACAATCTATCAAATACCCAGCAGATGGAAAGACTGCCCTATCCACAGAGACTGCAAAATGGAACAGATTTATTGTGAACTGCACATCCTTAAACCCTGATTAGATGCATTATGGTTCCAGATTATTGCACCCTCCCAAAATAGATTACAGGCATAAATTCAAAGAAACCCAAGACATTTTATATAGCTGATAGCCTGAGACCTTACTCAAGAGAAGCAATTTTGAATCCTAAGCTTCCTTTGAAGCAATCAAAAGAGGACTGGCTTGCTGGTAAACTACTCTTTCTCTAGTTAGATGTTGTTGATGTGACATTATCTTTTGGTCAATGAAGTGGATCTTCTGTATGCTCTGTTACAGAATTACAGAATAACAGAATTGGAAGGGACTTTGGAGGTCTTATAGACCAATCCACTGCTAAAGCAAGAGACCCCATACCATTCCAGACAAATGGCTGTCCAATCTCTTCTTGAAAACCTCCAGTGATGGAGTACCCACAATTGCTGGAAGCAACCCGTTCCATTGATTAATTGTTCTCATTATCAGGAAATTTCTTCTTTATTTAGATTGGATTTCTCTTTAATAAGTTTCCATCCATTACTTCTTATTTTATCCTCAGGTGCTTTGAAGAACAGGTTATCCCCCTCTTCTTTTTGGCAGCCCCTCAAATATTGGAAGACTGTTATCATGTCACCCTAGTCCTTTTCTTCATTAAATTAACATACCCAGTTCCAGCAACCATTTTCATACATTTTAGCCCCCAGCCCCGTAATTCTCTTTGTTGCTCTTCTCTGCACTTTATATTGTGGTGACCAAAACTGGATATAGTGTTCCGAGTGTGATCTTACCAGTGCAGTACTTCATGTGATCATGAAACATACATAAATATTCATGTGATGTTAACCTAGATGTAGAACTTTCCAATTTTTTTCACCTTGAAACCTGTGCTAGGCCCTTAACCTGCCTCGTAATAAATTACTATTTATGGAGCTCTCACAAACTTTCAGTGTTGCTGTTTAAGAGAAACCCTTCAAGAAAGTTCACTACTCATTGCAGTCTTCTGCACAGTTTTAAGTCTGTCCCCCACCCATCCCTCGCTTCCTTATTTCCAGAGAAGGGACTTCTATGCGCTGGTGTCACTGTGAAAATTCCTTCCAACAGGGATAAAATTGAACAGGGAAAAATAACAAGCTAGAAGAGATAATGAATCTTTCCCATCTCTCAACCTACTCTTTCACATCTCAATGCTGAAATGCATTGTTTAACTGCAATCAGATAAGTGTAAATGGCATCCAAGAGAGGAAGAGCTATCTGAATCTATTTTAGTTATTTGGAAAGGTATTAAGAGCAATAGTAATGAGGAAGAGGTTTTGTGTGTTGATGGACATCTGAAAGGACTATCATTTGGTGGGTGAAATTTCAGTGGGATCAAGATTGGAGCATAAACATTTAACAACAGTCAGGACTCACAGTGAAACGGCTAAAGATATCAATCCTGAGAAAGATGAAAACTTATAGGAGCCAATGTATACCACATTGGTAGCTCCCATTTTTTTTGCATACAATATAACATACTCATAATATATTTCCAACCATGGCAACGTTTAAGACATGTGGACTTCGACTCCCAGAATTCCCTAGCAGTCATGTTGGTTGGGGAATTCTGGGAGTTGAAGTCCACATGTCTTAAACATTGCCACACTGGGAAACCCTTGTATAGATTATACAGTGTGAAAATATTGTTTTTCAGTACAATCCTCACTAAAATGCCAAGTATCAGATGGAAGCCATATGGTGAAGCACCAGTATTGCAAGAACACATAAAAAAAACTATATTCTGATGACAAATTTCTTCTCAGTTTTTAAAAATGGTTTACTTTTAACTTGAAGAGAAAAAAAGAGACTGTTTTGTATTCTTTCCTTCACCCCCCACCCCATAAGGGGAGAATATCTTGTTGTAATTCTCATGGGTGTATTTGTATGTATTTAGGATGAAATCTCCAAGGATGGGTCTTAAGGCTATATTTTCACAGCACAAGTATCTTTGCTGTGCTCTGTAGCCAGCTTGGATCTCATGTTTCATACATTCTAAGGGAACACTTCCCATGGTTTTTTTTTTCCAGATTAGAAGTGAGAGCAGCCATGGAGGGTGTTGAGTGTAATTAGGAAAGTGAGAATACAAATGCTTTCATCTGAAAACTTCATCTAGAAATCCTATCTCCTACCTTTGAAGCCATTCCAGATCATCATAAGGGATATTTTTAGTACTGAGCAATTACACTCAAACACTCCTTGATTCTGAATGAGACCAACATGCTGCAGAAAACGAATGCATTTCTCTTCTCCCAACCTACCTGAGATGTTGGTGGTGATCTCAGTCAGAGCAGTTTGACCAAAGCCCTTGCCAGTTCGTGCTCTTACTGAAAAAAGGTAGGTTGTCCCAGGATGAAGGTTGGAGAAAACATGATAAGTTTCATTTCGGAGCTTGGAGACGGTGCGTCGTGGGCCAGGCACATTGACTGCTGGGTCAAAGGATTCAATGCTCTGGTAGCTGATCTAGGATAAAATGATATACTTTAAGACATCATCAGAATGTAGGGATCGGGATGTATTTATCTGCTTGTTTAATTTATATAGCCTCCCCCTTACATAAACTGTATGTTTCAGACATTGCTTCAACCATGACCAGATACTGCAATACAGTATGAACAATCTTTGCATACAGAAAACAAACAAGACCGGGGCAAAGTTAACCTAGCATTCTTCTTCCTAATGATGATTTTTCTACCGGGCAGGTTATTATTTGATAGAGGGGAATATTCCATCAAAGGCAAGAATCTGCATAGGACCCAAAGTGGCTCTCAGCCAAGCTGACTGCTCATTAAAGCAAGAGCTAGAGAGAACTTTAGGATATAGTCAGGAAAACAGCTTGCATTCTGCCATCGAGACAATAGGCTTGGAAAGAACTATAAAATTGTCCTTAATCTTCAAGACTATTAAAGAAAGAGCGGGGGAAGCTTCCAGAATTACAATAGAGCCTATGTCAGTTCTTCGATAGGCAGCCTTCAGCCTGGCAGGGAAGAGCTGTGCAGATAAGCATCAAGCTTTCTCAGTGGGCAGTTTCCACGCTCCAATAATTTTTGTTGATGCCAGAGAGGGCAAAGGCATGGGATAAAAAGCCGAATGAGGGAAGGGAGGTTTTGCCTGGCTGCATTTGGGAAAAGCCAAAACACACGCAGAGATAGACCTATTCAAAAACTATCCCACCAACAATAATGAAGCAAAGAAAACACTCTCTGTTTGGCGCCTGGCTGAGAATACAGAAAAGCCAATCAATTATTGCTGCACTTGTCTGACAGACAAAGCCCAGCCCAATCATTGTGCAAGTCCTTGAAACTGAAAGTCAGTTTCTGCCCACCCTCCCAGGTCCCTACCTGGCATTACAGCTTAAGGGATCCTTTTTATGAGAAGGAATGGCAAAATCTGGGGCTGGTGTAAAAAAGGGAGATCAGCCTAAAATTTCTACGTGCCCACAAGAGAACTAAATCTAATCCCCCTTGAGTACCATTGACCCTTATCAAAAAATTCCTGTCCGTAGGGTTTTATAAATCAGTTTAATTGAATCTTCATGTGTAGACTTGGTCTTCCGCACCTGACATTTCTGAAGCTCAACATTCAGGAAACATTCATCATAAATGGCTACCCGCATCAAAGACTGAGCAGCCAGACATCCTTCAGGTACATGGGAACTACAACTCCCAGAATTCCAAAGGAGTGTGGCAAGTAGATGGGAAATATGGAAGTCTAGGTCTTTTTCAAGTTCTTCAATGAGTATAATTTGGCATGGTAATCCTCTATTGATGCCATTACTTGGGTATGTTGAATATTGATGATGCTTGGATAAGAGGTTTGATTGTGTTATATTTGTTGTTGTTGTTTTAACAGGCTGAAATGAGCAATGACAGCTGGTGAAAACAAAACTGATGAAGCATTGCTTCTGATCACAAATTGGTTCACAATTCTTCAGAAAGACCACTTGATAAAAGAACAAAAGAAAGAGGGCTGCAATATTTCATTTGTCTACCCATTAACACAAAATAAAATATTTAACTAAATTGGTGCCCCAATATGTAGACAATTTTTATCAATGTAAATTCAATTTAAGCTTGACTTCTGATGCTCGGCCACAATACAAAAGTGCTTTGGCATTAACTTCCTTGGGATTTTCTGTTGATTTGGCTATCCAGGTAATAACCATATCCAACATTACTTCAGTCTATACTTTACTAACCTGGAATGTAAGATACATATTTGTACCCAAGTTAGTTGCATCCTATTAAAACTGGCATTCTGTCTTACCTTTCATTTAGAATGGAGTGTCTCTCCGGAGATCATCATTGTTATAGCATATGCATGTGACATCTCTAAGCAAGAATTCACTTATAGTTCAAGGCTATTGTTCATCTTCATAGAAAATGTCAATTAATGCATTAACAGGACCTTTTTTTTCTGACTTTGGCAGAAGGATAAGCGAGATAAGGAGAAAACAGGCACAATATTGACTTCCCCAAAATGATCTTATGGCATACCTCATATTGTGTTATGAGACCATTTGGTTCCACTGGCTCCTCCCATTTCAGAAAAATCATGTCCTCCAGGGGGGTAAATGTGAGGGACTCTGAAGCTATGCCTCCAGGGACTTAAATGAGTAGATAGAAGCGAGAGAAAGAGGGGGGGGGGAGAATCAGAACACATTTCTTGCTCCTAAAATCAACAAGCAATGAAGGAACATCAAATGAAACTAAAATTAGGAACATCATGAAAAGAACCTTAAGCCAATCCTAGGGATGTTCAAAATTGCCTCCTAGCTTACCTAAGTGAGGGCTATTTACTTGTCTTGAATCCAAGCCTCCAAATCTATGCCTTTTTCATATTTTTCATGAACAAGCAGAAAATGAATTTTGGAAATGCATTTTCTGTGTTCATTCTTATTGATTTATGCATTATATCAATTTATACAGCCACCCACTCAAATATATGATTCTGATCCACTCACAAGCCATTAAAAGCAATATAAAAGCAGCAAAACAATAGAAAAATTCCAATTTAAAAACAATAAAATTTCTTAAAAACATAAAAAAGCGTAGCCATGGAGAGTGGATTTTCAACTTCATTGTACAGAACTGAGCGTATAACATTTTTTTCACATTTAGATACTCTCATATCTTCAACCAGAGGTTTTGCAAGGTTTTGGACACAGAAAGATATGCATATCAATTTAACACTGATGACTGTCTAAATCATGTGCATTCAATTCTTCCATTCCATTGTTTTTAACGTCTTTAAAAAATAACTAAAATGTCACATACTTGTATATGACACTTCCCATTAGAGGTATAGCTTTAATGCAAACTTTCCCAATCGTCCGAAAGGTGCTTTTTCAAAGGGCAACTGGACATTCTTTGTTTTTCTTGAAGACATTTCGCTTCTTATCCAAGAAGCTTCTTCAGTTCAATTCATCAGTCAGAACTGAGAAAGCTTCTTGGATGAGAAGCGAAACATCTTCAAGGAAAACAAAGAATGTCCAGTTGCCTTTTGAAAAAGCATCTTTGGAACAATCATGACCTGGATGACTTAGAACCTCCACAAACTTTCCCAATGTTTACTGATGCTAATCTGATGTGTTTCTTCATTCAGTTTTTTTCTAACGCATGCACAATTGAACACAATTGAGCCCAAATTTTACGTTCCTAAAAAAGAGAGTTAAGTGAGTTTTGTCTAATTTTACCACCTTTCCTGCCACAGTTGTTAAGCAAATCACTGTATTTGTTAAGTTAATCACATGATTATTAAGAGAATCTGGCTTCCCCATGGACTTTGCTAATCAGAGGGTCACAAAATATGATCACATGACCCCAGGACCCTGCAATCATCATAAATACATGCCAGTTTCCAAGCGTCCAAATTTTGATCACTTGACCATGGGGATGGCTACTAAATGAATGGTTGTAAGTTGAGGATTATCTGTACATATTAGGGAGGAGTTGAGTTTCCACTGCTCTTAAAGAGGCAGAAATCCATCCTCTCCTTAAGGAACTATGCTGGATAATTTTCACCATACTACCATTCCTTTTTTAAAGAGGATTGTTGAGGAAATGATCACATTGCAGTGTGTCCTAATTCATACTGGGTCTTTGCGTTTTTATATTTATTTCAATATTTTTGCTTTGTGCTTTCTATCCTATGTTAGCCACCTTAAAGTCACAATTTGTGAATTAGACAATCTTGCAAGCCAGATCCATCCATCAATTTCCATGCAAAGCATAACACTGTTGTACACAACTTTCCTGAATTCACACATAGTTAGTCCTCAACCTATGACCACAATTGAGCCCAGAATGTAGGTTGCTAAGCGAGACAGTTGTTAAATGGGTTTTGTCCCATTTTATGACTTTTCTTGCCACATTTATTAAGGGAATCACTGCAATTGTTGAATTAGGGACAAGGTTGTTAAGTGAATCTGGCTTCCTCATTGACTTTGTGTAAGGACCCACCTCACTTTACATCTTAAGAAGACAGAACTCTTGGAATATCTCTTCCAACAGGCATCTTTATTAAGAGAAAATGATTGCAGGCATTCTAGACAGGATCTGGGGAATTCTCTCCCATCCTTTAATGTTTTAAAATGTTCCCAAGCAGTCCCACCCCACAGTTCTTCTGAGTGACGATCACTCATCCTCATCTTTTCCCAGATCCCAGGCGTTACATTATTCCCCCCCCCCTTTTCCCTCACTGCCGGCAAAAGGGAGACTTCAGAGAGATTAGATGAAAGGGGATGGCCATATTGTGATAGTCAGTCCTCTTGATGAGAATCAACATCCAATCCTTTGTAGTTTAATGAAGGAAGTGAGAGCAATAAAACTCCTTTGCTTATCCTCCTCCTTTTTCGTTTTATGACAGAATCCAGAGAGAGTAAGAAATGGATTTTTTCCAGAGTAGGTAGCTAGAAATGAAATATAATTGGATTCTGACACTTTGCTTGTCAGAAGTTCACAAAAGGTGATCACATGACCCCGGGACACTGCAACCATCATAAATATGAACCAGTTGTCAAGCATCTGAATGTTAATCATGTGACCATGGGGATGCTACAACGGTCATAAGTGTGAAAATTGGTCATGTCACATTTTCAGTGCCATTTTCACTTTGAACAGTCACTAAACAAACTCTTGTAAGTTGAAAACTACTTGTATTTTTAGTTTGCTTCTTTCCCAAGTATAATCTGTTTGTATACTACTTTGGAACTTAGCTATTATGGCAATGTGCTCAGGGCATTATAATTATTGCAATGGAATATCAGGCGGATTCTGCCATTTCAACCTGGCAAAACTGTATGACGATTTTCTTTTCATATCATTAAATCAAGTGGGGCCCAGACATTGCTGAGAGTGTAATAGGAAAATCTGCATCTTCCAAATAGATGGCTTATTCAATCCCCCATTTCTGTTATTGGACTTTTGAGATCTTCTAAGCAAAAGATCATTTAAAACTATGCATGGATCATTTGTTTATTTAATACATGTTTGGAATGCCCCCTGAAGGTAATGTTCATACAAAAATAATAAGAATAATCATACATCAGAATAAGAAAAACAAAACTGGAACTCAGCCAGGTGAGCAAAGCTATATGCTAAACATATAAAAGCAACATTAACCATCAAAAATTCAATGGCATATTACCATCTTCAGCAGCTAGAAGAAGAAGAAGAAGAAGAAGAAGAAGAAGAAGAAGAAGAAGAAGAAGAAGAAGAAGAAGAAGAAGAAGAAGAAGAAGAAGAAGAAGAAGAAGAAGAAGAAGAAGAAGAAGAAGAAGAAGAAGAAGAAGAAGAAGAAGAAGAAGAAGAAGAAGAAGAAGAAGAAGAAGAAGAAGAAGAAGAAGAGGAAGAAGAAAGGAAAATAACTTAGCCTCCTCTAGGGAAAGAGCAACATAACCCACATGCTCCTACTCAAAATATAAGTGGTTCATAAATGGAAATTAAAAGAAGGTTGTAACCTTTTAGTGGTCTTACTTGAAAATTAATTCAATCAAAATCAATAGAACATACTTCAACAAGAGCCTGTTTAAATTGGAAACATTTATGGGAAACAAACCCATAAGAAACAGTGAAAAGGACTGCACGAAGATCTTTGAACTTTTTTACTCTTTGTTTTACCTTAGGGCTATCTAAACAATACCTTTGAGTGAGAGGAGTTCCCCCTACTATTCTCATTCAGTTTAATCCAAAATAAATTACTTAATCAATTTTTATAGCTGCCCATCTTAACAATAATATCATCAGGTCCAGCGCTGATGTTTGGTAATGAAATGTCTGAAAGAAAACCACCAAGCTCACAGAGCACCAAGGATTCCACAGTTCTATACTGAGCTACCAATATTCTCGTCTATCAATATTTCAGGTTCTATTCCCACAATGGTGAATATATTGGTGAAATTTTCATGGGTGGGCTATGACATTCTTGGACTCCCTTTCCAAAAGGTAACCAAGCAAAGATCATCTTCTGGGAATTAGGAGCCTCTCTGACATCTTACAATTTTAAATATATCCTATGGGTGGGTTATCAGGACAGAATGGCTCATATAGGGTTTCTTCAGATAGGGAAGAAGAGGCATGGGATTCGCAAGAGGATAGATCACAAGAAAAGAAAAACCTTTACATTTCCTTCTCAATAAAAATCTCCCTTTTTACAACTCTGTAAGCTGAGCATTTACTAGCCGGATGTCCTTCCTGACACCACATGAAGTTCACAGCAGGTATTTTTTTCTTTGTGCCTTGGAGAGAAACATCTGCCACTACCTGGGATTGAATTCTCAACTTTCCGAGTGGGAGCCCAGTTTCTTTACTCATTAGGCCAGCAGTCTCCAATCTTTCTGGCACCAGGGACCAGTTTCATAGAAGATAATTTTTCCACGGATTGGGTGGGGGGGGCTGGTTTCACATGCAACCTAGATCCTGTGCTTCTGTAGAGGAAGCTTCACTTGCTCGCCCACCACTTGCGTGGACCTGTTCCTAACAGGCCACGAACCAATACCAGTCCACAGATTGTGAGTTGGGGACCCCTGAACTAGGCCACTCAAGATGTTTACATCTCAATAAATTTCAAAATCTAAAATGTATGTGTTGTGTCCTGGGCCTGTTGAGGAAACTCAGCAGGCTCAGAAATGTTGCAAATGGTCCCGGGCATCCTAAAAGCTGCCCAGGACCAGACTGAGTGGCACCAGCCGTGTGCGCATGTGCAAGGTGCGAAAACGCTAAGTTCCTATTGGTTAGCACTGTCTAGGTTCTGACCATATAAAAGGCATGTGTGTCTTTTGTTCTATGCTTGGGTGTTGAAGAAAGAGAATAAAGTGTCTGTTATGTGTCACCATGTGTCTTCATCATTCGCACGCGAACGAAGGATTTAACACTGGCAATGAAGATGGGATCCTCTGCAAGCTTAAGAAAAAGATTTAAAGACGTACCCAGGAAGTCCTGACGAGGGGGAAGACGGCGTCTGCATCAATGTCTCAGCCTGCCAGTACAGCATCGCTGAGGGTGAGCTCGGCTAAAGGACCCTTTTCCAAACATCAGCTTGCAGAAGAGGCAATTGGTGAAGGTCGTAAACTTTACGATGTTGAAGATTGGCCGCTTGACTGATTTTGATGTCTCCCACCCAGAGAGATGGAATTCCTACGTAGCATGGGTGGAGAACTGCTTCAGAGTAAATCAGATAAGAGAAGATGGCCTGAAGGCAGCAACTCTTTTGTATGCCTGTGGACAAGAAGCTTTTGACATTGCAGAAAATCTGGTGGTCCCTGCACCTCTGGAGTCAGTAACATACGCTGACTTGAAAAAGATGTTGAAGGAACACTTCCAGCCAAAGTTATCCATAATTGCTTGGAGGCACGCGTTCAAGCAGAGAGACCAGAGGCCGGGTGAATCTGCTGCGGACTTTATTGCTGCCTTAAGGCAAGCAGCCAGGCCTTGTGAGTTCAAGGATCTGGAAGAGAGGCCGCAAGATCACTTCGTATGTGGTTTAAGAAGCAAAGACTTACAACAGAAGATTTTTGCAAAAGAAGATGTCTCCTTCCAAGACGCATTACAAGAGGTGGCAGCTGAGGAAGCAGCAGGCGAGGATGTGAAGGCTTTGCGGCTCACCAGGAACCCTCCAGCCACAGCTACCGTCCATCAAGAGGACACTCGAGAAGGATCAGAAGCGGAGGTGGACAGACTTCACCAGCCAGCTGAGAGAAGGCCAAAGGAGCGTCCAGACAAGGCCCCAGCATCTCTTCAGTGCTTCGGGTGTGGAGGACGTCACAAGCGAGCTGACTGCAGGTTTCGCTCCACCATTTGCAGAGCATGTGGCAGCCAAGGCCACATTGCCTCCATCTGCTTGGGTCACCAGAAGGTCCAACCTCGGGAAGAATTGCTTCAGAAAGATACCGGGTCCCCAGCCAAAACAGGGTGGGCTTCTGCGCATCGCGCAGGAGTATTCTAAGGACATGGACACACACGCCCTTAAAAAGAAACTTCGCATTAACATGAGGTTGCAAGGAGTTCCTTTATCGATGGAGTTGGACACAGGGTCCGCTCTTTCAATTATTTCAATTAATACCTTCAAAAGGATTTGCAGCAGTAGTGGCCTTCGAGTTAAACTCAGGCCATTGAATTTAATACTCACTGATTTTCAAAATTCTAAGGTCTGTGTGAAGAGGGAGGCCACCCTCAAGGTACAGCGTAAGGATTTTGAAGGTTTCTTGGATGTGGTGGTCGTTAGGGGTGAACATATGAGTCTTATTGGACTCGATTGGTTCGAAGCTCTGGGAATCCAAGTAACTGGGCTGCACAACTTGCAAACGCTGGGCCTTGCAGAGGTTTGCAAGGAGTTTACAGATGTGTTTAGTTCAGAGCTAGGATCCTACAAGGGGCCTCCCATTGCGCTACGGTTAGACACAACCATCACACCCATCCGGGTCAAGCCTAGGAGGGTACCTTTTGCCCTCAAGGGTAAGATAGATGCTGAGCTGGACAAATTGCTCCAGCAGGGTATTTTAGAACCTGTGGATTCTAGTCCATGGGAAACCCCCATAGTAACGCCTCTAAAGGCTAATGGGGAAATCCGTATATGTGCAGACTATAAGTGCATACTGAATAAGATGTTGCAACAGCGTGCTTATCCAGTGCCTATTGTAAGCCACATTCTGGCCTCCCTCAAGGGGGGGGGGCATTTTTGCGAAACTTGACCTGGCACAGGCCTATCAACAGCTACCTGTTGATGAGGCATCTGCAGAGGCCCAGACTATTGTAACTCACAGGGGGGCCTTTAAGGTCAAAAGACTGCAATTTGGGGTAAATGTAGCCCCTGGCATATTCCAAAGTGTCATGGAGAACACACTTCGAGATATTCCTGGGGTCTGTCCCTACTTCGATGACGTCCTCATTGCTGGGGAATCATCTCAAAATTTAGCAGAGAGTCTGTCTTGATTCGTTTTCGAAAAGTAGGATAAATGCAAGATAGGAGTCACTTCCACTGACTTCTTAGGTTTCAGGATTGAGGCCCAAGGCATTCACCTTGCTGAATCCAAATTGCAAGCTATTCAGCAGGCCCCAAGCCACAAATCCAAGAATGAGCTGCAAGCCTTCTTGGGGCTCTTAAATTTTCACCATGCATTTCTCCCACATAAGGCTGCACTGGCAGAGCCTTTACACAGGCTCTTAGACAAGCAGGCTCCATGGCAGTGGACCAAAGTCCATGACAGGAGTTTCAATGAGGTTAAGGCCTTGCTCACTTCAAATGCTGTTTTAATGCATTTCAATGAGCAATTGCCTGTTTGCATCGCATGTGATGCATCTCCTCCTGGGGTGGGAGCAGTACTTAGCTATCTGAAGGCTGATGGGACACAAGTCCCTGTGGCCTATTACTCAAGGACTCTGTCATCTACAGAGCGAAATTACGCTCAGATTGACAGAGAACCCTTGGCCATAGTGGCTGGCATAAAGAAATTCCATGATTTCTTATATGGCCGCCACTTCATGGTCTATACAGACCATAAGCCTCTGCTGGGTTTGTTTACCACTAACAAACAGACACCACATATCATTTCTCCTTGTATGCTGAGATGGTCCATTTTCCCGTCAGCATATGACTACACTCTACTTCACAAACCTGGAAAAGAGATGGGTCATGCAGATGGCCTAAGCAGATGACCTCTGAAACAGGTCGAGGCAGACCCTGATCCTGCCATTAATATTCTTTCCATTCAGGAGTTACCTAAATCTCCCATAAATGCTAGAGACGTGGCTGCAGAAACTGCTACCGATCAGACACTTACACGCGTGCTGACTTGGGTGTTGTCAGGATGGCCTGACAAGTGCCCAGATATTGAGTTCCAAAGCTTCTGGCACAAGAAGCATGAGTTTTTCACTTTCAAGGGTTGCCTGTTATGGGGTAGCAGGGTAGTAATCCCAGCCTCATTGAGGTCTAGAGTCTTGCTCTCTCTGCATGAGGGACAGCTATCTTTGGTGGCCTGGGCTCGATAAAGCCATCGAGGCCCAGGTGCACGGGTGCCAAGTGCGCCAACAGTCCCGGCCTGAAATGCCTCAGGCCCCAGTACATAGGTGGGAGGAAACTCAAATCCCATGGACACGAGTGCATATAGATTATGCTGGGCCCTTTCAGGGGCAATTCTTCCTAGCTGTTGTTGATAGCCATTCCAAATGGCTAGTGGTTGTTCCTGTTTCCTCCACTACTACTGCCAGGACCATCCAGGTGTTGAGAGGAATTTTTGCATCACACGGACTTCCAGATGTCCTGGTTTCAAATAATGCCCCTCAATTTACCTCTTTTGAGTTCCAGGCTTTTCTTCAGGCCAATCTGATCCAGCATGCGACTTCTGCTCCCTTCCATCCATCTTCCAACGGACTGGCAGAGAGAATGGTGCGCACCACCAAAGATGCCCTCAAGAAACTGACTTACGGTAACTGGCATCACAGGTTAGCAGATTTCCTTCTTGCACACCGCACCACACCTTGCACTGGCACTGGGAAGAGCCCAGCTGAACTCCACTGGGGCCGCCGCCTCATCATGAAGTTAGACAGATTGCATCCCAACCGGGTGTCTTCTCAGGTGTCACAGACACGGGCTCCCCGGAGACTTCAGGTGGGCGATCTGGTCTGGGCTAGGAATTATGGTCCTGGACATCTCTGGGTTCCTGCTGTCATCTGTAAGATCTCTGGACCTCTATCATACGAAGTGACCTTGGAAGAGGGCCACGTCCTGTGGCGCCACATCGATCAACTGCGCTGGCAGTTGTCCTCTGTGGATTCTGCCCCTGCATCCAGTCTCGGGGGGGGAGGAGGCCCAGGAACTACGTCACACTTCAGGTCAGCATTTTGAGACCCAGCCTCACTGTTCCTGGGAAGTACCGCAGGTCGCTAGGGATTTCACAGGGGAGGAGCAATGGCATCCTCACAATTCAGATATTATGCCGAACAGAGAGTCCAGCGCATCAGTAATTGCTCCCAAGAGGAATTCATCCCAAGGGGTGGCCAGCGTATCCACAAGAGCTCCAAACAGGAATTCTCCTGAGGAGGAATTTGCCATAGATGTGGCTCCTGATTCTGGCACCGCAGCCACAGGGACTGGGAGCATTGGGGCACTCCTGCAACGCAGGTCACGTCCGAGACTGGTCGCGGACTTGAGGGACTAAGTTCCCTGGAGCCATCCAGGGTAATTGGGGAGTCCTCAGCCACTCCAGAGGGTTTGGGAATTTCAGTTGCTGTAACGGAGCCTGGGAAGAGCCTTGGCAACTCTGCCAGTACTCCTCACCAGGGGTCACCTGCAAAATTTGTGCATAAAAATCCTGGTCTAGCGAGCCCACCAGATGGCCCAGTAGGCCAGGCACCCTTAAGTGTAAGTCTTGGTCTGCCTAGCTGGGCAGGTGAGCTGACAGGCCAGGCACCCTCCCTGACCTTGCGTAGGTCACAAAGAGCTAAGGCCCCTCCTAAGCACCTAGGTAAATATGTGAGGTTCCTGTCAGCACAAGGAAATCTCACCAGTCTAGGTTAGGAGTTGGACCTATGTGGGGTAGTAGATAGACACAGGAGGTCCACCTTAAGGGCTGGGTTGTTTAGAGAATCTTATTATTTTAAAAGTATGTTGCCTGCGTGTGAGCAGGAATATTATTATTTTTTCTTTCCTTATATATTATTTTATTATTATGATTGTAAAAGAAATTGGAAGTGTGTGTGTTCTATCTAGGGGGAGGGGCGTTGTGTCCTGGGCCTGTTGAGGAAACTCAGCAGGCCCAGAAATGTTGCAAATGGCCCCGGGCATCCTAAAAGCTGCCCGGGACCAGACTGAGCGGCGCCAGCCATGTGTGCATGTGCAAGGTGCGAAAACGCTAAGTTCCTATTGGTTAGCATTGTCTGGATTCTGACCATATAAAAGGCATGCATGTCTTTTGTTCTGTGCTTGGGTGTTGAAGAAAGAGAATAAAGTGTTTGTTACGTGTCACCATGTGTCTTCATCATTCACACACGAACGAAGGATTTAACAGTATGGTTGCAAGAATATGAGAAAAAATAACATCAGCTTTATTTAGGAAACCAGAAGGTAGATTTTCAATCACAGTTTTCTGCATCATCCATTCTTTCCTCAAGGCCCTAAGAAAAAAAAGTCAGCTCTCTTTCTGACCCAAACGTTTTTCTCTGAGTTTGTCCTCCTGCTCAAGCTGTTGTTAAGAAAAGAATCTGCCCAAGAAAATCTTGTGAATATCAACACTCAGAAATGTCAAGGCCTCTCTGATCTCTCTTAACACTCTAAGAACTGTAACACATCAACTTCAGAATACTCATCCTAAACTGAGGAGTGGAACTTTCACATCAAATTAGAAGGAACATGTTGAGAACAGAAATGTTAACAGCCAAAGGAAAAATCACACCGTTCCATTACCTGAATGTGTTTGCATAATCCTGAGCACTATGGACTGATTACACCAGATAGAAGCCCCTCAATCCTCCGCAAATTAGCACTCAGACAAATATATGTCTGGTGGATGTGCAGGCAATTCTTGCTCATGTATATTTTATAGGAACTGCTTAATTCCATTTTGCATATACCAAGGCAACCAACCTACCGTACTAACTAAAAGCAAAAGAGAAGCTATGGAAGATTGAGAGGGAAGATAACAGAACTTTTCAGTAGCTGAAAAGTAACAAGATATATTTTCAATGCTCAATCTCTGGTCCTGCTATTCCAATTGGATCAACTAGCATGATATAGTGTTATGGTCAAAGGGTATGCCTAAATAATTGCTAGATTATCACGACCTGAGCAACAGCAAAATAATTATCCCCAAGTTGAGGTTTTAATAAAATGAAGCATTTATATTACAGAATCCTGAAATATCTACATTTTATGCTTCATCTCTATTCATCATTTTAAAAATGTTTTGAGTCCTATAAGAAGAAACTAGGGAAGTGTATGCTATAGAACTGTTTCAACCCTTCCAGATTACACTCAAGGTAGTATTTTTTTTTTCTTTTATGATGCACCTTCCCCTGTATTTACAGTTCTCAGAAGCTACAGGACAAAGAACTTAAATTGGTTAATATTATGGGAAGTCAGGCCTAAAGATTCTGCATTATTATTTATACGAAATACACTGGTAGATATGAGTTTATGCACCAGACACAAATTCCTTGTGTGTCCAATCACACTTGGCCAATAAAGAATATTCTATTCTATTCTATTCTATTCAGCATGCTAACTTCCTTATTTATTTTTTTATTTATGATTAATTAAAAGAGCTTTTAAATAAAATATGAAATGCAAAAGCACGCCAAATGTGGCCTTGGGAATTTTTTCAAACTTCTTTACTGGACATGGTCATTGGGGTCATCTCTATTTTCCTCCGTACAGCCAGCTGCTATATTGCATATCTGTATTTCTGTTATCCCTTGTGCTGTGTATGTGAGCACTGAGAAGCCCAGAGCACAAACTGTATCCAAACTGTTCTAGTTTTTTAATGGAGCAATTGGCAACATTCAGCATTTTTTGTGTATTGATCCTCTTCAAAATTCCTTCCTTCCTTCCTTCCTTCCTTCCTTCCTTCCTTCCTTCCTTCCTTCCTCCCTCCCTCCCTCCCTCCCTCCCTCCTTCCCTCCCTCTCTCCCTCTCTTCCCACCCTCAGTTCCAAGCCAGATCTGTTCAATTCTGAATCTCAGTCTTTTACTAGGTTCTTTAACATCATCAAATCTGGTTCAAAGATGTTTGATTTTAGAAGGATTATTCTATCAATGGACAGGCAGACCCATCAGCCCTTTGTATAATTTCTTTCTCACTTCCATTGTATTGTGAAGAATAAAAAGTCAGATGGATATAGAGCTGAGCACCAGGGGGGATGTCTGGGAAAACACTGAAACCATGAACATCATTGCTTCTTGCTGTATTGGGGACTTCAAGCCAGGCAGTGATTTCAAGGGACATTAACCAAGTTATCTCCTCTTTCGAATTTCTCTTAGATGTTATGTACCAGCACCTAGCTTTATGACTGCACAAACAAGCCAGACTCTATCAGGGGATGTTTGCAACTAGCTATTCTGATTCTCTGGATGGGGTCCTAGTGTAAATATGCAATCTTATGCAATTTGGCTGGACTATGAAAGCACCTTGCCCCCTCCCTCACTTATTATTGGCAACCCACAATAATAATCATAACAGACAACGTCTCAGACAACAGATATAACTGAAGATATACTTCAGATATATTGATTTAACAGAGAAACGTTCCCTCTCAGCCCCCAATTTCAAGGATGTCATTAAAGACAAACGGAGCAGGCAATCATTTTGCAGAGAAGGCTCCGCATGAAAAATATCATCTGCCAGGCAAGCTTTACTGCACCCTCTAATTTTAGGCAGAACTTGGTATTTACGTTCAGCTTAGAAGGGGAAAGCAACCCTATTACCCTTCATACAGAAGGAACAAAGTAACTGAACTAAAAAACAAACAAGTAGCAAAATGTGGAAATCAAAAGACATATAACTCACTGCTCTTAGCAGCACTTTTCTGAATCTATAGTTTGGAGTTGATGGAGGAAGGGTGGCAGGGTCACAAGGAGAATAATATTCCCATTAAAGCTATTCTTCTCTTTATATTGTAATCATTAGTAGGGCATTAAGCTCCCAGGGCCATGTTGAGATCTATATTTTGCCTACCACAAGCAAGCAGAAGGTTAGCTAGTTATAAACTATGATTTCTTTGTTCTTGTTTTGTTTGTTTAGATTTCTAGGCTTTAAAGGTTTAAAGTTTAGCACAAGCCACAAGAAAGGCATTTGCACAGATTAATTAGCTGAGGATCAACCTCATCTTACCTTAAGGACATTGTTCATAGTTAAATTTTATGTCTTTTCTAATCTAGGGGGAGCAATCATGATTCTAACATAATTTTTTCCCCTGCTTCAGCTCCAATAAAGTTCAAGGTTCTCCCATTTGAAGTACACCTTCCTCAAAAGTAAACTATTACAACAAATGAATCATTTTTTTTTAGCATTTTAATTCAAATCAGGCCTTCAGATGGAAAGGTCAACCATCCCCTACAAGAATCATCTTGGTCAGATCATGTTTTTGCACTTATTCTGAAGCAAGGAGAAAAGGAAGAAAGGATGGGAAAGATGAATTCTTTAACAGGAAACACTGAGAAGGTAGTAAGATACCTAAAGGAGGAAAGAGGGTCATTAAAGAAGAGAGTCTTCAATCTAGGTGGGAGATTGAAGACTAACAGAAGACTATTTTGCTTTTTAAAAAGACCAAATAAAAACAACAACAACCCCAAATTGCATTACAAATTTCCAAATGCTATCACTGAATTTTAACAATATAACCTTGGAGGCATAATATGAGGACTAAGAGGGGCACATAAACTGCAGGTTATTCACCTTCGTATCGAGAAAGCATTAAGGTTTGTTTCTTTTTGTTGTAGATTGTCTCCACTGTCAATTTCTCCCTGGGATCTTCAGTACACAACTCTCTTCAACAAGGACAAGATGCATCTCGACTATTGTTCCCCATGCTTTTAAAATGTCTGAGCACAACAGAATTTTGAAGAGCCGATTTTATTAGATACATGGGAGATAATTTGGGTGAGGAATGTTAAATTTACTCAAGCTCAAAATTTACGAGAAAATTTTTATAAAATGTTTTATAGGTGGCACCTTGATCCACAAAAGTTGTCTCGTATGTATCCGAATGTACAGCCCAAATGTTGGAGATGTGGTTGTTTGGATGCAACGTATTATCATATTTGGTGGTCATGTAGAAATGTAAAGGCTTTTTGGATTAAGATTTGGTGGAACATTCAGAAGATTTTTAATAGAAGGATAAAATTTACACTACAATTATTTTTGTTAGGTATTATTGTAGATTGTGATGGTAAAGAGATTACCTTAATGTTAAATTTTATTACGGCGGCAAGGTTGTTGATTGGGCAATATTGGAAGAAGGATTCCTTGCCTACTATAGAAGAATGGTTTCTTAAAGTTTCTTATTTATCAGAAATGGCAAAAATTTTGGCTTATCTGAAAGACCATTCACAAGAGAGATATATCTCTGTGTGGAAAAGATGGGTAAATTTTGTACAGAATAAATATGGGATTAGAAAGTATTATTTAGCTTTTGAATAATTTATAGTTTAAAGTGGGTATGGTTGGATTTGTAGTTTCTATGTACTGGAGTTAAAATACTTTAAATTTTTTGGATGTAAGTATAGTTGATTGATGTTCATTTAATTTGTATGTTTTTTTTTTGTTTCTTTAACCTTGTATTCAGCTCTGGGAAGGAGGGGGGTGGGTTATGGGGTGGGAGGGGGGGTTATTTTATTGTAAAAAGTTTAAAAAATTTTCAATTAAAAAAAATGTCTGAGCACAAGAACCGAGAAATCACAAGTGCATATACCCTGCTATTTCACACCAGGCAACTGCTGGGAAATATTTTGAACTGTTGATAACCACTTGCAGGATAATTGAGTTTTTCTAGAATCTCACTAATCAAAAGAGCATCCCACTGGCCTTTAAATCAGTGGAAGAAACCTGGGTGCAGAATAAATGAATAATAGATACAGGAGATGGAACAATTAAGTGGCCAATAGCATGAAGCTGGGAACATGGGCAGTGAGCTTAGTTGTGAGAATTAAGATGCATACATTTCTGTTTTCTTAGGTGAACCGCTGGAAGATATTCCATGTCTTAGTCCTCTGTTGGATTTCTTTTCCCATCTTGGATACAAGTTATCTGCTTTCCACTCTAAATACCTATAACTAATCTCTACAATGTTCAAATAAGATTCTATTATTTGGTGAGAGAAATTAGGGGAGGACAATCTGATCTGCTGTAAAAACCATGCAAATAAAGTATTTCCACTTGATTTACAATCTAATTTAATCAGAAGTAGGTTGTCCTGCATAAAGCACTTATTAAATTACGGAACCTTTGGGGCAGATTTGGGCAAGGAAACAGATGTATGGTCTTCATTTGTTCTCTGCGCTATGCGAATGCTCTATTTTATTACAAGTCTTTGTGATGCACCTGAGATATCAAAAGCAGGAAGATACAAAGGAACCAATTTTCAGAATATTCTGTCTGGTTTGTATTGCTCAGCCAAGAGACCACAATGCATTTCAACCATTACACTTCTCCGGCTTTTAAATGATAGTTATATTAAACCTTAACAAGATCATATGGTATTCCCAAATTAAGCTCTCAGCAACATAATCCCTACAAAGCAATTCAAATTTCTAAGAAGTTCCCCAATGGTAATTACATTCTCAATGCTACTAAAAACAGTCCTTGTTCCACAGAAGATGGAGAAGAGCATTGCGTGATGTATTTTGTAACATTCATAAAGCAATCCACGTTCAGGAAAGGAGCCATGCACATTTATTCCATGATTATTCCATGAGCATTAATCAAGAGGCAGTTGAGATCATGGCAACAAGTGGATAAACCAGTTTGATCTAGTGGTTAAGGCACCAGACTAGAAGCTTGGACATTGATAGTCCTGTCTTAGCCATGAAAGCCAATTGGGTGACTTTGGGCCAATCACCAGGAAGCAATGAATTCTAGTCCTACCTCAGGCACAAAAGTCAGCTGGATGACTTTGTACCAACCATCAGGAGGCTGTGAGTTCTAATCCCATCTTAGGCATGAAAGCCGTCAAATAAGTAAGTAAGTAAGTAAATAAGTAAGTAAATTCTCTTTCAATACTGTTTTTCTCTTTACTCTGTCTCATATTCCCCTTTTATTTCCTTCTGTCTTGTTCTCTGTAGCAGGCTAGGGTACCTGCTCTTGTCAATTGGTCTGGATTTCATGTTCTATGGTAGGAAATCTAAGTTAATTTTCCCCTCGCAGTCCTAGGGCCAATCTGTGATGCACAAGCATAAGGTAAAAATAATATGGAACATCTCACCCTCAATAGCAAAATAAAAAAAAAAACCACAACAATTCAGCAAGTTTTGCTCCTCAAGGATAATGTAAGAGCGTCAAAGCAATCCTGGATGCAGCTATTTGTAAGTCCAAACTGATAAATTCAAATGAATGAGCATCATTTCCCTCGGGAAAGTTTCTTTTTGTGAGGCTAAGACCCTGCAGGGCATTGGAGGAGGGTCTACTAATGAGCCATTCCATTTCTTAATGGAAAATGCTTCCATTATTTACTGTTTTGGAACAACCTTTGAAGGATCAAATGACAGCCAAGATTCCTTTTTTTCCCCCCATATCATTGATCTCAGTGAGAAGTGAATAAACTAGGAAATGAGATGGCCTCTGAGCAACTCAACTTTTGAGCTGCTCAGCTAGTGCCAAAAAAATTGATAAAGTTTCCTGCAGTTATCAACCAATTTGATGATGATGGGGGAAAGGAGCTCAGAGGTGCTTGTATGTGCTGGGATGAAGAGATCAGTTTTAAGTGGCACCCCACAAGTCCTTGCCTTCTTTGTCTATAGCAATATCCGGTTGCTATTCCCATTTCTGTGGTTCCATCCACAGACTGGGAAAGTCAGGAGAACTTTCCTCAATATTGAATGGAAGGGTTAATTTTATTCTGAAGGCTTTTTTTAAACTTTTTTACATTCTGTTTTAGTGATTCAACTTGTCTAAGCCACCTTGACTATTTAGAAAGCCAGAATATAAATCAAAGAAATAAATTCTGGTGACATCAGGGAGACTTACGAAAAACCGGTTTGGTACAGTGGTTAAAAGCACCAGGATAGACAGCTGGAGTCTGTGAGTTGCAGTCTTGCCTTAGGCAAAAAGCCAGCTCAACTTTGGACAAATTACTGTTTCTCAAACTTAGGAAAATGAAAATGGGAAACCACTTCTGAAAATTTTGCTCAGAAAACTGCATGAACTTATTCAGGCAGTCACCAGGAGTCAAGAATGTCTCAAAGGCACACAAAGAGAGGAGGGGAGGAGGAAGGTGAAAGAGGGAAGGTGAAAGAAGGAAGGTGAAAGAGGGAAGGGAAGGGGAAGGGGGAAGGGAGGGGAGGGAAGAGGGGGATGGGGATGGGGAGGGATTATAATGTGCAAAACAGCTTTATGTACACATAGGTGTATCTAACCCTTTTTTAATGTAATAGATCATCAAAAAGAGGACACTCTGTCTTTTTGTTTGCTTCTGCCCTTCAGATCAAAGCAACTTTTCTAACCAATTACTTTTTATTTATACATGAAAAAGGACTCAACAGTTTCTCAAAAGCATAAATTTCTAATGAGTTCCCTTGGACAATAACAATATATGAGAAATGAAGTTTCATAAACCAGTCTTGAACATGTTGAGATTGCCACATTAAATAAATTGGATAGGCAGATAATTGAAACAGACATGTACAATTTACAGAACTGCCCTTTTCAGACAAAGATGTATTGATCCCTGGAGAAACATAGACAGCACAGTAGATTAGACATCATATTCAACTCAAAGACTAAGAAGAAAACCTTGTTAATAAGAAAAACAGCTGGAGGCCTTACAGTAGAGCGAAAGCACAGCTGGAACTACTGTAAAAGGGAACAAGATGGAAACAGCTGGAACAATTATGACATAGTTAAAAACAGCAGGCAAAATTAATAGTTGGGGGGAAAATAGGTTAGGAATGCAGAGCTGGACACAGCAAAAGCTGGCTAAATTCAAGCTCTGGATCTCAAAAACTAGTATCTTTAAGGCCAGCCCTAATATTAGGTAAAGTCTGATAGCTGCTTCCTAAAGTTAGCTAACTGGAAAAAAAACTAAGCCAGGTGTTCCAGAAAAGAGGGAACTGAGGGCTGCATAACCTGATTCAAGCCTTTTAAACTAGATTGTGGCCTTCAAGCAATAAAAGATGCTGTTTAAGAGTTCCTGTTGATTCATTATAACAGGGGTCTTCAAACTTGGCCCCTGGCTGAGGAATTCTGGGAGTTGAAGTCCACAAGTCATAAAAGGGCCAAGTTTGAAGACCCCTGCATTATATGAACAGAAAGCTGGTGTCAGGCATAACCAACCAATTCTAGATAGAGAGGGCCATTGGTTTGAAAGAGGGGTAAAAGAGGCTACTTATGTTAACACTGAGCAGCAATCTTTCAACAGAGGGGGAGAGGCAGTGGTGGGATTCAAATATTTGAACAATTGGTTCTTTGTGTGGATGCCGCTTCCGGAAGTCCATTTTGGGTCTGGGCAACAAAAAATTAGCTACCAGTTCTGCTGAAGTGGTGCAAACTGGCTGAATCCCACCACTGGAGAGAGGGATAAGAAGACACCATGTATCTCTTGTCTACAATGGCCTTTCAGCAGCTCCAAGAAAAGTCTACCCTCATTTGCACTCTGATGCAGGTGACTCTGAGGGCACAAATAAGCCCCCAAGTGGCCTCAAGACCACTCAGGGCAAGTGTTAAAACCAGATGATTGCAAAACAATATGATCCTTCCAACCCCCCCCCCTTTCTGTTAGAACTAAGCTCTCCCTATCCCCCACAATCCTGCCAGAACCTATGAAGCTTCTTGGATGAGAAGCAAAATGTCTTCTTTTTCCTCAAGGAAAAAACAGACCAGTTATCTTTTGAAAAAGTATCTTTGAAACAGATCTACACATGTAGAGTCTAAGCTAACTATTTTATTGTATTTGGCCTATAATACAGAAATCTTCCAATACTGCTTGCCTTCCCTTGGGAATAGATAGATAAGGTTTCATGGGCTTAGGGGAGGGGGCAGCCAGTCCTGGATCTTTTGCAACTGTGCAATGATTGAAGGCTAATTCCCTGCTTGAGTCCTCCTCCTTCCCTAGCTGGGTGTTTCCCAGCAGCTTAGATACGCAATCTAATCTTTTGCCTCAGGCAACAAAATTGTTGAAACCAGGTCTGTGTGGTATCTTTCCTCTTGTGGACAGTTATTCATGGAACTCTTGTCTTTAGAATAATCGCATAGCTACTTTAGTTCCATTTCAGCTGAGAAATACTATCAGTTAAACCTTCTATTAGCTAATACAGTATAGCAAGTGTTCTATTCTGGGCGTTGGTAAGGCATTGAAACAAGGCAGGAGTAACAACAGATGCTTCTTTATTTAAGGTTCAACACAAAATGGTGCTGATCCCTTTTATACCTTTTGCAGGGAACAGCGTCAGCCAATATATGCAACGTATTTTCCCACTCTGCGCAAGCGCAATAGGCTGAAGACAGCCTGCCTGGCCCGGGCAGGCCACGTGGTCTGCCCAAGTCTCTCTGCAGCTTCCTACACCTGCTCTGTCAATCACAGGCCCAGGACATAACAACACGCTTGCTTGTTTGTTCGTTTGTTTTTAACATGTCATAATAGATTTGTTCATAGTGCAAGCAAAAGATTACACTGATCTGGAAATCTTTTTAATCCTTCTGGATGAGAGGAAGCTGATGGCTGCTTGAGTGGCAGAGATCCTACTATTGTCTAGATACTGACCTACCCTACAGTCCCTGTAGCTCACCAAATGGGTCAGCAACACAATATTTTTTTTATTGTTCAAAGCTTGGAGCCTCCAAAAAAGATTGACTAGAGTGAGCTATTCATGGCAGAGATGTTTCACTCACAGTGACTGCAGCAGAACACAATCTCCAGCCTCTGTATGTCATTTCCAACTGAAATTGCATTTGACCATTTCCACTGCAAATAGCCTGAGCCTGCTCATGCTCTGTGTATGAATGTTATGAACTAAGCACAGAGTAGTTCCACAGAAATGTGGGCGTCATTAAAATTAAGCCCAGTAATATCCTCTCTCCAATTGAGTCTTTAGCAGTAACAAGCTCCTCCAGGTTAATTGCTAATACTTAAAGCTGAAACAGAAATGTGGAGATTAATTACAATGTAACCTGGAATTGTAAAGTCTTATGATAAGGCTCTCAATGAAAACCTAAACAATTCTCCTGTGATTAATGTTGGCATTTACTCTGAACTTTTAAAGTGGAGTTAATTGCAAATTATGGGAGAAACACACAAGGCTCAACCCACTGCCCTAAAGTCTATGAACAATATTGCAGTAACATCCTTTCACTAGACAAACAAGACCTTCTTCCAAATAACGATGCTTAACTATTCAATAGTAGCAACCAATGTGTCTCACTGTGATAAGCAGAAGAAAAACAGAGATTTAGACTAACCAGTGTCAATATTCGAGAACATGGTTCTCCAACATTTTCACTATGGCATCTCCATATATAATATGTGCGAAAGGGGCATAATACAGAGATAGAACCTCTGAGATTTAATCCTTCCACTTTTCAATTCAACTTTCTAAGCAACCAAGACAAGGACAGTTGAGAGAGGGGAAAAAAGTAAACTCACAATGCAATGCATAAAAATATATATATTAGATTAAATGCTTTCAATTTAAATGCTAATTCTGGCACATTTTTTTTTCTTTAGTGCACAGTGATGCAGAAATAGGATGGAAATTATTTCTGAAGGTGTGCAATATAAAAATGACCAGAAATCAACTAGCCTATTCAATGAAAGAATGATTCTAGTCAGCACCTCAATTACTTGGTGGCATCAAAATACTGAGACAACAAACAATGTTAGAGCCTTATGGCATTAATTTAGTCCATATCTCTCACTCCCTAAAGAATGATCTGCTGGATGAATCCATTGATGACCCTCAACAGAAACAATTCCAAGTAGTCATTGACTTATAACCATTCATTTAGAAGCCATTTAATGTTACAATGGCTGTGGAAAAAGTGATTAATGACTGGCTTTCACACTTACCTGAATCCCCATGGTCACATGATCAACATTTGGATGCTTGGCAACTAGCATGTATTTAACACAGTTGCATTGTTCTGGTGTCATGTGATCACCATTTGTAACCTTCCCAGACTGCTTCTGACAAGCAAAATCAATGGGGAACACCAGATTCACTTAAGAACTGCATGATTCATTAGTGATTTGCTTAACAACTATGGCAGAAAAGATTGTAAAATGGGGTAAAACTCACTTAACAACTGCCTAGCTTAGCAATTTTGGGCTCAAATAGTGGTCATAAATTGAGGACTATCTGTATCCATGGAATCATCAATGTAGTTGCCTTGAAAGTACCACCAGAAGAATGCCAGTCAAGGGACATGCACCATCTGTTAATATAAATATCCTTTTCAACAGGAAATGATGCTTATTCAGGCCAGAAGTAATAAATAACCCAAATACAGAAGAGACCTCAGAGGCAGACCAACATTAAGGCTTTTGGTCATCATTCGTATTTACCATGGAGAGATGTGTTGAGCTTAATTAATTGGTATGAAGCTAGTGATTAAAAGTCAGTAGTTGATAACATAATTAGAATAATTGCTATTGTTATTGTTATTAAATCTTCAGTCTATGTTGTGAAAGAATGAAAAATAAGCAATACTCTCTGAAGTATCTGGGCTCTCCCAAAATAGATAAGCCAAGGAAGGATTTTGTTCTTATAAGTCTTAAACATTTTAAGGTTTTTATATCCTGGTTTTATGATGTTGAAATCCACCCAGAATCACTCAAAAGTGAGATGAGCAGTGTATAAAATGAATGAATGAATGAATGAATGAATGAATGAATGAATGAATGAATGACTAGCCCATTCTTGCTGGCTTTTCATTTGTAGGATGGATCTCTACAGAAGAATTCTTAATTGAAGACCTCCACTTCAGGGAAAATAGAACTTCTCAATATTCAATGCTATGTTCATTATAGAATCCTTATAGCACTAGGTTTCTACTTTCAGAAAGAAGGAAAACTGAGAAATGCTGAGGGATTTTTTTTTTCCTCATCACAAAGGCAGCATTCAAAATTGTTGACTTCCCCCATCATGCAGCGTGAAATGGTTTGACATCTTTTCCTCCTTATTCTGTTCCTGCACTGGTTAGCTACACTTTATCATAATCCCCTTTTCATATCCTTTCCTATCTGAGGGCAACACTTTGTCAAGTTCAAATCCTTCAACTCAAGTAACCAAAGGAGAATTAAGCAGCTGACATTTCCTCCAGTCTGTCTCCACCATTCCTATCTTGTTCCTCCTTCCACACTGCCTCACAATTGATGCTTACATTTCAAACTGCCTCTTGTCTTTGGGTGCTCACCATGAGATCAATCAAAGAAACAGAACAGAGAGGAGAAAAGAACAATAATCAGCCGTTTTCATGCCTGTCTAAATAAGGCCTAGTGGTAACCATGGTAACAGCAATGAAATGCTATCTTGTATCACAGTATGATCTCTTGTTTCTGCTACTTCTCATCTACAAGGTTGCCTGGGAATGAACAGACTCATTCAATGTAAAAGCACAAAATTCAGAAGAATGGATGTTTTAAACCTTAAATGCTGATAAGATATCCAAGCAAAGTCATCTGGTTGTTGAAAAGGACTGTATGACAATTTAACATTTAAAAATAGCTTCCCAAAGGTCTACTCTACTGTATTGTTCTGAACTCCATTTAATTTCCTTCCTTCCTGGTCCTCAGTCTCCAATATTTATACTTTGCTTCATCAACAATGTTTGTTATAACTAAAAACAGAATGAAACCATCATCTCTCCATTAAAAATAGCAGATTGTCAAAGAGGTATAAAGTGGTAAGGCAAAGGACATACATGAGGGAAGAAAAAAAAATTCTCCACTATTCATATTCTTTCTTCCTGTTAATGAAGAAACTTGCAACTTTAGATATCTTCCAAACAGAAACAAGCTAGAAAAAAAGTCTCACACATTCATTTAGCAGGTAGAGTTTGCTCCCAGAATGGAGCAGACCTTGTTGCACCTGTTTTACCATCTCTCTAATTTAGCATTACTATTATAGTTGAATGTACTGTGATGGAACCTCAGGCCTCCCAAATCTTTCTGTTCAATGACAGGTTAAAAGTAAGATAGAATAATATAGAATAATGTGAAGGAAGAGGAAGAAGAAGAAGAAGAAGGAGAAGGAGAAGGAGAAGGAGAAGGAGAAGGAGAAGGAGAAGAAGAAGAAGAAGAAGAAGAAGAAGAAGAAGAAGAAGAAGAAGAAGAAGAAGAAGAAGAAGAAGAAGAAGAAGAAGAAGAAGAAGAAGAAGAAGAAGAAGAAAAAATCATTAAAACAATGTGGTGTCTGCATAATTACTGGAATAAAGCTGTGTTAGCAATCTGTGACTAACCAAATGCGCATTGCACTTGGAAACAATGTATGTAGCAGATTCTCCATTGTATGCCCGTGAGAAATGAATCTAATATATGAGAAATGAATCTGATGTATTACAATGTAGATTTCTATGTGTGCTCCTTTGTTCCTGAGAAAGCGAAAGTATAAAACTGTAGTTTAAACCTGCCCTCAGTATTCAGAATTGCTTGTTGTTACTGCTTCTGAACCTTGTGCAATAAATCTCTCTGCTAAACCCTCTGGAATTCATAAAAGTCTCTTACGTTTTTCTACAAGAATTCTGGCACCCCAGATGGGACTTTTAGGAAGAGGCCGTTGACCTTCCAGACAGACTGCCCTGGTGGAGAGCCCCTCTCCTAACGACGACTCCTCCAAGCCAGCTCCGTGGTCTTTGTCCACCGGGAGACCTCGACGGGAAGGGAGGGCAACTCACCCACCAGCGAAGCATTTCAGTCAAGGATACACCGAGGGTAGCAGACGGGTCTTTAATCCTGGGAAGGGTCTGGAACGCCTGCAGTCAAGTATTGTAAAAGGGGAAACCTGATCCCTTTTGGATCAGGGGACTGATCACCCCCTAGAAGAAAAGGCGGCGTCCTTAAGTCTTCAATAGGTAGGATTGTGTGGGTGGTTAAACCATTGCATTTCCTGTAGAGTGACCATTGGGACGTACGGCACTTCAGGTTGGTGGTAGTGTGTTAGGGAGAAATGGGGGGGGGGGAACCAGACAAAGAAGGGCGTTGGTCAGACGCTGCTTCAGTGCATGTTAGGAAATTTTAAAAAGGGTTTTTCTCAGGATTATGGGGACCCACGACCAAATCCAGCCATGTTAAAAAGATTCTGTGAATCTGAATGGACCACCTTTGGTGTAGGGTGGCCCAAAGAGGGATCGGCAAATCCCGAACTCGTGGCACGGGTTCATCAAATTGTGACTGGAAGTGGTCATTGGGACCAATATCGTTATATAGACCAATGGCAGATTAATATTGCAGAAAAGCCTCGATGGTTAGCAAAGTGTCAGATAGAATGTGCTAAAATATATTTGGCAAACCAAAAAGCCAAGCCTCAGACAAAAGCTAAGATTTTCAGCCAAGAAGACAGGGAGGAAATTGCCAGACCCCCTCCCTATGTTCCTAGAAGAGAAGAGGGGGAATATATCAGCAAATTCCACCCCCTCTTGTTGAAAGAAATGAAGTCCATCTTCAACTAGAAGCTGGTGTGGAAAGAAAGATAAAAGAAGATAAAACCATTCAGAAAAAAGAACAGGACTTGGATAGCGATGAAAGCAAAACATCAGTTTCTAGTCGAACTAGAAGTAAAACAGTGGTCAAAACAGAAGAAATGACAGCCCCTCTAAGAGAAGTTTTGGTCCCTGGACCAAACAACACCAATATGCCAATGCTTCAGTATGTTCCCTTTACAACCACTGATCTATTTAATTGGCAGCAGCAATTTGGACCATTTTCAGAAAAACCTCAAGAAATAATAGATCTATTCTCCACCATTATTCAGACGCATAATCCCATCTGGGATGATATGCAACAACTTATTTCTACTTTACTGGATATGGAAGGAAGAGAAAAATATAGATTAGGGAAATTAAAAGTACTTGCCCACCGACACCCCGAGGGAGAAGTGAATTCTCAGGCAAGCAGAAATACCGATGCAATAGAAGAAAGACCAAACTGGAATGCTAACGATATGCAGCACCAAACTTTGTTGCACAATTATTGGCTTTTGTGTTTAGAAGCCCTGGGAGAAGGAGCAATCCGTCCAGTTAATTATGCTGCAGTAACTAGTATTTGGCAACAAAAACATGAGTCCCCAACTGCTTTTCTCAGCAGACTGATAGAGGCTTATAAAATAAACACAGGTCTTGATATGGAAGTGGCTTAAAATCACCCACTCCTAATTGAAAGATTTATCACCCAAAGTGCCCCAGACATAAAGAAAAAATTACAACGCACAGAAGGGGCATTAGGTAAAAATGTAGCAGAGATTATGGAAATAGCTCAGAAGGTGTTCTGTAACTGTGAAAAGGAAGAAGAGTGTAAGTCAGATCAGAAAGAAAAAGAAGGTTGAAATGTTAGCAGTGGCATTGGGGGGAATGCGTATTGGACCCAACCAATGTACCATCTGTAGACAGGAAGGACACTGGCAAAGGGAGTGCCCCCAGAGGAATGGCCAACCTAGGGGACAATCTCGCCAGCATGGAAGAGGACGAGGAAGAGGATTTAGAGGGACTTTCCAGAGAAGTTGCAAAGGAAGCTTCAGGGGAAGAGGGCATCCAGCCTATCCCAGTCAGACAGAAGAAAAAGAAGAAAACATGATCGGCTTAGCCAACATGGAATGGAGAGACTGAAGAGGACAGGGCTCTATGGTCCCACCCCCGGAGCCCATTGTTAGAATACGGGTGGGAGAACAGATTGGCCCGATGTTATTGACACGGGAGCCACCAGATCTGTCCTAAATAAATCTATTGGCAAGCAATCAAACCAGACCATGGGAAACAATTAATGCAAGTGGAAAAAATATGTGTTTCCTGTTCGTAAGCGCGACAGACAGTGGAGACCAGCACAAGATCTCCGCCCCGTTAATAAATTGACCCTAACCCTACACGCAACTGTTCCCAATCCATATTTTTTGGGAGTACAATACCTGCATCTGCTAAATGGTTTTCAGTTGTGGACTTAAAGGATGCATATTTCACCATACCTTTAGCTGAGAATTGTCAGCCAATCTTTGCATTTGAATGGTCTAATCCAAAGACACAAGTTAAGACTCAATATACCTGGACTAGACTATCACAAGGTTTTAAGAATTCACCTACATGTTTTGGTCAAGCTTTAGCCCAAGATTTTGCATATTTGAAGTTAGTCAGACAAGAGGACTGTTGCCTTCAATATGTAGATGATATTCTGATAACTGGACAAAGCAGGGAGGATTGCTTTGAAAACACATCCAGACTGCTTCAAATGTTACAAGACAGAGCATCCAGAAAGAAAGCACAATTAGTTCAAAAGACTGTAATGTATTTAGGCTATGAACTATCACAAGGACAAAGAACTCTGGGCCCCCAGAGAAAGCAAGCTGTGTTACAGATTCCCATACCCCAAACAAAACAGGAAGATGGGGCCTTTTTGGGAATTACAGGCTTCTGTAGAATTTGGATTCCTAACTTCGCTCTCACAGCTAAACCATTATACCAAGTTTTAAGGGGACCAGAAAAGGAACCTCTTTTGTGGCAACGAGAACAGACCCTAGCAATGGAACATCTTCAACAGGCTCTTACTACAGCACCAGCTTTAGGACTACCTGATATATCTAGGCCGTTCTCACTTTATGTCGATGTGAGAAAGAATGTGGCTTTAGGAGTCCTTACCCAAAAGCAGGGAAATTGGAACCGCCCAGTCGCTTATCTGTCAAAACAGCTGGATATGGCCTCGCAGGGTTGGCCACAATGTTTAAAAATTCTAGCAGCAGTTATACTGTTACTACAAGAGGCAAATAAGTTAACCTTTTCAGCTTTCAGCTGTTTGTACTAGTCATGCCCTGCAGACAATTATTGACAATAAGGGACATTTATGGATCAGCAATCAAAGGATGCATAAGACACAGGCCTTTTAATTAGAAAATCCACAAGTTACACTGCAACAGTGCTCAACTCTCAATCCAGCCACTCTCATGCCAATAACAGATTCAACTATGCCCGTGCATAACTGCATGCAAACAATAGAACTACAATATTCTTGCAGACCTGACCTTACGGACCAACCTTTGCATAATCCAGACTTTCAGTGGTTTACTGATGGATCCAGCTTTATGGATCAAGGAATTAGATACTCTGGTTATGCAATTGTTTCTCAAACTGCAACTATAGAGTCAGCACAGTTGCCAAGCAAGGTAGCCAAGCAAGTGCACAATTTGCAGAATTATATGCTTTAACCCGAGCATTAGAAATAGCTGCAGGAATGACTTTAAATGTATATACGGACAGTAAATATGCATTTTTGACAATTCATGCACATGCAGCGATCTACAAAGAAAGAGGATATTTGGACTCCACAGGCAAGATCATCCAATATGCAACTTTGATTAAAAGACTTATTAAGGCAGCTCAATTGTCATCCAAAGTTGCAATCATCCATTGTCCTGGACACAAGCCTTATTACCCAGGGTAATAGGAAGACAGACAAAGAAACCAAGAGAGCTGAGTTAGAAGGCCCCCCTCTCCAGCCGGATGTCACCAGGTTCATGTATCTAGACACTTACTTAGAACAACTTGATCCTATATATATGAAAGAGGAAAGCCAAAAGTTGAAGCAAGATGTACAAGCCAAACTAGTTAAAGGCTGGTACACCCTTTCCGATGGACGCATTGCTGTTCCTCTGGTGCTTGCCCGCCCCCTTATTTTTCAAGCCCATAAGCAACATCATTTGGGAAAAACTGCATTATTACAACATCTTGAACTATTTTTTCTATCTTCCTTTGCTTCTTCGCTAACAGCTCAAGAATGTGTAAGGACCCACCCCACTTTGCATCTTAAGAAGACAGAACTCTTGGAATAATTCTTCCAACAGGAATCCTTTATTAAGAGAAAATGGTTGCAGGCGTTCTAGACAGGACTTGGAGTCCAGGTTCTCCCATTCAAGGTATTAAGGGGTTTCCCAGTAGCCCCACCCAATCCCCCCTACTTCCAGCAACAGTCTCAGGCATTACATTTCCCACCCCTTTTCCTTACTGCCGGCTGGATGGAGACTTCAGAGAAAACTACATGAAAGGTAATAGCCCCCTTTGTTATGATTAGGCCTTTTTGGTGCTATCCACATTCAATCCCTTTGAAGTTGTACCAAAGGAAGTGAGGGCCATAAAGCCCCTTTGTTCACCTCCTTCCCTTCCTTGTATGACAGAATCCAGAGAAGGCAGAAATGGGGTTTTCTATAATTGATAACTAGAGATGAAATATAATTGGATTCTGACATCATGTTCTCAATGTTCCATTTGTGCCCAAACCAATGCATGCCAAGGATCAACAGTACCACCTGGTCGACAACCAATCACTTATTTTCCAATGGACTATGTCGTTGTTGATTTTACTGATATGCCTAGGAGTAAGAATATGTAGCCCTGTTAGTAATAATTGATACCTATTCAGGGTGGATTGAAGCCTTTCCAACTGTAAATAAGAAAGCTATACAGGTTGTCAGAATATTTCTAAAAGAAATTATTCCTAGATTTGGTTGCCCTTCTAGGATTTCATCAGATAATGGCCCTGAATTTGTACACCAAATTAACAAGGCTTTAGTCCAGGCATTAGGAATTAAGTGGAGATTTCACTGTGCCTTTCACCCCCAATCAGCTGGAAGGGTGGAACGTGCTAATCGCACAATTAAAACCCTCATTACCAAATTTTGTTTGGAAATTCATCTCCATTGGCCAGATGTTTTGCCTATGGTTTTGTATGCAATCAGACTGGCCCCCTGCACTAAACTACAACTTAGTCCTTATGAGCTCATGTTTGGCCGTCCCCCTTGTCTATTTAAACCTGACAGTCAGGGCTGGCCAAACTTGGCTCGTAAGGGGGGAATAGACCAACAGAAATTGTTACATCAGTTACAGCTTCATAATTTAGCTGTTTCAAATTTGCACCATTATATGATGGAATAACAACCCCCTCCAGTGGTCACAGCAACACATGGATTCGAACCAGGAGATAGAGTGTGGGTGAAACATTGGAAATCAGACCCCTTGAGCCCAAGATGGAAAGGACTATGTACTGTTGTTATGTGTTCTCCTTTGGCAGTGAAAACCTTGGAGGGAAAGTCCTGGATCCACTGGAGTAGATTGAAAGCAGCTGCACCTGCCGATCCAATAACTTACAAGGTGGAGAAAACTGACAAACCTTTGGTGTTGAAATTTACAAGAAATACACCCTGTCAAACCCTACCGGCAACGGGTTCTCAACACACAGTGTGAACAAACCCTGCTGAGACACACCAGAAGCTGTCTCTCTACGCACGGTAGAAGATGTGAGGATTCTACAGCTCATAATATCTGTTAGTTATTTAATATGGGGAACATACACACAAAGAAAGAACAAAAACACAGGGGAACCAGGGTTGTCTAAACTGCATCAAGATTACAAAACAAGGAAACCAGATAACTAAGACTTTAATTTATTATATAATGAAACCAGAAGGGTGCCAAGATAGTTCCCCTAGCTCCTGTACATACAATAGAACTACATATAAAGTTTGTAGAAAAGGGGTCCAAGATCAGTGTTATAACCCGAAGTCTGATCCTGACAGCTGGGCCTTGCAGATCCGAACACATAGAACAAGAATTAGCTCTAGGGATCAGGCACTATTAGGTATCTCCCAATGGAAATCCAGTTTTAGCGTCACCTTTGATGTTTGTAAGGCAGCTAATTATTGGGCTGCAATATATGGTTGCGGAGGGATCAGTCATATCCACAGCTATATCCCAAACCATAAGTACTTGTGCCCACCAGATGGATGTGCAGTCTCCACGGTCAAATGTAATGGTGGTCATGTATTAAGTGGCATACCCAAGACCCGAAGGAGATGGAACACATCTTGTTTGAAAAGAATAATACAAAAGCCTTCCTGTGGAAGGGACAACTGTAATTTGGTGACTCTCACAGTTAAGAATGGCAGTTGGTTCCTTGAACAAAATAGACGGGAAAGAAAAAAACTGGATGTTTGGGATAGGAATAGATGCCAATGGCTACGACCCAATATCAGAGGTAGAAATCAAAATTATAACTGCAACCAAAAGATCAGAACAAAAATCATTATTCTGGTCATATTATGAGGAAATGGAGAAAACAAATATTCCTGAAATACCTAGACAGGTAATCAATACCTTTGTTAAGTTAGCTGAAGATATTGCCCATACTTTAGGCGTGTCTAACTGTTTTGTGTGTGGTGAAACAAATATGGGAGAAAAATGGCCATGGGAGGCACAAGAGTTAAATTATACCAAGGTACTAGAAATGTCTGAGAATAATAGTTTAACCTATACAAGTGGGAAAGATGGTGATTGGACTCTCACTTCCAACTTGGTAGGACATGTATGTTACTCAAGGAACAAAACAGAATCTTGCATAGCAGTAGGTGACCCCCTATGCACAGGGACTTGGGAAAACAATAAATGGTGGTCTGGAACCAACGAAACCACTACTATGGATCATTATGCCCTTACTAACGTATCTGGGATGCCATATCTAAAAGATCCCACAAATACCAGTCTCCTTTGGCTAGCCCCAGATGGAATGTACTGGATTTGTGGGAAAATGGCATATGGACAACTATCTAAGAACTGGTGTGGATCTTGTGTATTGGGAATAATTCGACCAGGATTTTTCCTTTTACCATTAAAAACTAAGCAAATTCTTGGAATTCCCATCTATGATGAAGTTGGCAATATAAGATAAAGAAGGGAACCAAGTACATACACCCAATGCGCAGGAGTCACTTGACAAGAATATGAATGGCCACTTTGCTGCATTATCCTAGTTTATGGCCCAGCTACTTGGGCTGAGGATGGAATGTATGGATACCGTAACCCTATTTATATGCTCAACAGGCTCACTAGGTTACAAGCGGTGGTAGAGTTAATCACTAATGAGACTGTGAAGGGACTAACTGAATTGGCCAAAGAAAATGTGAAATCAAGGACATATATTATGTAAAATAGGTTAGCCTTGGACTATCTGTTGGCCAAAGAAGGAGGGGTATGTGGAAAATTCAACCTAACAAACTGTTGCATCAAAGTAGATGAAAGTGGAAAATTGTTGAAGGACATAACAGACAGAATGACCAAACTAGCTCATGTTCCAGTGCAAACCTGGAAAGGATTTAATCTGGAAGACGTATTTTCAAGATGGTGGCCAAAGTTACCAGGCCTACAAACCATCATAGTTATAGCAGTCTTGCTAATTCTAGGATATATTTTGATTCGCTGCTTACTCCCCTGTGTTATAATGATGATTTGAAGAATCTCAGAAAGTACAGCCCAATTAACTGCAAAACATGAAACAATGTTAGCTTTATGGGAATACAAAATGGTGCCCACTAAAGATCCTGAATCAGAGGTAGAATGATGGAAGTTTAAGCAAGAAAACTTCCAAAGGGGGGAATAAGGTAGAATAATATAGACTAATGTGAAATAATAATAATAATAATGAAACAGAAGAATTTACCAAGAGATGTGGTGATTTATTTTGTTAAGAAGTCTCTGCGTAATCAGATCTTACAAGCTTTTTATAACAAGAGATTCCAGATTGCTGCCCAAGATATTATTATTTTAAAGGAAATCCCATCCAAAATTTTAAGAAGTAGAAAAGATTTTGCTTTTTTAGCAAATGAACTCAAAATAAGATTGATGCCATTTAGATGGGAGATTCCGATGGGTATTGTTTTGAGCCATGCGGGACACGTTATAGACTTAATACGGTTGCTAAAGCTAAAGAATTTTACAACACGGTCCTGGGAGCAGGCTCATCTTCATCCATGACTCAGAGAGTCTTGAGTGACAAAGAGGTGGAACAGCAGTCTGAAGGATTAGGCTTGATGGCTGCTGGGCAGGTGGAATGGATGCGTCAAGCAGAAGTTAAAGAACAGAGAAATGACTCGTGCAGCACATAAACTAAGGAAAAGGAACAACAGAAGAAAGAAGCTAAAGAATCTTCTCATCAGATTGTTTCAATGCCGGTGGGAGGAGCAAGACCCAAAAGCTCTGCAACACATTCTTCAGTAGCAGACCTTGAGGGAATCTTCTCCAGGCTCCTGGTTGAGGGAGATGGCAAAGTTCCTGACCTGGAATGTTAACGGTTTAAATTTTCCTCAGAAGAGAAAGAAAATCTTTCACTACTTAAAGCAACATAATAATGACATTATTTGTTTGCAGGAAACTCATATCTTATTCAAAGATCAAAAATATTTAGCTAATGCTCGCTTGGGATCTCATTTTGTATCTCCTGCCCCTGGAAAAAAGGGGGTGTGGTAATTTATGTTAAGCAAAATCTACCAGCTTGTCTGGTAGAATCAGATCCTCAAGGAAGATATGTTATGATTGAACTTGGCTTATATGGTAAAAAAATACTTATAGTGGGACTGTATGCACCAAACCAGCAACAGGAACAATTTTATAGATTGCTACATCAGAAAATAACTCTGTTGGATTATAGGTCTGTGATATTTATGGGAGACTAGAATGGTGTTTTAGATACACAAAAGGACAAAAAAGGTTTTTCTACCTTTTTTAAACAGGCTAAATTACCTAAAGCTTTTTTTGATTTGAAAGAAGATTGGGAATTGAGAGACTATTGGCGTGAACGTAATCAAGAGGAAAGAGACTTCACCTTTTTCTCAGATAGACACCAATCTTTCTCAAGGATTGATTATAAAAGTGATTTTAAAATACCATTATGGGCTATACCTTGGCATGCGATAGAGGGGATAAAGAGAGGAGTTAAGATGGATACGGTTTCCTATATACAACTACTTAGATGGGATGGTCAAAATTGGCAGTTAAAATCTTTGGAAGATCTAATACATGAAAATATTACTTATTCATGGTTTCAATATAGACAAATAGTGGAGAGATGGAAGATGGATCGTAATATGGGTTGGCTTAGAGAAGATGAAAATCTTTTTAAACAAGTAAGGGATCAAAGACCAACTCATATTAAGAGGGTTTATGGGGTTTTAGTGGAAATGGATTCAGAATCTGAATTAATCAAAGATTGTATGATTAAATGGGCACAAAATATTGGTGAACCAATCCCACTGGATACTTGGGAACCTATATGGGTGAGGAATGTTAAATTCACACAAGCGCAGAATTTAAGAGAGAATTTTTATAAAATGTTTTAGAGATGGCACCTTGACCCACAAAAATTGTCTATTATGTACCCTGATCTACAGCCTAAATGTTGGAGATGTGGTTGTTTGGATGCTACCTATTATCATATTTGGTGGTCGTGTAAAAATATAAAAGCTTTCTGGATTAAGATATGGTGGAATATTCAAAGAATTTTTAGAAGGGGGTAAAATTTACCCCGCAATTATTTTTATTAGGTATTGTTACGGATTGTGATGCTAAGGAAGTTATATTGATGTTAAATTTGATCACAGCCGCAAGGCTGCTAGTAGGACAATATTGGAAAAAGGAATCTTTGCCTACCCTACAAGAGTGGTTTTATAAAGTTTCTTATTTGGCGGAAATGGCAAAGATTTCGGCTTTCTTAAAGGAGCAATCTCAAGAGAAACTTTTTGTTGTATGGGAAAAATGGATAAATTTTATACAATATAATTTGGATATGGAAAAATATCATTTAGCTTTTTTATAATTGTATAAATTTTTTTTTGATATTTTACAGATTGTTTTTTTTCTCTTTTCCCGTCTTGTTTTCTTCTCTCTTTTTTTTCTTTTATTTTTTTTATCCCTTTTTCTTTTTCTTTCTCTCTCTCTTTCCTTTCTTTTTTTCTTTCCTTTTTAAGTATTTTTCTTTTTAATGCATATGTTACATATATCTTATCATTAATTATTTTATAAGTTGTAAAAATTTGTTTAGGTTTTTTAAAATTTTAAATAAGCCTGTATCCAGTTCTGGGAAGCTCGGGGAGGGGGGAGGGAGGGGGGGTTGGGAGGGATGGGTGAGGGTTGGTCGTTTATTTGTAAAACTTTTAAAAATTTTTCAATAAAAAAAAATAATAATGAAAAATCATTAAAACAATGATGTGTCTGCATAATTGCTGGAATAAAGCTGTGTTAGCAATCTGTGACTAACCAAATGCTCATTGCACTTGGAAACAATGTATGTAGCAGATTCTCCATTGTATGCCCGTGAGAAATGAATCTAATATGTGAGAAATGAATCTGATGTATTACAATGTAGATTTCTATGTGGGCTCCTTTGTTCCTGAGAACGTATAAAACTGTAGTTTAAACCCACCCTCAGTGTTCAGAATTGCTTGTTGTTACTGCTTCTGAACCTTGCACAATAAATCTCTCTGCTAAACCCTCTGGAATTCGTAAAAATCTCTTACGTTTTTCTACAAGAAAAGGACCTTGTTTTCTTCAAATAAACAGTCAGATTCATACCTACAGTTATCATATAAAATCACTCATTCCAGTTCTTTCTCTTTCCTCACTGAAGAAATGTGCAAATATTTTGCTTGTGTAAGTAAAATTTATATATAAATACACACACACACCACACACACACACACACACTTCATTTTACTCCACCAACTGCCCAAATAATTTGATGAGGATGCTCAGAAGATTTTCTTCATGGCTACCTAGAAAGGCATAAATGTTAGATGCTGATTGAAATAACAAAACTCACCATCTTCATCAGTTTGAAATATCATCTCTTTGCCTTCTTTCCGGCCTTCAGGATTAGACAGGATAAGCTTAACATGGACATTTTTAAAAGGCAGAAGATTGTTGATGGTGTAACAGTTGATACCATGCTCCATCTTCACACATTCACGAAAGGTCTGGTTATGGCCAGTGCCTACAGCATAGCGATAGCAGAGTGTGACAGTATATGTGTGACAGCGTGTCAGGTTGTAACCCAGAGGCTCCCACTGAAGGATCAGTTGCCTGGATTGGATCTCTGCAAAGGCAAGGCCTTTGGGGGCCCTCATGGGTTCTGCAGAAAGAGATGGAGAGAGAATGAAAAACAGCAGAATCAGTATCTGTCAGGACACTGGGAAAGGGCAATACTTTGTCGACTTCTGGTGGAGAACAATATTGAATGAAAAGATGTTACAACCTCTGGTGTAGCAGAACTTTAGATTTAGAATCAGCTGGAGGAAAACATAATAAATATGAGGGAATGGTCTAAATCTGTTTACTGGTAGTCCTCAACACAACAATTCATTTAGGGACCATTTGAAGTTACCATGGTACTGAAAAAAGTGACTTATGACTGTTTTTCACACTTACAAATGCTGCATTATCCTCATGGTCATGTGATCCAAATTCAGATGCTTGGTAACCAGCTCATAATTTATGATGGTTGCAGTATCCCGGGATCATGTGACCGACCACCTTGTGCAACCTTCTGATAAACAAAGTCAATGGGAAAGCCAGATTCATTTTACAATGGTGTTATTAACAACAGCATTGATTCACATTACAACTGTGGCAAGAAACGGCATAAAATGGGGCAAAACTCTGTTTTAGCAATGGAAATTTTGGGCTCAATTGTGGTTTTAAGTCAAGGATTGCCCTCTCAATCAACCAATCCTGTGTAAGAATTGCTTGCCATAAAGCATGGGCCCAAAGCACAGCTAAAATTCTTTGTGAAAGCAGGTGTAACTGAGATCTTGACCCAGAAGGCCTGACCATGTGAAAGTCTCTAGCCCTTGCACTTCTTAACAAAATAGCAAAATAACAGAATTGGAAGGGACCTTGGAAGTCTTCTAGTCCAATCCCCTGCTCAAAAAGGAACCCCTATACCATTTTGGACAAATGTCTGTCCAAACTCTTCTTAAATACCTCCAGTGTTGGAGCACTGGCAACTTCGTTCCACTGATTAATTGTTCTAACTGTCAGGAAATTTCTTCTAGAACGAAGGAGAAATTTCCTGATGGTTAGAACAATTAATTTGTTATTCCTGCTATAGAATCTCCAACACTGACCTGATAACTCCCCATTATCTAATGCAGGGGTCCCCAACCCCCAGTCCATGGACCAGTACCAGGCTACAGCATGCCAGCAATCAGTCTGCACAAACAAGCAAAGCCCCATCTGTGGGATGCAGGCAACACACAAAACCACGCACCCTCCAGTCCACAGAAAAACCTCTCTCCATGAAACCAGTCCCTTTGGGGACCTCTGAACTAATGGACCTGGTAGAAAACAGAGTTTTACGTGAGTCATGCTATTGTACCAATATCCTGAGAAAACAAGGAAAATCCCAGAATTGTTATGTATCACAATTGCATTGTGTGAGAACCAGTGGTGGGATTCAAATATGTGAACAACTGGTTCTCTGTGTGGATGCTGGTTCCAGAAGTCCGTTCTGGGCCTGGGCAACAAAAAAATTAGCTACCGGTTCTGCCAAACTGGTGCGAACTGGCTGAATCCCACCACTGGTGAGAACCTATTAGAACCAATTCCATGCCCATGTTTATTTACACATAATATTCCTCTTCTCTTTGAATGTTTTAATCTTATTCTTTTTTTAAATAAATGATTTCCCTATATAATCTGATTCCCAATCATAATAAATAAATCAACAGAAACCGGGTAGCCTGACAACAGTATTAATCTTATATGGCAAGACCACTGCTGAAGAATAGAGGTAGAACTCTGACACCAGAGCAGAACATCCTGCAAGCAGGAAGCTCTTTAAAAAGCAAAAAAAAAAAAAAAAATTCCCTCTGGTTTTAAAAAGCATATTGTTCTAAAACAGAGGTGAACATCCTATGACTCGAAAGTTTATGTTTATTCAGCTCTCAAATTAATTTTAAAGCTCTTTACAGCAAACAAGCAATTTAGGTTTCCAGCAAAAGCAATATATTCTTTTTTTGGCACATTGTATGTAAGGAGGGAAGGGGGAGTGCCAGAGAAATATAAATGCTTCAAAGTAAGAAAGGGCACCTCATCCATTGTTGCCATTGGTTGCACCCATCCTTATAATAAGATCTTTCTTCAAAGGATGGTCCTATGGAAATTCAGATCTTGATGGATGAATTGTCCTCTCAACAGACAATTCAATGGCAAAGACACCTTTACAATATATAGAAGCAACATGTGTTACCCATCATCAAAGGAACCCTCATAGGTTCTGCACAGAGAGTTGGAGACAGAATGAAAAACAACAAAATCAGTAATTGGTTTGGGGGGGAAAACATGCTTGTGGGAAAAACTGCATTCTATCTCAATGCTCAGCTCTATAAGATAGTTTTCAACTTACAACTATTAGTTTAGCACCGTTCAAAGCTATCTGCAATCTTCCCAGCTGGCTTCTGACAAGGAAAGTCGAAGGAGAAAGCCAGATTCATTTATGATCAACTGCAATGATTAAAAATAATTTAAGAGTGATAATGGGCGTATTAGAATACTATTAATTACATCCAGGGAAACAACTGGCACTAATATTTCTAGATGCCCAAAAGGCATTTGATAATGTTTCCTGACAATTTATGACTCAGCAATTACAAATAATTTGGACAGAATTTTACAAACATGATAAAAACAATATACAATAAACAAACAGCGAAAGTGATTGTGAATGGAGACTTTACTGAGAACTTTGAGATAAGAAAAGGTACAAGGCAAGGATGCCCATTATCTCCACTGTTATTTGTTTTTACTCTGGAAGTTTTAAATATAAATATTAGACAAAATATAGAAATTAAAGGGCTAGAAATAAAAGGCGAAACATATAAACTACAAGCATTTGCTGATGATTTGGTATTTATTTTAGAAGAATCTTTGGAGATGATTCCTAAACTATTGGGAAAGATAGAACAATATGGAGAAATAGCAGGACTGAAAATAAACAGAGAAAAAACCAAAGTAATAGTTAAAAACCTTACAAATAAACAAAAAAAAAAACAAATGTCAGAAAAAACAGCATTGCAGATAGTTAAAAAGGTCAAATATCTCGGAATACATTTAACAGTAAGATGTTCAACGATAAAAGAAGATAATTACACAAAACTATTGAATCAAATAAAAATGGATCTGGAAAAATGGAAAAACTTGCAATTGTCAATACTAGGAAGAATTGCTACAGTGAAAATGAACATACTACCAAAAATTTTATTCTTATTTCAAACAATACCTATAAAACTTGAGAAAAATTTTTTTGAAGACTTAAATTCCCTAATTTTGAAATTTATTTGGCAAAGAAAGAAAGTTAGAATTAAGATGAAAATGTTACAAGATGCCAAGGAAAATGGAGGACTTGATCTACCGGAGTGGATTTTATATTATCAAGCAACTGCATTAACATGGGTAAAAAAGTGGATAACTTTTAGAAATAAAGGCTGTTATATCTGGAGGGGCATGATTTACAATTGGGGTGGCACACTTTTTTATGATATGGGAAAAATAAAGTTCATAAATATTTCCAAAATCATTATATAAGAAATGCATTGTTAACAAAATGGGAACAAATACAATCTAAAATATATTTGAAAATTCCAGGGTGGTTGTCAATAATGGAAGCATTTGTACACCCAAATTTAGTGAACTTTGAAAAAATCTGGACATATAGAGATATTCTAAACTCTGAAGGAAATTTAAAATCTAAACAAGAAATGGAAAATCAGGGTATCAATTTATTATGGTGGACAGATTTACAAATGCAAGCTAGATATGATAAAGAGGTTAAACTGTATGGATTTTACAAGGAACAAACTGTGTTTGATAAGACATTGTTAACTTCTGATAAGAAACTAATTAATAAAATGTATAATTTTCTATTAACTTTGAAAATGGAAAGAGAACAAGTTAAAGAAACAATGATAAGATGGGCAAATTTTTTGGATATAATATAGAATTAGAAAAATGGCAAAATCTATGGGAAAGAAATTACAAACTGATAATGTCAACTTCTTACAAAGAAAACTTATATAAAATGTTTTATAGATGGCACTTGCCACCAGCAAGATTAGCAAAAAAAACATGTCAGATAAATGTTGGAAATGTAAACATAAGTCAGGCACGTATTATCATGTTTGGTGGACATGTGACAAAGTAAAGAGTTATTGGAAAAAAGATACATACCTGGCTAGAAAAGATGTTGGGAGAACATGTAGAGTTTAAACCTGAACTTTTTTTATTAGGTATAATGCCAGAAAAGACTAATAAACAAAGCTTATATTTGATTTTGCATGTCACAACAGTGGCAAGAATTATATTTGTGCAATACTGAAAATGAAGGAATACCATCAAATGAAGAAATAATCAAAAAAATACTAGAATGCACAGAGATGGACAGACTGACTATAAGCCTGAAAGAAAAAGAAGAAACGGAATATTATCAAACTTGGGACTTATTTTATTGATGGCTAGAGGAAAGAATAAAGGATTAGGAATTAAATATGTATTAGCAAATGTAAACTCAGACAGCACGTTGGTTGAAAAATTATTACTGAATGTATGAAACAAAAAACTAATAAAAAACTTTTACAAAAAAAAAATAAATAACAACTGCAGTGATTTACTTAACAACTACAGCAAAAAAATTATGTAAAATTCAGCATGACTTACTTAACAACTGTTTTGCTTAGCAATGGAAATTCTGGTCCCAAGTGTGATTGTAAGTCAAGGACTATATGTACATGGTTAGTACAGACAGCAGTTGCATTCATACAACATTCCTATCCTATTCCCTGAATTAATTTATTTTCTAAGTTGCAGAATAAACTGATCTCAAAGGCTCAGTTCATACCAAATAATCTACAAAATAATCCACTATCCAATAGACCATGTTTAACAGGATTAAGAAAAATGATTCATCTTGGAATGTTCTGAAAGCAAAATAAGCCATTCCAATCTCAAAATAAAGCATCTCAAGTCTTCTGGAATGATGCCACATTGAACCAGTGGTGCTGAAAGACTCAGAACATCTTTGTTCTGAGAATAGGCCATTTCCAAAACACTGAATGATCCATTTTGGTATCAGAAGTTTCCATCATGAATTATTTTGCGCACCTCAAAAGCTTAGCATATTACGTGGATGCATCTGCTAGGTTCATAATTCACCTGGAGAAGAGTAAACAATTTAGTTATGAGTATTAGGTGAACAAACCATTGTATGTAAAGATCAATTCCCTAAACATCAGAAGAGTCCAATAAGAAAACTTCCTCACATTAAATAAACTAAGATCAACTCCTTGGTTGTTAAATCACATTATGTTTAATGAACTTGGGCCACAGCAAAGCTAAGGGACCCAAGATAAGATAAACTCCCCTTCAACATTGCTATCCAATAATTTTGGAACATCTTCAATCATTTGTGCATCTCTTTCACCAAATGTTGTACAAAAATAACTTTTCATATGACTGAAGAGAGAAAAATGGCATAGCAGAGCACCATACCTGTAACTCAAAAGACTCCAAGTAATGGCTTTGGAAGCAATTCCAAGTACTGGGTCATCTAAACTGTGCCTGTTGTGTCTATGCATAGGAAATAGACCTGAACAATATTATACTGTCCAGTTTTGAGTCTGCAGCAGCATTCATAGATATATGAGATATTTTACATATCTCTAAAATAAACTTATCAACCTATTCTTAAGTAGGTGAAGCAAATGCACACTGAACAACAATTTCAAGTGCTGTAGGAACAGAGAGCAAAAGCTGATGGTGCTGCAAAATTCAGGTTTTAAAGCAATGACAAGCTCCCTTCCCTTGTGCCTTTCCAGGTGTTTCTGCCTTGTTAGATTTATGGATTTTTTTCCCATCATCATCACACACACACACATAAAAAGACAGCTTTAGATGAAGAAAAAGCAAGACGTAAGCAAAATGTAGACATTGCTTTTCCTGTATGGATCTCTAGAAATGTACTCATTCCAATTGATCTAATCATTTTGCCTTTTTCCTTCTCTGCTCCTCTAATGATAAAAATCTGTCACTTTTATGAGAGTTGTTTTTCTGCTGTTGTTCTTCTTAAAGCATTTTAGTTGTCCATATAGAGTCTAAACTGTGGCAGAACTCTAAGCGGGGATACTTTTCAGTAAAATTGCCATCTCTATTGTAACTTTTGTTGTTAAAAGAAGAACTTGTGTCGTGCTGGATTTAATTTCCACATTCAAAGACTGCCTTGCAGAAACCATATCCCTGAATGTGCTATGAACATGATTCAAGCATATAGTTTCTCATCTTTGTGGGGTCTATTTAAAAACAATAGGTTTATTCATGTAGGTATTTCATACTATGCTCCTTGAGGATGCATACATGCACACTCTAATAAAACACTCAAATCTTAAAGTCATGGCAACAACAGGGAAAACAAAAGAGCAAGCAAACTAAATTTAAAAATTAAGAAAAAGAAATATAAAAGTCAACTAAGATACAGGTAGTATAATGTGATATGCTTTAAAAAAAACTTTTATTGTTTCTCTCCTCTCGCTTGGTTTATTTAAAAAAATATGTACACACAATTCCCATTTAAACCATTTCAAAGAGGCTTATTTGCTATTCGAACTCCCACTCTCACAGGAGCAAAATTTTCTTGTGAATGTCCCAAAGGTGCTTTTTCAAGAGGCAACTGGACTTTCTTCTTTTTCTTTGAAGACGTTTCACTTCTCGTCCAAGAAGCTTCTTCAGCTCAGTTACAGAGCTGAAGAAGCTTCCTGGATGAGTAGCGAAATGTCTTCAAAGGGAAAACAAGGAAGTTCAGTTGTCTCTTGAAAAAGCATCTTTGGGACAACCTAGATGACTGAGAATCTCCATAAACATTTATTGTGAATGGTCAGCAAGAACAATGTGATGATTTCAAACTGGAATAAAAAGCAAATTTGGAAACTGGATAATAATCATCCAGTACAGTTTGATCCTAAAATGTTTAAGAGTGATAAAGTTTCCACTGGTTGCACTGAAAAGGCATCATACTTGATGCAGCATCAATTAGGCAAGTAAATTAAATCCAGTATGGACTTCTTTGTGATCAAATTTTTGAAATCCACTGAAAGATGCACCAGCATAGCCCAGATGCCAGCAATGAATAAACTCTACAAACATTCAACCTTCTTCAGCTAAAAATGTGCTCCCTTCCAAAAAGAGTATTTCTATTGAAAATTGTTATGTCCTGAGCCTGCAAATTAGACTCTTGAATAGAGTCTAATTCTATTGGCTTTCAAAAGCCAATAGGAATTGTCCAGGCTGTCTCTGCCCTGCTGAGCCCGCCAAAAGTCCCATTTTGCAAATGGTGCTGCAAGTTGTCTGCAGCGAAGGAGAGCTGTCTGGAAGTTTCCACCCCTCCCTGCTGAGCAACTACTAAAAATGTAAGGCCAGGGGTGGGAGGCCGGCGGGCGCAGGGAGGGTTGCTGGCACGTGTGGGGTCTGGCGGGTGCCTTACCTCCCTTGGGCTGGGCCAGCTGGTGGCCCAGCCGGTGGTCGGCCTGTTCCGTCTCTGCCGCTTGCCAGCTACGCCTCGGCCAGTGCAGGGGGCGGCACCACGCATGTGCGGCGCTCCCGGGCAGGGAAAGTCCTCGACTTACGACCAGTTGGATAGTCCTCAACTTACGACCGGTTGGGTAGTCCTCGACTTACGACCGGTTGGGGGTTGTGGCATTAAAAAGGTTGAGAACCACTGTTTTAGAACCTGTAGATTCAAGTCCATGGGAACCTCCTATAGTAACGCCTCTCAAAGCTAATGGGGACATACGCATATGTGCAGACTACAAGTGCACACTAAACAAGGCGCTGCAAACAGCACGCGTACCCAGTACCAGTAGTCAGCCATATCTTGGCCTCCCTCAAAGGGGGGCAAGTTTTTGCAAAGCTAGATCTGGCATAGGCATATCAACAATTACCTGTTGATGAAGCAGCTGCTGAGGTACAGACCATTGTAACGCACAGGGGTGCATTCAAGGTCAAGAGACTGCAATTTGGGGTAAATGTAGCCCCTGGCATATTCCAAAGTGTCATGGAGAGCACACTTAGAGGTATCCCTGGAGTCTGCCCCTATTTTGATGATGTCCTTATAGCTGGAGAGTCATCTCAAAACTTAGCAGAGAGGTTAAGGGCTGTCTTGCTCCATTTTCGAAGAGCAGGCCTTAAGTTGAAGAAGGATAAGTGTAAGATTGGAGTCATATCTACTGATTTCTTAGTATTCAGGATAGATGCTCAAGGTATTCACCCTGCTGAATCTAAGTTGAAGGCTATACAGCAGGCCCCAAGCCCCAAGTCTAAAAGTGAGCTGCAGGCTTTTCTGGGCTTCTTGAATTTTTACAAAGCATTTCTCCCTCACAAAGCTGCAGTAGCAGAACCACTACATAGGCTTTTAGACAAGCAGGCATCTTGGCAGTGGGCAAAAGTCCACAAAAAGAGCTTCAATGAGGTTAAGACCTTGCTCACGTCTAATGCTGTGCTTGCACATTTCAATGAAGAATTGCCTGTCTGCATTGCCTGCGATGCATCTCCTTATGGGGTGGGAGCTGTACTTAGCCACTTGAGGGCTGATAGGACACAGGTTCCTGTGGCATATCACTCTAGGACTCTGTCTTCTGCTGAGTGTAATTACGCCCAAATAGACAGGGAAGCACTGGCCATAGTGGCTGACATTAAGAAATTTCATGATTTCTTATATGGCCGCCATTTCACGGTCTACACTGACCATAAGTCTCTGTTGGGGTTGTTTACAACTAACAAACAAACCCCTCATATTATATCCCCTAGAATGCTGAGGTGGTCCATTTTCCTGTCAGCATATGATTATACTTTAGTTCACAAACCGGGTAAGGAAATGGGCCACGCTGATAGCCTAAGTAAGCTACCTCTCAAACTGGTAGAAGCTGATCCTGCTCCTGCCATCAATATTCTCTCTATTCAGGAGTTGCCTGAATCTCCTCTCAATGTCAGGGATGTGGCTGCAGAAACCGCCACCGATCACACTCTTACACGTTTGCTTTCATGGGTGTTGTCAGGTTGGCCAGACAGGAGTCCAGGTACTGAGTTCCAAAGCTTCTGGCTCAAGAAGCATGAGTTATCCACTTTTAAGGGTTGCCTATTATGGGGTAGCAGGATAGTTATCCCGGCCTCATTGAGGCCTAGAATCTTGGTCTCTCTGCATAAAGGACATCCTGGCATTGTCAGGATGAAAGCGCTTACGCGCAGCCATCTTTGGTGGCCTGGGCTATATAGGGATATCGAGGCTCAGGTGCACAGGTGTCAGTTGTGCCAGCAGTCATGGCCAGAAATGCCTCAGGCCCCGGTTCATAGGTGGGAGGAAACTCAGGCACCATGGTCCAGGGTGCATATAGATTATGCTGGGCCCTTTCAGGGGCAATTCTTCTTGGTTGTTGTTGATAGCCATTCCAAGTGGCTAGAGGTTGTTCCTGTTTCCTCCACTACTACTGCCAGAACAATCCAGAAGTTGAGAGGCATTTTTGTTGTACATGGCCTCCCAGATGTTCTAGTTTCAGATAACGGTCCTCAATTCACTTCTTCTGAGTTCCAGGCTTTTCTTCAGGCCAACCTGATCCGACATGCGACTTTGGCTCCTTTCTACCCCTCCACCAACGGAATGGCTGAGCGTATGGTGCGCATCACCAAGGATGCCCTCAAGAAGCTGACTTATGGTAACTGGCATCACAGGTTAGCAGACTTTCTTCTTGCATATCGCACCACACCTTGTACTTCTACTGGAAAGAGCCAGGCTGAACTACGTTGGGGCCACAGGCTCATAACTAAGCTAGACAGGCTGCACCCTGATCAGATGGCGTCTCAGGCTTCACAGCCTAAGGCAACAAGGAGCTTGCAAGTGGGTGCTCCAGTCTGGACTCGGAACTACGGGTCTGGTCATCTTTGGATTCCAGCTGTGGTCTGCAAGGTGTCTGGACCTTTGTCCTATGAGGTGTCCTTGGGCGACGGCCGCGTTCTCAAGCGGCACATAGATCAGCTGCGTACGAGACTGGACTCTTCCTCTGACGCTCTGGGCTCTGCTCTGGGGGGAGGAGGAGGGTTATATTGGGCATTTTGGGGGTCACTATCAGCAGTCACTGGCTGCTGAGGAGGCCGGAGAAGGCCCATCTCAAGTTTCCGCAAGTGTTCCCAACAGGAATTCATTGGGACGGGGAACACTCCCCATACCATCACTTACTCCAGCCAGGGAGTCACACAGGGAGTCCCCACACTACTCACACACATCATACAGCACTCCAGACAGGGAGACTGACCGGGGATATCCAAACAAATCAAGAAATACAAGAGAACTGGCATCAACTCAAGGGAACTGGCCCAATTCTGCAACTGCTCCCAGAAGGAAGTCAATTGAAAGGGGGGTAGACAGAGAGGCAAATCCTGATTCTGGCACCTCTAGCACTGACTGGGGGGCCACAAGGCATTGGGGCACAGCAACTACCCCAGACAATCCATCTGCCGGGTTAGGGGATGAGGGGCTGTGTTTCCAAGGAAGGTCCATTGTGGACCTGGAGAATACCACAAGTCCAAGGGACGCTGGTTGGGATTTAGAGGGTCCCGCCAGCCAGCAGATGGGCAGGTCAACCAGGTATGGGAATGAGCACAGTCCTGGCCTGCCAAGCCTGGAGGGCGAGCAAGCAGGCCAGGTAACAGAACCAGGGTCACCTGGGTACCAGAGGCAGCAAAGAGTGGGCACACCTAACCTGGGGAGCAGGGAAGCCAAGGATGTTCCCTGGGTCCGAGGAGGTCGCAACAGGTTAAATACCCACTCAAACATCTTAGGGAGTTTGTGACATTGCTGTCAAGTCCCAGGGAAACAATGCAGAAATGTCATAAATGAATGGTGAAGTTATTTGGGGTTTTTTTGGAAATCAGATATAGTTATTCCCAAAACGATAGCATGGTATCACACAAAGATGTGGTTTAAGAGTAACATCTATGTTCCACAGTCCATGCATTTGATTAATGGAATCTTATACCATGTCCCTTCATAGAGGTCGCACATGTGTGCAGAGAAAGCTTCATCTGGGGGGAAGAGGTGTTGTGTCCTGAGCCTGCAAAAGCAGGCTCAGGACATTGCTATGGTCCCGGGGTTTCTGCAAGCTGCCCGGGACTAGACTGAGAGGTGCCAGCCTTGCGCGCATGCATGAGGCATGAAAGCACGCCATTAATTGTAGCTTTTTTTGCCCGGGGATCCGGACACTAAATAAGAGACCTGCGAGTCTCACTGTTGTTGTTGTAGTGAGCAGAAGGAGAAATAAAGAACTATTATTTCTAACATGTGTGATCTTCATTCACCATCGAATGAAGGACTTAACAAAAATAAATTATGCTTTTGAAAAAAAAAACCCCAAAAGAGCAATTTCAAAAGAAGATGAAATATTGGAGAGATTTACATTTTTAAAAGAATGCTCTGCAGAAATTCATATTTTAAAAAACTTCAGGGAAAAGTGCATTTATGTAAAGAAATATCTTAAAAACAACTATATGCAATAGGTTGTGTGCAAAACCTTGTTTTTGATATGAGTTATGATTTTGTTTTTTGTTTTTTTTAATGAAAGGTTTTTTATTTGCCTTGCTTTGCTTATAAATCTGAATTCATCCTAAATCCCGCTTGGTTTATCTGTTTGCTGTTCAGCTAATTAATTTTCATATGTCTGTGCAACTGCCTGGACATGTCCTAGAAGTTTTCTTGACAAGATTGCAAAAGTGGTTTCCATTGCCTTCTTCCTAGGGCTGAGAAAGGGTGACTGGCCCAAGGTTACCCAGCTGGCTTCCTGACCTAGGCGGGACTAGAATTCACAGAGTCTCCCAGTTCCTAGCCTCTCTTCCAAGCCCTAGTCAAAGCCTCTCCCTCAGTTGTTGGTCCAAAATATGCAGCTCACATTGTAATGTACCCTACATACCATGGAACTGGTACATAGAATACTGTACATAGAATACTGTCTTACTGTATACAATCACTCCTTATGTGACTAATAAAATGTAGTACTGTGAGCACCTAGAGAGCAAATATAGCCGTAATTAAACACAGTAAGACTGAGATCATTTTAGTTAAAGCAAAACAACTGAAGAGAAAAAGAACACATTTGATCTCTTAAAGCACAAGTTAACTATAAAGAAAGAAAAGGGTTTTGAACATAAAAAGAGAAGAATAAAAAGAAATGTTTGGCAGGGTTGAGAGGATTTCCTGTCTTGAGTTCCTTTACTGTTCTGCCTTTCTTCTAGTTTAATTAGAAGAATTTCTAAAATTAATTCTGGATCATGTGTCAATTGCTTTCAAATCCTTCTATTGGTTGGAATTTTTGTCCCCTGACCACATTTCCACATAAACATCTGTTGGCAGTTGCTGGATCTGTGTTCACTTGTCCCATGTGATACCTCCACAGCTAGAATCTACCATTTTTCAATCAAGTACTTGTATTTATTGGATCATCCTGGAAAGGAAGATGTATACATAGCTTTTCCACCCAGATGGGTTTCACTTGAGAATATGATCTTCCTGAGTTTGAGTTTAATCATCAGTCTCAGTTTATGGCTTGCTCCTCAGTCTTTCTGTTTATCTTTCGCTCCTGACTCATAAATTGTTTTCTGGTCTCCATTTCATCTTTACTGGTGGCCTATCAAGAGTCCTTAATTGAGTGCACCAATAAAACACTGCAGTAAAATCATATTGATGCAACTGTGTGCATGATTGCATCAAGATTCAGATTCCAGAATCATTGCCAAGTTTCTCTTCCTGGTTACCACATAAAAGTATTCCATGTGGAAGCTCTTTTGAGGACTCTTTTGGCCTACCTGGGTTATAACTCAATAAATTGACGTGTTCATATGGACAAATGAACTTCTCCAGATGATCAGAGTTTATACAGTATCACTCAGAACAACTGTTCCGAATGTTTCTACAACTCCCAGGCTTCCTCATTAAAGCCCATATCTCCAGGGCCATCCAAAAGTTATCATTTCACAATATCCAAACAGTTTTCCATTCTTCATTTAGAGGCTTATATGTCAACCCCTTAACACTGTCAGAAGCCATGTGATCATGCTGAACAGCTCTGGCAATTCACTGTCATAGCTCTTATAATAGCAATCAACTTGAATGGCTTGGAAAGGATTAGGTAAGTGTCAGAATCCAATTATATTTCATCTTTAGTTATCAAATATAGAAAACCCCAATTCTGCCTTCTCTGGATTCTGCCATAAGAGGGAGAGAAGGGGGAGAACAAAGGGGCTTTATGGCCCTCACTTCCTTCAGTATACTTCTAAGGAACTGAATGTGTGTATTGCAAAAGAACTAAACATAAGAATGGGGCCGTTTTCCTTTCATGTAGTTTCTTTGAAGTCTCCATTCAGCCGGGCAGTAATGAAAAGGGGGTGGAAGTGTAATGCCTGAGACTGTCGCTTAAAGAAGGGTTTGATTGGGTGGGGCTACTGGGGAACCCCTTAAAACCTTGAATTGGAGAGCTTGGACCCCAAGTCCTGTCTAGAATGCATGCAACCATTTTCTCTTAATAAAGGATTCCTGTTGGAAGAATTATTCCAAGAGTTCTGTCTTCTTAAGATGCAAAGTGGGGTGGGTCCTTACATTAGACAGGACTTGCAAAATTAATCCACCTGGAAGGGAGACCCTTGCTGGCGGATTTTGCAAAAAATTACCATGTCAGACAATGGAGCAAGAAAGGGGGGAAACTCCCTGGAAAGAGAGCCGCTGACCAAATTGGAACCTTGCCAGATGTTGGGATCCGAGAGGTCAGATTCCTCAGGAGAAGAAGTGGTGGAGACACGGGACCACAAGCCTCGCTGGTCAATGGGCGTTGGAAAGAAAAGTGAGTGGAGAAAGGAATCAAGAAAGGTGACCCTGAGACAGGGGACCAAGCAACCAGAATGGAAGCAGGAGATGGAGAAATCCCTGCACGCAAGTGAAGAGGGAGAAAGCTGGGCACCGTACTCAGACTGGATCCTAGAGAAAGCTATTGACCTGATGAAGAGAACTCTCAGCTCCCTAGGAGAGGAGAATCCTGAGCCCTACAGCCGCCCCAGCTCCTGGAGCCGCAAAGGGAGAGACACTGAGGGGGGCGTGGAACCTGCAACCCCGGGGACATCTGCTGATCCAGTAGTCCCCACCCCCTACCGGACCACAGATGGCAATCTGGATGGAAGACACTACCACCAACAACGGAGGCACCGATCCATTCCAAGACGTCCGCCGTTGGAGGTGAAATTCAAAGGGGAGCCAACACGTTTGGGTTTTTCCTAACCCAAGTCCACAACTACATGGAGGAATACGGGCAGGACATTCCCAGCGACAAAGCCCGCATCCGGATCATGCAATCTGCATTGGATAGACCGGCTGCAGATTGGGTGGTGAACTTGCATGACTCCAATGCCCCAGAACTCAGTAACTTCAACCGTTTCATGTCCTCTCTGAGAAGAAGATTTGAAGACCCCCTGGCTGATCGCAAAGCCCGTGAAAGGATAAAAATGATGAGGCAAGGCAAACGCCCGGTGGCTGAATATACACAGGAATTCCGGGCCATTGCCAGCAAACTGAATTGGCCAGAAGACATCCTCCTTAGCCATTTCAAAGATGGACTAAATTATGATCTATATGATGCTTGCCTGCCCTGAGGGGACCCACACCAACTTGAGGAACGGTATATCTTGGCAGAGGAAGCAGAGATCGACATATTGAAGAGACACCGCCGAGGAAAACAATGGAGCCGCCCCCCACCTGAGCTGACACACGAACCGGTGAAATCATTGGCTACAGACAAGAAGCAAATGGGGTGTTTCAAGTGCGGAAGAGAAGGGCATCGAGCTGTACAATGCCGCTCAAAGGCCCCCCAGCACAACCCAGACAGATCCCCAATCAACAAATCCGGAAAGTCTTCAGCTAAGCCAAAAGAAACTGCCATGAGAATGATGGAAATTGTGGAACCCCCCACTTCTGCTCACCAAGGGGAAAGAACTCCAGCCTACACCACAGGGCCGGTGGATGCCTCAGATGACAGCTCGGAGGGCGAACCCCTGGTAAGTGGACACATCACACCCATCCTCAAGACAGTGACTATATTAATCCCCCCCATGCCCGAAGCTGTGAAGGTGAAAGCCTTAATAGACTCTGGCTGCACCCGCTGCCTCATTAGCCCAACACTAGTGGGGAATCTGGGCATCCCATCGAGGAGACTGGAGCAACCAATCTCATTTGGCCAGTTAGATGGATCCATAGCGGAGGGGGGTGCCAGCTACCCTAGCCACTCTACCAATACACCTCTCCCTGGGCAAACATGAAGAGGACATAATGTTTGTGGTGACCCCAAGCATGGAATGCCCAATGATTCTAGGGATGAAATGGTTGAAAAAATGGAACCCCTGGGTAAATTGGAGGATGACAGAAATCAAATTCCTGAAGGGGGACCCTATGGACTTAAAACCCCAAGGGAGGCTACCAGAATCAAGAATAGAAAAAGCATCCATAGGAAAGGAAAAAAGAGGAATATAGAGATCTTGCTGAAGTTTTCAGTGAAGAGAGGGTGAATGAGCTCCCCCCCCCACCGACCCAAGCTGAAGACTTTCCAGACTGTACCGTTGAATTCAAACCTGGGGCAAAACTCCCGAAGCCCAGATTATACTCCATGAGCCCAAAGGAAAAGGAGGAAATGGAGAGATTTATTAAAAAAAAACCTAGAGAGAGGTTTCATTGAGCCAGCCAAGCCTAAAGTGGCTGCCCCGGTCCTTTTTAGAGAGAAGAAGGATGGCTCTTTATAGGGCCCTGAATACAATCAGTGAAAGCAACCTATACCCTCTGCCCCTCATGAAAGACATGCTGTCACACCTCTCGAAAGGGAATTTTTTTTCTAAACTAGACCTAAGGGAAGCTTACTATCACATGAGAATTAAGGAAGGGGACGAATGGAAGACTGCATTTAACTGCCCCATGGGGTGCTATCAATTCAAAGTCTTGCCATTTGGATTACAAGGGGGCCCTGCAGTCTTTATGCAATTAATCAATGACGTTCTAAGGGAGCACCTGTTTAAAGGGGTCCTTGTTTACTTGGACGACATTCTTATCTTCACCGAAACGAAAGAGGAACATGTCAACCTTGTCAGAGTGGTTTTAAAGAAGCTGCGAGCCGCCCACCTATATGCCAAACTCTCAATATGTGAATTCCACCAGGAAAGGATAGACTACCAAGTTTATCGCATATCCCCCCAGGGCATTGAAATGGACCCAGAGAAGGTCAAAGCAGTATTAGATTGGGCACCACCCCGCACAAGAAAGCAACTACAAAGTTTCCTGGGCTTTGCAAACTTTTACCGCCAATTCATCCCCTCATTTACCCAGATAGCCTTGCCCCTCACTAACTTACTGAACATGAAGGGAGCATCCTCAGTAAAACCTAGCCAGCCACTAACATGGACAATGGAGTGCCAAGCAGCGTTTGAGAGATTAAAGAGACTTTTTTCTGCCGAACCAGTACTAAGGCACCCAGACATGGACAAGCCCTTCGTAATACAGGCAGATGCAAGTGATGTGGCAGTGGGGGCTGTTCTATTACAAGAAAATGATGATGGGACTTCCGGTGGATTTTGCGCGCGCGATGGCGGCTACTTTGTAGCCGTCTCTCCTGGGTAAGTGTAAGAACCGCTATGAACAGCAGACATCAGCTGTTCAGCGGTTCAAAATCCCCCTCCCGGGCAAAGGGGGGGGGGGTAGAGAGTGTCTGAATAGTGGTAGAGCCTCTTTTGCACCCCCAAGTTTTTTGGGGGGGGGTGAAAGGAGTGCTCCCACGGAGTTCAGACTTGTCTCCGCTTCCCAGCTGTTTTTGTCCTCAGGGACAAAACGAGCCGCTGCAAACACCTCCGTGCTTAAAGAGAACTGGTGAGTTTTTTTTTATAAACGGACAGAGCTGAGTAGAGGATTTAGTTTTTCCTTTCTTTGATTTATTTGGATTTTAAGTTTTAAGACTTGCTTCTATTTTTATTCTCTCTTTTTATTTTTTTTTCTTTGTTGAAAGGGAAAGTAAAATGGCGATCGGCAAATCTCTCGGTGTTTTTTTTCCTGAAGTTAGAATGCTGACCGGCAGGCTTTTTGGTGTTTCTCTTTCTTTCCTTTCTCTTTCCCTTTTTATTTTCTTATGATTGGAATGGTTGTTTTTGGTATCTCTAAGTATTTTTTTTGGAACGGACTTTTTCTATTTAATTAATTTTTTTTTTCTTCTCCCTTCTTTTTATGGTAATGACCCTTTTTTGAAGGACTTTTTTCTGTTTAATTTCTTGCAATTTTTAAGAAGGAGTAAAGCTTTTTTTTAATTCTTTTTCTCTTCCTTTTTTTTTCCCTTTTTTCTTTTTATTATAATGACCTTCTTTGGAGGGAGTTATGATTTTTGAAGGAATTTTTATAATTTTTTAAGAAGGGCTAAAGGTTTTTCTTTAAGATGGCTCCAAAGCGTCCAGGGATTTCTACAGCTTCTAAATCAACAGTTTCACCCTCTTCTGGGGGTCAGCTAATAACTATGAAGGATTTGCAAAACATGATGGGAGATGTTATAATTCAAATTAGGGCAGAAATGAAAAAGATTTTAGAGGAAAATAATAAGATCTTGAGACAAGATTTTGTTTTGGCTTTAGAAGGAGTTGCTTCTGTTCTTGAAAATGTGAACTCCCATGTGGAAGAGGTAGATGAAAAAGTGGACATAATGGAGGGGAAAATTGAAAGTATGGAAAAAGAAATGGAAAATGAGATTCTTATGCTTCAATATGGACAAATGGAATATGCCTTAAGAATCAGAGGCCTGGAAGAGTCTTTGCAAGGAGATTTGAAAGAGATGGTTGCAAAGGATTTTGCATTGATTTTGAATAAAGAAAAAGAGGGAATACTTAGTGAAATTGAAAAATTATTTAGGGTTAACTCTGTGGTGGCAGCACAGAAGAATCTGCCAAGAGATGTGGTAATTTACTTTGGTAAAAGATCTTTACGCAATGAAATTGTGCAAGCCTATTATCAGAAGAGATTTCAAATTGCTTCACAAGATGTCATAATTTTTAAGGAGATCCCATCTAAAATTTTAAGAAGAAGAAAGGAGTTTGCTTTTCTAGTAAATGAACTTAAAAAGAGAAAAATTCTCTTCAGATGGGATATTCCGACTGGAATGGTGGTGAACTACCTGGGGACATGTCATAGACTTAATACTGTTTCTCAAGCAAAAGATTTTTATACTTCGGTCCTGGGGGTATGTGCATCGCCATCTATTAGGTCTCAACAAGTCCAGATTGAGGAGCAGAAGACAACTTGTGTAGCACATAATTCCAAAGAAAAGCAGCAACAGAAGAAGGTTAAGGAAGTTTCATATTCAGTGGTCTCTGAATCTCTGGGAGATGTTGGACCTACAAAGTCTTTGGAGCAATCTTCAAGGGTGTAATTGCTGCCTGAAATGGAAATTGGGAAATCTCAGTTTGAGGGGTATCAACAAGAGAGGAACGGGCAGAGGATAACTTGTATAACTTACAATTGTAAAGATCAACACAAGGAGGAATTTAAGGAATCCTTACCTGTATTGGCTTCGGAAGTTAGACTTACAAAGTCTTTGGAGCAATCTTCAGAAATGGAAATTGGGAAATTTCAGCTTGAGGGGCACCGACAAGAGAGGAACGGGCAGAGGATAACTTGTACAACTTATAATTGTGAAGATCAACACAAGGAGGAATTCACTGAGGAAGTTTTACAGGTATCGGTCCTTGAGACTGGTGCAACATATAAATGTAAAGAAAAAGTAACATATAAATGTAAAGAGAAAGACCAACAGAAGAAGGAGGTTGAGGAAGTTTCACAGGTACTGATTCCTGAGCTTGGGAGTCAACCAGGACTTACAAACTCTTTGGAGCGATCTTCAAGGGCAGAATTCCACGCATTCTTTTCGATGCTTGCGGGCAAGAGAGACTGATATGGATTGTGCTTATAGTAGATGCAACTGGCTATCAGACAGAAGATTATGGATATTGAATGAAAATTTTAGATAAGAAGTTTGTGTTTATAGTGGATGTAACTGGTTATTGGATAGAAAATTATGGACATTGAATGAGAACTTTAGACAAGAAGTTTACTATTGAGATTGTGGGAGAAGTAAAACTTATATCGTTTTTGGAAAATGTCTTATGTAATGTCTAAACATGTGTTTTGGGATAATAATATATTTCAGCTTTAAGTTTTAAAACTTTAATGATAATATTGTTTAAACTTGTGTTTTGAAGGGATTATAATTTGTTTATTTCAGTGAGGGGATTCTAATAAATTTGTGTTTCGAAGGGAGTATAACTTGTTTAAGTTTCAAGTAATGCTTAAATTTGGTTTTTAAATATTATTATTAATATTTCTAAGAGAAAATAATTTGTTTAATTAAATGTAAGAAAATGATGATGGAGTATTGCAACCCTGTGCATATACATCCAAGAAACTCACGGAAACAGAACAGCGCTGGCCCGTATGGGAAAAGGAGGCTTATGGGATACGTTGGGCATTACTCACGTGGCGACAGTTCCTGGAAGGCAACAAAATCCCCTTCCAGGGGTGGACTGATCACAAAAATTTGGAAGCCCTGAAAACGTCCAGGAAACTCAATCCCAAACAAGCCCGCTGGTCCCAGCATTTTCACCAGTTCCAATTTAAGCTCAAACATTTACCAGGGAGAAAGAACTTCCTGGCAGATCTCGCATGCCCCAATATAACAGCGCGCGAGCCACAGACTCTAAACCAATGATGGCAGAGTCACAACTGGCAGCACAAGTAACCACAAGAACCCAAGCTAAATTAAAACCACAACTGGACAGCCAAACTGGAATTGAATTCAGAAAAAGTTTGGAAACAGATGAATGGTTCCATAAAAACAAAAATGTGTGCACAATGAGAGACGGGTTGCCTTGGGTAGGGGAAAAGTTATATATACCAACAACCCAAAGAGTCACATTCATGCAGCTTTGCCATGACACAAAATCAGCAGGGCATTTTGGATTTGTAAAAACTTTACACTTAATTAAACGGCAATTTTGGTGGCCATCCATAAAAAAGGACATAGAAAGCTACGTAGCCAGCTGCCCAAAATGTGCTACTGCAAAGAGGTTGCAAGGGAAATCACCAGGACTATTACAAACAGTGGCAAATCCCTCAGTCCCCTGGAGGGAAATAGCCATGGATTTTATAGTGGAATTGCCAGAAAGCAATGGGAATACTGTGGTCTGGACAGTCACGGACTTGTTTTCCAAACAAGTGCACTTTATCCCTTGCCAAAAGATTCCCACCGCAAAAGACTTAGCGAAACTTTTCGTCCAGCACTTTTACAGATTGCACGGGGCACCCCAACGCATCATCTCTGATAGGGGAGTGCAATTTACATCTGCATTTTGGAAGGAATTTTTATCCCTTTTAGGAACCACTCAGGGACTGACATCTAGCCAACCACCCACAGAGGAATCGGGGCGCTGAAAAAATGAACTCAGTACTTGAACAATATCTAAGATGTTTTCTTAATTTCCAACAGACCAGGTGGGCAGACTTACTCCCTTTTGCAGAAATTGCCTACAATAATGCAGTCCACTCCAGCACAGGTTACACTCCTTTTCAAATAGCCACCGGTCAAAGTTTCAACCCCATGCCAGAATTAATCCCAAACGAACCAATGATCCCATCACTGAAAGAATGGATGGAACAACTACAAAACACCTGCCCAATAGTTAGAAAAGCACTAGATGAAGCTAGGCAGGCATACAAAGCACAAGCCGATAAAAAAAGGGTTGAGCCTACACCATTCATTATAGGAGAAATGGTGTACTTATCTACAAAATGCCTAAAGTCCCTACAGCCCTGTAAAAAACTTGGACCAAAATATATAGGGCCTTTTCCAATTAAAAGAATCATAAACCCAGTAACAGTAGAATTAGAATTACCCAAAAATCTCAGGCAAATACACCCAATTTTTCATTGCAGCTTGTGAAAAGAGAGCGTCAGTCACCTTTACGGCCAAAATCCCCCCCCCCACCTCCAATCATGGTGGAGGGCGAACAACACTTCGAAATAAAGGAAATCCTTGACTCTAGGAGATATCATGGAGCGACTCAGTATCTAGTTGCCTGGAAACACCTCCCTGCCTCACAAAACTAGTGGGTCCATAAACGTCATGTCAGAGCCTGAAGCTATTAATGAAGTTTCACACAGAATATCCTAACAAGCCTGACTAACTTTTATACCTGTTTTGTTTTCTTTCAGGTGGATCTGTCTTAGTTTTGAGGGGGCAGGATGTCAGAATCCAATTATATTTCATCTCTAGTTATCAACTATAGAAAACCCCATTTCTGCCTTCTCTGGATTCTGTCATACGATGAAGGGAAGGGGGTGAACAAAGGGGCTTTATGGCCCTCACTTCCTTTGGTACACCTCAAAGGAACTGGATGTGGATATCACCAAAAGGACTAACTATAACAATGGGGCTATTACCTTTCATGTAGTTCTCTCTGAAGTCTCCATCCAGCCGGCAGTAAGGAAAAGGGGGTGGGAGTGTAATGCCTGAGACTGTCGCTGGAAGAAGGGTGTGATTGGGTGGGGCTACTGGGGAACCCCTTAAAGCCTTGAATGGGAGAGATTGGACCCCAAGTCCTGTCTAGAATGCCTGCAACCATTTTCTCTTAATAAAGGATGCCTGTTGGAAGAACTATTCCAAGAATTCTGTCTTCTTAAGATGCAAAGTGGGGTGGGTCCTTACAGTTATATGGTTTTGGCTCAAATGAAGATGTTTCACTTCTCATCCAAGAAACTTCTTCAGCTCTGACTGGAAGGTGGGGAATGGAACGATTTATACTCCTTGCAGACAGCTGGTCATTTGCCTTCTTTTAGAGAGTAATTGAGATGAACACCCTTCGAATGGTGTGGGAGTATGAACGGATTTCCAGAAAACATTGCAGACTACAGGAACCATTTGTGCTTAACTTTGAGGTGCAGACAACATACACTCATCCCCATCAGCCCATGCCTGTATTCAACAGTGAAGTGACATAGGGCAGAAAACATTGTGCAGCCAAGAAGGCTCCACACACATTTGCACTGCTCAGGTGACCCTGAGGACACAGATAAATCTCCAAGTGGCCAGAACGACTCTAAAGAAGCTTCTTGGATGAGAAAGAAAATGTCTTCAAAGAAAAAACAAGAAAGTCCAGCTGTCTCCTGAAAAAGCACCTTTGGGACAACCATGACCTGGATGACTGAGAATCTCCATAGACAGGTTTTCTAGAAATATTGGTACATTAATTCTGAAATGTGCGTGGAAACAAGATGGGGAAAGCAGGGAAAACATGACTTCTGGGATTTTCTCAACCACCTTTAATATCAGGAGGTATATATTTCTGTGTATATGTGTACTGGAAAACATGAATTAGGCCACATGGTGTAGAAGATCACCAAGTTGAGCTCAAGGGAGTGGTCAAGCATGTCATCAGTCTCAGGTCTGATTCCTTTTGCTCCCATGAGAGATTTAAGTCCAGCCCACCTTGAATTCTGTTGACCCTTATCTGCCACCAATTTGCCTTAATTGTTAGTAGTTCAGATTCTTGTAGAGAGCTTAAGCTTCAAGAAACCTATGTATTCATTTGAACTGCCTGAACTCCTGTTTTCCTGTGTTTGACACATACCTTCTTCTCCAGAGCACATAGTGAGAAGGGCATACAATGGAACAATCACAATATTGCAAACCACTGCCCAACTGCCTGTCCCACAGTAATGCTGGGGGAGGGGAGATGAGGATCTAGAAAGATTTTTTTTCCCTCTACAGTTCCTTGGTTGGTCTGGCCCACTCTGATACTTAATTGTTTGTTTTGCTAGTTTCTTTCCACACACAAAGTTGTTCCCATTCTGTTTAGTTCTTGGAGAGTTCAGTTCTTGGAGAGTTATCGTGCTGATGGAGAGATAACTTTACACAGTAGAGAAGTTTTTTAAAAAGAGTTGGGAGGGCAGAAGACTAACTTCTGGTCTCTTAGACTTATTGATGTATTAATTGTATGAACTGAATTATGTTTTGTTTTTAAGCTTATTATATTAATACCGTAAGCAGCTCAGACTCAACAGAACAGGAGTAGCATTAATTGAGTTAATTAATAATTGATTGGTTGATATCATACAGATTTTGTGGTTTAAGACTTTCCTTTCATGGCTTGGTTAAGTCTAAGAAGCATTTCAGATCAGACCCAAGATTCAACTTCTTCCATATTCTGATGTCCCTGTAAGAATCTTACAAACATAGCAGGAAGACTATTATAGATGGTTATGTAATCAAAGGATGGTTAACCACAACTGAGAGAAAAGAGCTGACCTTAGTTTAACGGCTATACTCAAAGCTGTAGCTCTAAAACAGAAAAGGCTATTCAGTTCTCCCACAAGGTCAAGGAGCAGAGAATGTTAATGCTCCTTCAGTTGTATAAGGGAACACTTAATAGAGTCAGAACTAGCATGTTGAACAAGGCATTGGAGAGAATAAATGTACCAACAAAAGGAACGTTAGAGAACCAGTGTGGTTTCATGATGAAGATGTTGGAATAGGAACACGAAGACCCCAATTCTAGTCTATCCTTCATCATGGAAACTCAATGTATGCTCTCTCAGCAACTCATAGTGCCCTTGCTGTGAGAAAAAAAAAAAAGGAAATGTCTGTTACTTTGAGCTCCTCTACAAAGAAGGCAGGATATAAATCAAATAAAGGAAGTTACAGGGATATTTTAGTTCTTAACCAACCTTTGTGAAGATGTAAGTAGATCATTCCAACTTTCTCATTCCTTCTCATTTCATTTTCTGTATTCAGTAAAGGCTCTGAGAAGGAAGAACATCTGACGCTCTGCAATCAATTATTTGAATTGGAACATGAAAAAGTGACATACTCAATTGGACTAGCTGCCTACCTAGCTCAGTGTGATTGATGGCAGTTCTCCAAAATGCTCAGAAAAAGTTCCACTCGCCTAAGACAATCAACATATTTTTAATTGAATGTACTAAGTACTACAATGCTGATCCAACCAATGACTCCTTCCCTATGTTATGTGTCCTCAACATCTAAAACATGGAGTTTGGGACTGAAAAGTCATTAGGTGAGTTTCTTTACATCCCCCTAACATAGGACATCATCTGGAATAGTAGCATAAAGGGTGGTTTTGGAGTTTGAGTCTTCTCTCAGCATAGCTGGTCCAAGACATTTTGCTCCTTGAAGAACAGCTGCAGACTTCCGGTTCCGGATCGCGGCACTTGCAGTTGTGCGAACAGACTGTTCTCTTCGTCAGCTGATTCTCCGCTGCCGGTAGACCCTTAATCGGGTTGAAAAGCCGCCCTGGAGAGGCGGCTACTGTTGAGGAGGTCCTCATCATCCGTGGGAGAGTGGCACTTCTTCCACGGCCCAAGATTGCTCCTTTGGGCCAACGGTGGAAAGACCGGCCAGGTGAGACTTTTTTTCCCCTCTCTTGGTTCTCTTTTCTCTTTTGTGGCTGTAAAAAGCACTTTTGAAATTATTTCCCTGCTCCAAGAAAGCGGCGTTTGTGAGTGTGGGAAAAGAAGCTTAAATGGACTGAATTAATTTAAAGTAACTTTTTTTCTATTTTTATTACTATTATTATTCACTTTTGGGTCTTGGAAAATTTTTTAATATTAAATCTACTACTGGACTTAGTCTACATCTGAAGAATTCTCCTTTTTTGTGTGTTTTCTGAGCTTGTTAACGTTATTCCTGGTGTCTGGGAGGAGATTTTGTATTTTACTGAGGACACCTTGTGGAAAAAACCAAAATTGCAACTGTTTCTTTTTCTGATGGTGAGACTGACTTTGACCTTCAGATTACCATAAAAGGGATAGGACAAAGAAACTTAACAGCTGTATTTGTGGGGGTGGATACTGATTACATGTTCCTTGAACATAGCCTCTACTAAAAGATACAGACTGTTTCTAATTATTTTTGAAATGGAGAAACCCTATGTTCAACTTGACTATAAACTCATACTGGAAAAACTTTATGAAGCTACTGACCAAATACGTTTGCAAATAAAAGAGTGTACGACAGCAATAAAAAACAGAAATTATGTTTTGAATCTACAAATTAACCCCCAGACTCTATCTGAGCATTCTATAGACCAAAAAACAACAGAAGCAGAACCAAGATTAAAGAAGATTCCACTTTACTTCATATGCATTCTGATGAGATCTCCGAGGAACCAAAAAGGACTGTAATTAAACCACTTACAATTCCAAAACCAACAGAAATGGATAGACAAGCTCAACTAACTGAGAACCATGATAACTTGGATAAGCAATTATTAACTACAAAGTTGGACATAACTGAGTCTGTTATTCAACAGTTTCAAATGTGGAGGCTTGACTCTTTAAAACAGCAAGGGATTATTTACAAAACAGCTAGGTATCTAAAACAGAAAAGGGGATGCTTTTGTTTGACCCAAAGGATACTGCAAGGCACAAAAAGTGACTTGTTTATTGATATAGAGGTGCTGTTATGGAAACCTGACTGGCATAAAAAGAAAGCTAGAATAAGATTTAAGACTGTGACTCAAGGTTCTATATAACAGGTTTAAAAGGCTTACTGATATGGATTGATTTATGGTTTAAGACAGTTAAATAAGATGTTAGATTGAATAAAAATTAATTAAAGATTTGAATTTAATAAGAGGATGTTTGTCTATGTATTAATATGTTTGTTGTGGATATAGTAATTTTGGGAGGGGGTTAAAGGAGTTTGACACAGATATTGAGGGATTGATAGATCTAAAGTATGATAGAGTAGAAAGGTATTTTTTTTCTTTTTTGTCTTGTTTTTGTTTTTTGTTTTCTTTCTTTTTTCTTTTTTGAATTAATATTTTTGCTATTAGAAATGATAGTTATTTTGTAACAGAAGAAGAATAAGAAAAAAGAAGAAATGATAGTAATAAATGATTATTGATTATGTCAAGGAAAAAGGGAATGGAGAGACACCTGAAGCGTTAATTATGTATTTATATTAGCAATATAGAATATAGCAATTGAAATAGTAAAGCTTAACACAGGATTTGGACTCATTTAGATGAAATGTTATTGATGATTGTTTTGATTGGCTTAGTTGTTTTGAAATACATTAACCTGAATATAATATATTACTAGAGGGAATAGAGAGGGGATTTCTGATGATTTAATCTGAACTATATGAGTATGACTTTGTTTTTGGACAATTGATTACCCTGCCACCATGTTGATTGCACTTGTTTGTAAAATGAAAAAACTAATAAAACTTGCTTTAAAAAAAACAGCTGCAAAGAGCAAGCTACAGAATATCCCACACCAGTTATGTTATTTGATGCATAAAGCAGAAAACACCAAGCAGCACCTCCTCCTATCTCTGAGATCTAACACAATGCTAACAATAAGGAATAGTTTGGATTCTCATCAAGCTTCCAGTCTGAGGCAGCTTCTCTCATTCCGCCCCTTGATCCCAGTGTGGGCTGGAGTCAACATGCTATCGATGCAGATTGGTCTTGATGGAGAAAGGCAGAGCACTGTTATCCTCCAGTCTTGGCTGGGAGTCGAGAAAGTATCTTTTCTTCCACCTACTAATTCGTTCCAGCTCAAGAAGACAAAAAGCACAAAATCAAAGAAGCAGCTGCCAAATCAGTTCCTTAAACTCCAAAGAACCAATTAATGTGATCACGGGAGAGCAGATGCTACTACTGCAGTGCTAGCTTCCTTCACACAGCGCTGGTGCTGCAAGGCAACTTGCCACGTCAAGAAATTCCCCACACAGTCTGCAACCTAAGGAAGCCTGATGACCCCCTACCCCCTTACAAGTCAGACACACATCTCAAATGCCCCCAAAAGGAGAGCAGAGTGACAGAAACAAGGCAAGCCAACTCCTCTCCAAGGCTCGCCTCCCGTGCTTTAACATCCTTAACATTTCCACTGGTGCCCTAGGGTATGGAGAGAGGTTCAGGCATTTTTTGTGTGACTCCTGCCTGCCAGATCTTTGCATGAGAAATGCTGGGAATTGGCCAAGATGCCATCCTCTTCCCTTGCTAATCAAATGCAAATAAGCATTTCCATAAAGGAGAAAGCATGACAGGTGCAGACACTCATGAACTACATAAACATATGGCAGGGTTCTGTCTGGAAAGAAAGAAAAAAAGAAAGAAAGAAAGAAAGAAAGAAAGAAAGAAAGAAAGAAAGAAAGAAAGAAAGAAAAAATGTCAAAGGAGAGCAGAAGGAAACAGAGGAGAAAGGTTTTATGATAACACAAAAAGAATCTAACAAGAATCTGGAAGGAAAACATACTTGGGGCTAGATACTTCCACATCCTAGCAAGATCTCCGATGCTTCAAGTCAACTTATAGCCAACTTTGAAGGGCAGGGGCAGAGAAGCACTATTATCTTGCAGGGGAAGGCAACTGAGATACAAAATGTTTCAGCTGGTTTGTTTTAAAACTCTAAAATAGTTAAAGGAGAACTTAATTCCGTCCCCATAAGCTCTTTGCTTAAAAAAATGAAAACTGAGAATGTAACATAGAATAACAGGATTGGAAAGGGCCTTGGAAGTCCTCTAGTCCAACCATTCTAGACAAATGATTGTTCAATCTCTTCTTGAAAACCTCCATTGATGAAGCACCCATAACTTCCAGAGGTACTGTAAGCCATTTCACTGATTAATTATCATTGTTAAGAAGTTTCTCCTTAGTTCTAGGTCAGATCTCCCTTTGATGATCTTCCACGTGTTACTTCTTGTCCTGCCTTCAGCTGCTTTGGAGAATAAGTCAATCCCCTCTTCTCTGTCTTTCCCTTTTTAGGGGTGTGCTGAAGACCACAAAAGGTGCTTAAGGATCACCATCTTATCCAAGTTCCAAACCAGCCAGAATGATTCCAGGACTATACATAAGACAGTGTAAGAGAATTCTGAATTCTTACATGGATGCATAACAAAAAGTGGAAATCAGAGAAGAGGGGGACAGGAAAGAGCATCCCTTGCAACAATGGATTGGACCTGCACAGACTTCTTCCATGATTAACACACAACCAAGAAGGCAAAACAGCCTGTTTTCCTTCCCTAGTAGAAATAAAGAAGGTTTTTGGAGTCATAAGGAAATAGTTTGCTACAATATTCTCTGGTGTGAAAAAAAAAATAGAAAATGAGATCCTAAAACAATACCATTGATTATCAACAGCAGGGTCAATCTTCAAGCTCCTGGATAAGGCCATTTAATTTGAAAGCCTTTACTGAGCAAAAGGTCATGGACCTTCTCTTTAAAAAATCACAAAGAATTTAGACCAGACACAGGCCCTCAAGGAGACATTGCTCCACACTATGATGATAACCTTTATCATCATACAGGCTTTGTTCCTAATAGACAGAAATTTCAAGTTCACAAAATAGGTTATCCTGAATTGGGCCTCAGGAGTTAAGATGTTAAACTTCCAGGTATAGGGCTACATTTTAAAGAATAGGCTCAGTGAAATTTATTTGATTCCTTGGAAGGAAATCTGCTGATAGAGACCCAGAGGTGTAATATGTCATCCTATATTAGAAACCTAGAGTTAGCCAGTACAGGTAGTCCTTGACTTATGTCCACAATCAAGCCCAAAATTTCTGCTGCTAAGCAAGACATTTGTTAAGTGAGTTTTGTCCCATTTTATGACTTTGCTTACCACCATTGTTAAGGGAATCAGTGCAGATGTTAAGTTAGTACACAGCTGATAAGTGGATCTGGTTTCCCCATGGACTTTACTTGTCAGAAGGTCACAAAGGGGGATCAGATGACACCAGGACACTGCAACCGTCATAAATAGGAATCAGTTGCCAAGCATCTGAATTTTGATCACATGACCATGGGGATGCTGCAACGGTTGTTAAGTGCAACAAATGGTCATAAGACTTTTTTCAGTGCTGTTGTAACTAAATGAACTGTTGTAAGTCGAGGACTACCTGTATTCGTTTCAGCTTTGACACTCATTTTGTTTTTGCCAACAACATAAATGAAACAAAGACTAGTGTGTTCTACTGAATAGCTGAGATACATGATGTTATTTATTTATTTATATTTATATTATATTTATTTAGATTTATATCAAGATCACGCGAAGTACTAGTACCACTTTACAAAGCCCTAGTAAGACCACACCTGGAATACTGCAGCCAATTTTGGTCACTGTATCACAAAAAAGATGTTGAGAGTTTAGAAAAAATTCAGAGAAGAGCAACTAAGATGATCAAAGGCCTGGAGACTAAAACATACGAAGAACGGCTAAGGGACTTGGGTTGGCTAGTCTAAAGAAAATAGTAGAGACATGATAGCAGTATTCCAGTATCTAAGGGGCTGCCACAAGGCAGAGGGGGGTCAGGTTGTTCACCAGAGGATCAGAGGGAAAGACGAGAAACAATGGTTGGGAACTGATCAAAGAGAAAAGCAACCTGGAATTAAGGAGAAACTTCCTGACAGTGAGGACAATTATTCAGAGAAACAGCTTACCCCTAGAAATTGTGGGTGCTCCATCAATGGAGATTTTTAAGAAGAGACTAGACAATCACCTGTCTGAGATAGTGTAGGTTCTCCTGCTTGAGCAGGGGGCTGGACTAGAAGACCTCCAGGGTCCCTTCCAGCTCTATTCTATTCAACTATACAACTATTCATATTTCCTAACCACCCATCTCCCTCAGTTAAGATTTCCAATCCCTTTCTTTGTGGAAGAAATTGTTCAGGCTTCCAAAGAGCCATGTTACCTTTGCACAGTAGAATATGCTCAGTTCAAATTATCACACCTGCTCTCAAACTTGATGTAATCATAGAAAATGTTTTGCTCAAATAATGGGTGATTCTGAAAACCAATTATCCAAGCAAAAAAAAGGGGGGGTGGGGGCACGGAAAGGAAGTGAAGTCCAATCCTGAGTTCCAAATCCCAGAAATTCTAAGCAGCCTAGCAAGTGTTGAGGAATGCTGGGAATTGTAGCTCTATCCTTGCTTTTGAAATGCAGCTACATCTTTGGGAGCAAGGAATAAAAGTGTCATTGTGCCTCCTTAATATATATTATAGGATTTCCGGTTCCAGTTCGCAGCAACTCCAGTCGTGTCTAGAGACTCATCTCCACACCGGCAGGGTTTTCTTCGCCGGTAGACCCCTTAGTGGGTTGAAAGTCGCCCTGCAGGGGCGACCACCGAGGAGGAGGCTTGCTGGTGACTGCGGGAGGGAGGCAGCTTCTCTTGGGGCTCCAGCTATCTCCTTAGGGCCGACGGAACAAAGATCATCCTGCAAGATGACCGATTACTCTGCTGCACCAGGCGAAAGTCACAACTACTAAGCATGATAGATCCACCGCGGATGATGCAGGTGAGACCCCTTCTGCTCCTCTCTTCACCCTATTATGTTTTTTTTTTGCCTGTAAAAGCTTTGTTGGAATTATTTCCCTGTCTTGAAAAAGCAGCTTTTGTATGCATGGGAAGAAAGGGGCTGAACAAAAATTTTTAAAGACTACACTTTATTCTCATTTACTTTAGAGTACAGAAAAAACTCTTTTCTAAGAGCTGTACTATTATTTTACACTGGAAGATTATTTCTTTTTCCACCTTTTCCTTTAAAAGATAGAAAAAAGGGGGGAAATGGTGTCTGGAAAAGACTTTTTAATCTACTGAGGACATCTAGTGACGAAAAGTTAACATTGCAACTGCTGGTTATTGTTTGGAGAAGAGATGGACTTGACCTTCAAATTACTCTTGAAGAGAAAAGATAAGCTGATGCAGCTGTGGGAATTATGGGGGTGGATATTGCTTAACTTTTATTAAATATAGCCTCCACTAAAAGAAAAAAGGGGATTCTCTTCAATTACTATTAAAATGAAGAAACCTTATTCACAATTAAACTGTAAACTTATATTGGAAAAGATTTATGAGGCTACTGAAGAAATATGTGCTACAATGAAAGAGATTACTACAGCATTAAGAGCCAGAAACCCTACTCCAAACCTTCAAACTGATTTTCAGACTACATTTGACCATTCTATAAACCAAAACATACTAGAAGAGGAATCAATTGAGATTAAAGAGGAATTTATTTTACCTTACAAGCATTTCATCTATATCTTCGGGACCAGAAAAATCAAAGACTGAGATTTGAACCTTTAAAGCAATGAGGCTTTAAGGATAAGAGAAATAGATGCTCAATGCAGAGGACGGGATGCTTTTTACTGTCTCAAATGACACTACAAGCAATAAAGAAGACCTGTTGGCTGAAAGGGAAGCTTTGTTATGGAAACCTTCCAGGCACAAAAAGAAGGCCAGAATAAGACTGATAAGAGAAATTTAAAATTATATGTAATGGATCAAAGGCACTATAGAATTATGGATTGATTTAAGGATTAAGATTTAGAATTAGAAGTAAGAGAAAAATGGGTGATTATTAGAATATATATATTAAATAGATTAAGAATATACTTTTTGGAATAATAGGTTTATTTGTATGAAAACTACTATGTAAGGGAATGAAGCAAATTTAAGAGGCGTTTTAGATCTGGATTGACTTAATAATTAAGCAAATGTTAATTTAGTAAGATGATGCATTTGTCAGATAATATGCATGTTATTAGGGATGATAATTAACTGGATGAAATTTGAATCTCGTCCAATGGTCTGAAATGATGTAAGGTTTGATATTATCTTGTTATCTTAAAGAGATTGATGGATGGATGGATGGATGGATGGATGGATGGATGGATTAGATATGTATAGGGTAGACTAATATTTTATTTTAATTAGGAGATATTAGTGGAAGAAGAAATAAATGAGACTTGTGATAAAAATTAAGGATTTAAGAGATTAAGAACTAGAATATATCTGGAAGGGATACCTGAATTGATAATGTATTTATTTAAAGTTAAATTTGATTATGGTAATTGTAAATTTATAAAGCTCTAAAACAGGTTTAGGATCTATAGAAATTTAAATTAGAAATGGATTATCTTAAATATATTAAGCTATTTGAGGGAAAGAGAGAGGGAATATTTGATGTATTGATTTGAGTTATTCATATATGGTTTTATTTGTGGATGTTTGATTACCCCAGCACCACGGTATGTATATATATTTTGTGAGGTTTTCGCGGGTGTTTGTATGTAGGTCTTTGGTTATTCGGGTTTTCTCCCGTGTCAAATTGGAAGTGTCTTGGCGACGTTTCGACGAAGTCTCATTCGTCATCTTCAGTCTGGTGTTTTCGGCTTCGTGCTTCTAGGAGCAATGTGTGATCATAGCTGTTTCTTCCTTTTAACTGCCAGTGGGGGTATGAACTGATTGGATGAGAGCTTGGCTGTGTTCTGATTGGATGGAGGTGTGTTCTGATTGTTTAGGAGCTTGGCTGTGCTCTGATTGGTTGGGGGAGTGTTCTGTTTGGGTGGGGGCTTTGTTGTGCTCAGGTTAATCTGAGTTGCAGGGGGATATGAGATGGTGAGCATTGCTATTGTTTTACTTCACGTTCGTGGTCATGCCTCATCTTCATGGTGGGTGTCAGTTTGCTTCATGTATGGATTGGAAAGGTTTAAAGTGGCTAATAATGCAGCTGTGGTCTGGCTTCTGGTTTGTGGTCGTGCCTCATCATCGGTGTGGGTTTGGGTTTGCTTTTTGCGTGGACATGTGGTGGTGACATCCTGTATGGCTTTCGTGAGTGTGGGTCTGGTGTTATTCTTTGTGTTAGGGACTCGTTTGTCAATAAGGGCGGATTTCCAAATGGCTGGTAGGCAGGAGGTATCATCTCGTTTGTTCATGCTGTGTGGGCGTTTTTCTATCTCAATGGCTTCTCTGATTATTCTGTTATTAAAGTGTTCATTTCTGGCGATAGTTCTGGTCTTTTTTTATTAAAAGTTTTACAAATTACAATATAAACCCACCCATTCCCTCCCCCCTTCCCCCACTTCCCAGAGCTGATTACAGGGTAACAAATAAACAAACATAATCTAGCTAACATAAATCAACTAAACTATCAGTCAAAACCATAATATACTTTAACTCCTTCTCAAAACAAATATTAACAAATTAAGACAAAAATAATAATACAATTAATACTGTTAATAATTATCTAAAATCTATTCAAAAGCAAGGTAATACTTTTCAGTTTCATACTTCTTCTGAATATAATCAATCCATCTTCTCCAAACCATAATATATCTTTCTTGTGAATGATCCTTCAAATAGGCGGAGATTTTCACCATTTCTGCTAAATTAGACACTTTTATCCATTCTTCCAAAGTAGGCAATAAGTTTTTCTTCCAATATTGCCCCACCAATACTCTTGCAGCAGTTATAAGGTTCAACATCAAATTAGTTTCTTTAACATCCAAATCTACAATAATACCCAACAAAAATAATTGCGGAGTAAACTTTATCTTTTTCTTAAAAATCTTTTGAATATTCCACCAAATCTTAATCCAAAAAGCTTTAATATCTTTACAAGTCCACCAAATATGAAAATAAGTTGCATCTAAATTTCCACATCTCCAACATTTGGGCTGTAAATTCAGATATATGCGGGACAACTTTTGGGGATCCAAATGCCATCTATAAAACATTTTGTAAAAATTTTCTCTTAAATTTTGTGCTTGAGTAAATTTTACATTTCTAACCCAGATTGTCTCCCATGTATCCAATAAAATTGGCTCTTGGATATTTTGCGCCCATTTGATCATACAATCTTTAACTAACTCCGTTTCCGAGTCCAATTCTATTAAAGCATTATAAATTCTTTTTATATGAAATCGACTTTGAGCTTTAATCTGTTTTACCAAATTCCCATCCTCTAAAGTAATACCAATCTTTTTATCTATATTCCACCTCAATAACAATTGATTGTAATAAAACCAAGAATATACAATATTTTCTTGCTTCAACTCAGTTAAAGGCTTTAGTTGCCAATGCTGCCCAACCAAACTAAGTAATTCCTTATAAGAAATCTTATCCAAATTTACTCCCCTAGATACTCCCTCTATCACGTGTCCTGGTCTTTTTAAAGCCAATTTAAAGTCAATTTCATGTCCTGTGGATTTTAAGGTGTTGGACCAGGGAAGAAGTTGGTTCTTCTTTTTTGACTAGGTTCTTATGTTCTTTAGTGCGTGCACTTATTCTTCTGTTGGTTTGTCCGATGTATGTGGTGGGACAAGTGGTGCATGGGATTTCGTATACTCCTTGATTTTCTAACTCTATTTTGTCTTTGGGGTTTCTTAGGATGGTGGATATTTTTCTGTTTGTGCAGAATGTTGTCTTAATGTTGTGTTTGTGGAGGATCTTGCTGATTCTGTCTGTGGTGCCTTTTATGTAAGGGAGGAGGGCTTTGCTGTTTTCTTGTTCTCTGTCTTGGATTTTAGTGGGGGTTTCTTTTTGGATTAGTTTGGTAATCTTATTTCTTTGGAATCCATTGGATGTAAGTACATTAGTGAGAATGTGTAGTTTGGTTTTTAGGTGTTGTTCATCAGCTAAGCATTTTGTTCTAGAGATGAGTGTCTTGGCTATGGAGTTGATCTGTGCTGGCTGGTGGTGTGAGAGAGCGTGCAGATAGCGGTTTGTGTGTGTTTTCTTCTGGTAGATGGTGTGTCCTAGGGAGCCATTGGATTTCTTCTAGACTAAGACATCCAGGAAGGGAAGTTGGTTGTTAGCTTCTGTTTCCATGGTGAACTGTATTTTGGGGTGTAGGCTGTTGAGGTGTGAGAGGAAGTTGTCCAGTTTTTCTTTCCCATGTGGCCAGATTATGAAGGTGTCGTCTACATATCTGAGCCAGAGTTTGGGTTTGTGATCCGATTTTTCTAGAGCTTGGGTTTCAAAGTGTTCCATGTAGAGGTTTGCAATGACAGGTGAGAGGGGTGATCCCATGGGTGCTCCTTCTATTTGTTTGTATTTTTGTCCGTTATAGATGAAGTATGTGTTGGATAGGCAGTGGTTGGTCAGATCTAGGATGTGTTTGGGGGGGTTATATTTGTTTTGAATAGCTGTCAAGGCTTCTTTGATTGGCACTTGGGTGAAGAGGGATAAACCCCTCCAATCCGTACATGAAGCAAACTGACACCCACCATGAAGATGAGGCATGACCAGATCCAACAAAGAATCATTCCCAGAGAGAAATCATCCAGATGCCCTAAGCTCTATGGTTTCCCCAAGATACACAAAGAAGGAACCCCACTTAGGCCCATAGTCAGCTCCATAGGCTCACCTCTACAAAACCTATCCAAATTTCTCACCAAACAACTACAGCCCTATGCAGAATCCATCACCTCACACGTAAAAAACTCATTCCATTTCTTAGAGATCATAAAGAAACAAAACTTACAGCCCAGCAACCTACTCGTGAGCTTCGATGTCATATCCCTCTTCACCCAAGTGCCAATCAAAGAAGCCTTGACAGCTATCCAAAACAAATATAACCTGTCAGAATCCAATTATACTTCATCTCCAGTTATCAATTATAGAAAACCCCATTTCTGCCCTCTCTGGATTCTGTCATAAAGAAAGAGAAGGGGGTGAACAAAGGAGCTTTATGGCCCTCACTTCCTTCGGTACAACTTCAAAGGGATTGAATGTGATTAGCACCAAAAGGCCTTATCATAACAAAGGAGGCTGTTTACCTTTCATGTAGTTTATCTGAAGTCTCCATCCAGCCGGCAGAAAGGAAAAAAGGGGTGGGATTGTGATGCCTGAAACTGTTACTGGAAGAGGGGGGTGATTGGGTGGGACTACTGGGGAACCACTTAAAACCTCGAATGGGAGAGCTTGAACTCCAAGTCCTGTCTAGAACACCTGCAACCATTTTTCTCTTAATAAAGGATTCCTGTTGGAAGAATTATTCCAAGAGTTCTGTCTTCTTAAGATGCAAAGTGGGGTGGGTCCTTACATAACCCCCCCAAATACATCCTAGATCTGAACCCTGAGCACGAGGGTATACCGAAAACCCACGCATACGGACAGAGTCCTACATTATGCAAGTAACCATCTTGTAGCCCACAAAGTTAGCTGTATAAGAACACTATTTAGACGGGTAGGCTCCCATTGCAGCACGGCCAAAGCAAAAGGGGAAGAAAGAAACCACCTCTTCCGTATATGTAGACGCAACGGCTACCCAGGCGCTATAGTATACCACCCAAATCCTGGGAGAACCCACAAACAGAGGAACTCCCATCACAGATGACCCGGGTTACCTTCCCCTACATCAGCAATGTCTCGGAGGTGACGGCCAGGCTGCTAGCACCTCACAAGATGAATGTGGCCCATAGACCCAATCAAACATTATGATCCAAAGTGATGCGGCCCAAGGACCCACTCCCCAACACTGAAAAATCAGCGATTGTGTACAGGATCAGTTGCAAAGATTGCTCTAGCAATTATGTGGGAGAAACCTCTAAAAAAATGAAGACCAGGGTCCATGAACATAAATTAGCCGTAAAAAGGGGACAACAGCACTCCCAGGTATGGGCACATATGGCGGAGTCTGGGCATTTTTTTGACTTTGACAACGTACGCATTCTGGCCAGCGACAACACGAAAGGGGGCCGGCTACTCAAGGAAGCATGGCTCTCGGACAGGGACTCTATTATCCGGCATGTTGACCTGTGCCCAGCACATCTGACACTAAGGGCATGGAGCACGTGTGATCACCCACCCCTATGGAGGCGCCCTGGGGTGGTATCGCGCACCCCTAGGGGGGAAATTACGGAGGGGTGAACCCCCCCAAAATGATCTATGAACATCCAGGGAGGTAACCAACGATCGAGGCCCCCCTACTCCGCGAGTATGCACACGCTCCCAAACAGCAAGGGAACGATTGTGCAATGAGGGAAGGGCAGCCAGCGACTGGGAGATTACCCCCAACCCCTGGAACTTCCAGGGGGAGGGACACCCCCCACGAATATCCAGGTGGAAAGTAAACCACAGCTAAGGAGCCCCCCTGTCCTGGGGGTCCCGGGGGCGCGCACACGCTCCAGAAGGGCAAGGGGACTGCCAGGTGATGATAGGGCAACGACCAGCAGACCGGAGATCCCTCCGTGCCTCCCGCAGCTGCTGAGAGGAGTCACACCTTCAAACGGGACTTCAGATTGCCCAACTGACGGCGTTTGGAGCTCCACCGTGGACGATGGAGCACAGAAACAGGAGGGGACTAAGAATGATGGGAAGGACCGACCCAGAGTGGCGATGATCCAGCAACACCCGGAAAAGAGGATGGCCACATCAGCTTGCTCTGCAGTGACGGCCCACCGGCGGAAACAACAGAGCATCCTTGGAATGCTCGGGAGGATACAGAGGTTGAGAACATCAGGAATGGGGGGGGAAGAAAACAGAGGTTGAATGGGGTGGATGTTGTAGAAAGGATCATCAGTTGATGGAGAGGAAGGAACGAAGAAGCTGGGTACACAACCCCCAAAAAGGAGGGTGGACAGGGGGCTTAGTGAGGAGGAAGGAGGTGTTCGAGGTGCCCGATTTGGTGCAGAGATCGAGAACACCAGAAACGGGGGGAGGGAGGAGGCAGATGCCAGGCAATGTAACAACTACAGGAACGGGGACTATGCAGACAAAGGGGGGGAGTGGGACAAGGAGAAAGGCTGAGGATGCAGCGCCACAGTATAAGGGATGACAACTGGAAAATGAGTAAGGAGCAGGGGAAGGAGGAAGGGGGGAGGAGTGAGTGCGAGAGGAGGGAACAGCTCAGAGATACGGATGACTTGGCCAGCCAAAAAAGGGGGGGAGAGAACTGTAGTAATCAGTACTTAGTCATTGAAGGGTGCAAAGAAATGGCCGCCGGCTCAGAGCCTTTATTTGTTTATATAGAGTTTTACAAATAGCAAAAGTTACTGCATGGCAATAGCATTTCATTGGCTAAAATCCTTTACCAATCCTCAAGCTAGAGGCCATAAACAGGGAAACTTGTTGTTTGCGAGCAGCCTTATCAAACTGGCAAGGTCACACAGACCTGCGCACTTTCACATCACTATAGTGATGTGAGCGGGGGGGGGGGGAGATAGATACAGAGAAAAGACACAAGCGTTGGGGAGGCAGTATTTTGCGCATGACCTTTGCCTGTCTCTCACCTCTACATCTCACTCCTTTTTGTTTTGTTAGACAAAATATCGCCATAAGCGGGGTTAATAAAAGCATTATAATCAGGAGAGGAGAATCTTTGCAGTTGTTAATATAGGGCCAAAACTTGATCCTGAGGCAATGTGAGAGAGGATCTACTGGGATTTAAAGCTCTAATACATATATTGCAAAATGAAAGAATACATTACATAAACAGCACCCACAAAGATCCTAAGGTACCAATTTTAAAATCAGAGGCCAAATTGTGTAAAATATAAATCTGGTGCTGGATGGTTCATGAATTATCAGAAATATTGAAACAATACATTTCCTCAAAACGTTTACAACCCAAATGCCGGTGCAGAAACAAATAATCAATTGCAGCGTGATTTTGCAAAATAGCTTTTCTCAAATTTTGCAGTTCATGGTTGATCACTGAAATAGTTGAAGAAGTAGTATTAATTGTTTTTGCCAAATTTCATGTAATAGCATTAATGTTGAGGTGAGCACGAACAGCTCACTAGAGATATAGCCAATGCTACAAAGTAAGGTTGTCTCAGAGTCACAAGTGTTGTCTAGCGTGACACCATGTGGAGAATGGTTCATGTGAACTTGTTTGGAAAGCAAAACAGGAATCAGTTGGCTGAGGCAACATTGTGCTTCACTAATATTAGCAGGAATATAATTTAAAGTTTCTTGACCACACGTAAAAAACCCTCCTTGCAGTAGCCAAGCATGTCCAAAATGAAAGGAAGTCTCTATTGAAGCTGTGCAATTTAAAGCAGGTGAACCAATGCAATGACAGTGAGGTTTTTTAAGCAATAACCTCCCAGAGTCAGTGAAGTTTTGAATTACTGCAGAAGCGGTGCAAACAAAGACTAAACATGTAGAAAGCAAATTTTTATGTCATACATTTCAGATAAACAAAAGAAGTCATTTTGTGTGATGTTAGATTTTGCTTCATTCGTTGTTCGAATGATTGTTTGAGTGGGATGACAGTTGCAGTTGTCAAAGGGCAGATGTTAAAGATCAGACATAAACAAATGATGGATAAGAAATTTGCAGTTAAAACCGCAAAAATGGCAGCACACAGGTTCTCGGGGATCAAGTTCTTTACATCTCCCCACATCACTGGTTGCCTGGCATGTCAGGATTGGATTATTTGCTGTGCCATCTGTAGAGTCACCCTTGCCATTTCTGGGACTGGGTCCAGGGACTGGTGCCACGACATCCCTGGCTGGGTGATCACAACGCGCTGGAATCCGCAAAGGTCCTGTTGGAACAAGCACAGCAGCGTAGCCCCGCCCCCAAGTGATCAGAGGGACTGGTCCCAACCATGCTTTGTCTGGTAATGCCCGATAATATACCAGAGGTGGAGGCAAGCTTCTTTTCTGTTGAAAGTGTCTCTGATAAGTAGTCAAATTTGGAATGGAAATATTCAATTGGTGTAATGTAAATAATACTTTTTGAACCTGTTGTATTACCCACGACAAATTGGGTACCCTAGATAATCCGTCCTTTTTTATTTGTTTGTGAAGGCAGTCCTTGAAAGACCAATTAGCACGTTCCACGATAGCTTGACCCGTGGAATTATAGAGAAGACCATGAGTAAAAACAATATTTCAAGTTGTATAAAATTGTAAAAAGGCCACTGGAAAATAGGCTGGCCCATTGTCAGTTTTTAGGGAAGAGGGTTTACCCAGGGCTGTAACAGCCCCAAAAAGATGAAAAATAACATGTGAAGCTGTTTCCCCTTGTAGAGGTGGGGGAAATTGTTCCTAAATACCTATTTATGAATATACATTTCTAGGAAGCCAAAAAGGGAGAACATCCATTTGTCATAGTTGATTAGAGGCAAAACCACATAAAAGACATAAAAAAGACATACAAAAAAAATTAGGCCCAGGAAGGGAGGAGTGATTGTGTATATGAGAAACAAAATTATAAATGCTTTCAGTTCTGGAGCAGCTGCTGCAAAGTTAAAAACAAAGTCATAAGATTGGGGTCAATCCTGGGCGTGATGTAAGCACCTGAAGAAGTAAAAGTAAGTTGGCACACATAATGAGAGTCAGAGATTAAGTTAAAAGACTGTTGAGAAAAGGTTTTAAAAGCTAAAATAATTCTGACATTGTGATAAGGGTTGCATTGCAGTGTAGGACACTTTCCAGGTATCATCCTTGTAAGCAATTGCTCCTCTCATTCATTCTCCATCAGAACTAGCAATAATTTGTGGCAAGGGAGAAAGAGGAAGAAAGCAGTGGCTGGACTGAAAAGGAAAAAGTCATTAAACAAGCAAGTCAAAGATCATTAGGCAAATGATATGAAATACAGCCTATATAGTCAGTGAAAGTACATTAAAGAGATAAGTTATTTTTGAAAACAATATTAATTAAATCAGTTCCTTTTCGATGGCAAGCTCTTGTGTGTCCTAAGGTTATCATTTTAGCAACCACCTGGATAAAAAGTAGAACCTTATTACAGTTAATACTCCATTAGGTAATTTACTAGTAGGAAAAAATCAAAAGTGTGGAATTCTGTCCACAAATTGAGTATTCACGATGTCATCAATTTGTGCAACTATATTTTTTCTGGGACTTATTGCAATCCTAAATCATTTTATATTTTCTGAAAGCCAATTAAATTGTATCTTTGGTGCTTCAATTTAAGCAAAGTCCATTCAGATGGAAACAAATTTTATATAAATAGGTTAAACATTTATAAATCTATAACAAAGTAATTCAGTTAGTTCTTTTGGTTGTTGAATATTAAAAAAAATATTGTCCAACATCTACTGTTTCTCTTTTGAGTAAAAAAATTATTTGCCGAAACTGCATAAGTGAATGTCAAGTTTCAGATTCACTCCACTCTTCTCAGATTACAATTCCAAGCAGAGGAAAAAAAAATTTAAACGAACAGTCCCCCCCCCCTTCCTGTCTCTGGCTCTTTAAGCAATGCAGCCAGCCGAAAGAGACGGGGGGGAAATCTCACCACCAAAAAATAGTTTCATCTCCTTCATATGCATTTTTCAATAAATTCTCTCATACATTCTCCATGAAATTCTTCTCATACAAATATTTACTATTATTTTCACAGTTAGGGAGAAAATGGGTGAGTTTTGAAGGCTAACACACACTTCAACAAATTAACTCATTCAGTTCCATACTGACTGTTTGCATAAAACCATTCCACATACAATTATTTCATTTCATACTTTCTCCAGGCAAACCATATATTCTTAGCAAGGCCTTTTTGTACTGTTGTTATCAGAGAGGGCTTTGAGCCTCTTCCAAGTCTTGGAATAACACAGAACAACACAGACAAACATATATACACAAATACTGTTACAACAACATTTATTTAGACATATAACTTGTCTTGCAAGAAGTGAGAAAAATGACAAGGTGATTTCAACCAAAAAGTGGTTTTGAGGGCCCTTAATCATCTCCCATTTTTCTCACCATTCCAAGCCCAAGCATAATGTTCTGAGTGGCCACACACACACACACATAACACAAAGCACAACCAGACATTAGTCTGAACAGGGTTAACTTAACAGATTGCAGAGTTTCAAAGCATTCCGATTGCTCAAAACACTTCACTCTGAGGGAGTACATTTTGAGTTATGTCTCTAACTAATCAGCAAACGAATTAGCCTCTTCAGAAGAAGCTGAAAATCCAATTAAAGATGTTTTTAGGAGGAATAAATTTTACTTAGTTGCAAGCAGAAGGGGGATGATAGTTAATTGCCCTTCTGAAGTATTTGGGTCCATTTTTTTCTCCTTTCCTGACAGGACTGAACACTATAGATGTAATACTGGAGCCCAAAGTTCAAGATGTAATTTATGCTCTATCTTTTAGCCTAAGCGTCCGATGCTCAGGATTCAAAGAACACTTTTTCCTATCTCCTCAATCTCCTTATGTCCATTTCAAGCGTTGCCATGCCTGACTTCTGTAGCAGGAATCTGAGCTCCTGTACGTGCTTTAGCTGAGGGTGAGATAATTTACAGCCCATACTTACTCACTGAGGGGTCTCGTAAGACGTAAGTGCACTTAAGGGTCTGTTCCAGACAATGGTAAGTATGTTGGCAGCTGCTTCTTCCCGTAGGGGTCCCAAAATGAAATGTCCCTGCTGAGGGCGGCAGCTGTAGTAATCAGTCCTTAGTCATTGAAGGGTGCAAAGAAATGGCCGCCCGCTTGGAGCCTTTATTTGTTTATATAGAATTTTACAAATAGCAAAAGTTACTGCATGGCAATAGCATTTCATTGGCTAAAATCCTTTACTAATCCTCAAGAGTAAAAAGCTAGAGGCCATAAACAGGGACACTTGTTGTTCGCGAGCCAGCCTTATCAAAATGGCAAGGTCACACAGACCTGTGCACTTTCACATCACTATGGTGATGTGAGCGGGGGGGGGAAGATAGATACAGAGAAAAGACACAAGCGTTGGGGGGGCAGTATTCTGCCCACTGCCTGTCTCTGACCTCTACAGAGAACTTCCCCAACCCAGGACCGTATGAGGCGGAAGTGAGCAGTGGCATACATACAGGCAGGGGAGGCAAGAAAAGAGGAGTCACTGATGCAGAAGCCATAATTAGAATGCAGTCAAACCAATTAGGACCTGTGACGAGGTCCAGGAGCCGTGTGCAAACGGCGGTTTGCCTATAAAGGAACTCTCCCATAGACCAGCATTAACCCTGATGATGTCAGAAGTCTCTGACGAAAGCTTGGTGATTGGTGATGGTATTAAACTTTTTTAATTTATTATATTCCTGGTGTTCACGTTTTTACTGGTTACTTAGAAGATGAATTTACCCAGGAATCACGCTTTTATTTTTAATGTTATTATCGATATATATATGTATGTATGTATGTATGTATGTATGTATGTATGCGTATGTGTATGTGTATGTGTAGGTCTTTGGTTATTCGAGTTTTCTCCCGCGTAAAATTGGAAGTGTCTTGGCGACGTTTCGATGAAGTCCCATTCGTCATCTTCAGGCTGGTGTTTTTGGCTTTGTGCTTCTAGGAGGGACTGCTTTATATCAAGCTGAATTCTTGATCCTTGCTCTCCCTAGTTTTTTCATCAAAAATGTCCTTTTCTGTCACCTGCTAGACGATTTTTGAACTTGGAATGTCAAGAGTGGCACCCAAGACTTTTGGCATGCAAAGCATGTATTTTAGCAAAGGGCTTTTTAAAGAACTTTCAGTTGATGCTGACTTTGACAGCTTTTTGAAGGGCTTTGAAAAACCTCTTCTTCTGATCCTTGGATCACTTCTTTTGCAACAGAGGAACAACATTCATGGATCATGACTGTAAACCCCACTTTTCCCTTTCACAAACAAAACTGATAAATGTATCAAGATGTAAGCAAGGTATGTGAGAAAGACCTTGGGAGACAGGGCAAAGAGATGCAGCCTAGGGAATGGTCAGATAAGAGACACCACAGCCTGCAAATGCATAATGGCTGAAGCAAAAAGGGACTCTCTCTGGCTGTAAAGGTCATGGTGGGAGAAATTTACTTTCAGATTTGCAAGATTCTGCAAATAAGGCTTTACAATAAAGTGGAATTAGCTTATCTGACCGTGTTTCCTGTCTGGTTTCCCTGCGAAGGCTGACACAAATTCAGCAGTATTCCCTTTAAAGATAGTTGTTGTACAAGCTTCCCTTAAGGTATTTGCTGAGAACTGTTGGTCCTGTCTCATAAATAGTGGTGCTGTGGGATCAAGTGAGGATCTCTATCAGCATTAACAAGGAAGCTAAGTTGACTTGCTAACAAAGCCAGTGTCACTATCAAGCTCAGGGCTCAAAATCCCAGCTCAGATACCTGTAAGACAGTGCCCTGGATTTTCTCCAGAGATTCCAAGTTTGTATCAGCCATGTCAGCCACCCTACTCGCGCAAGTGTATATGGAATAACACAGCAGACAAATATGTGCAGAGGCACAGAATCAGTTAGCAGCATAGCCTTGCTCTTCTCTAGCACGATTCAGGGCAGCTAATGTTCTGCAGCCATTACATGCAGCCAACAATTTCTGAACTCCCACTGACATGGCCTTCTGCGGAGGGCATTTTTGTTTAAAAGCAATTGTACCAGGGGAGGGAGCTGCTGAAGACCGAGAGAGCATCTGTTTATCATAATTAACTCAAAGAATTCTACTATTAATCACTGAACCTGCAGTTTCTAAAGCAGGGCAGAATATGGATAGCAGCGAGTCACAAATACAGTGTTTTGGGATTCAGGCAAAAAGCCCTGATGGTTTCTTTCTTTCTTTTATAATGGAAAAAATGAGATGCATTTCCCACTTGTCAACAACATGTTTTCAGCCAGAAGGATGAAGATGGATAGGTTAGCATTTTAAGAGAAAGGTTGGTTTGGAATAAACTGGGAGACAGAGATTCAAGATGGAAGAGCGATCAGGATGGGAGGGCAATGGAAAAACAGGCAGCCAGACTGAAACGAAAGATAGAATTCAAGATCAGGTGATGTAGAAAAAACATTCTTCCTTTCATCTTTCAGTTTTATAGCAAAGCAAAGGCAGGATTTGGAGAGCACACTTACCCATAGCTAATTAATTATCGTGGATTAGACAATTAACCCATTTTTCTGGGTTCACGTGACAACTGCACCCAAGGGGCTGCATTCCAAAATGCAATGGCAAAGCCAAGATAAAAATATAAGTTTAGGTTCATCAGATTTGCGCTGAATTTAATTTAATTTAAATGTATATTTAATATGATAATCCTCCAATTATGTTTCTAATCAAAATCCCCTTTCTATCATGTTCCAAATTTCAGTCTGAGAATAATATCTTTGTGGTCTGCACCAAGCTTTAAATGTCTGCATACAGTATTTGGACCTTAAAATTTACAACAGTGTAATGTAATGTATATACAGTATATACAGTAGTATATACAGTATCTTTGAACAAATAATACAGGTAATCCTCTACTTATGATCACAATTAGGTCCAGAATTTCCATTTCTAAACAAAGTGGTTGTTAAGTGAGTTACGCCTGATTTTGCAACCTTTTTGCCACAGTTATTAAGTGAAGGAGTAAAGTCCATTTAGTACAACCTATGACAATATATCCATCAACAGACATTGACCTGCAACCAGCTTACGAACACCTTACAATACAAATCAACCACATAGCCAACCAGAGACTGCACTGACTCTCAACCAACCCACGCAAACCCCCTTCCACCAATACTCCACCTCTCAATGACTCTGACCTGATGTAACCTCCCCATCACAAGACCCATCATAAGACTCTCACTGATGACTCACATCTGACCCAACACAAGACCTTCACTTGACACACCCACACCTAACCCATCACAACACCTACTGACCACACAAAGCCCTTATAAATGGAAGAATGCTGACACTGACATCTCCTAAATTCTGCTGAAGAGGTTATCTAGCCTGGTAACAAAATGTTCTGAAACCAACCCAAAAACTCAGCATATTTTTCTAAAGCTCCCTTCTTTTCTGCCCTTTGAACCAGAGGCAGCACCAGCCTTAAACATCTTCCACTTTTAAAGATGAGTACTCAGTCCCAGTCATGAATTACAGACCATGGACATCCTCAACTGCTGAGCCACATAGTCACTGGCCTTTATCAATCCACCTGCTGCCAACAACTCTGACTAATCCTTTACTCAGCTGCTGATGCAATGATCATTTGTCATCCTAACACAGTCCCTGTGGGTGAGCAAAACCGTAAATCTGGATCACGAGAGCTGGCTTTCCTCGGAAAGAAGCATTTCATCAAAATGGATTTGCACTCTCAAGTTGGTTATTATTGCTCATCTAATTGCAAGTACTGTAAACACTTCTAGCTTGAAGACAGTCAAGTAGTTGTCATTACATCCTAACTAGGTAGACTAAAAGGTGCAGGTATTCTTTGACTTACAACCATTCATTTAGTGACCATCCAAAGTTACAACGGCATTGAAAAAAGGGACCTATGACCATTTTTCACACTTACCACCATTGTAGCATCCCTGTGATCATGTGATTAAAATTTGGAGGCTTGGCAACTGACATGGATTTATGATGGTTGCAGTTTCCCATCTTTCACAACCTTCCGACAAGGAAAGTCAATGGGGAAGCCAGATTCACTTAACAACCATGTTATTAACTTAACAACTGCAATGATTCACTTATGACTGGGCTACCTATATTTATACTGATGTCTTGATAACTTCCCCACCATGTCCTCAAAGCTACTTTGAATCACAGCTCTTGTAAAACTCAACTGTTGATGGTCAAATGTTGAGTAAAGACAGCATTTACTAAGAGTCTCCACCTCTCCCTATGGCAGTGGTTCTCAACCTTTCTAATGCCGCGACCCCATAATACAGTTCCCCATGTTGTGGTGATCCCCCAACCACTTATACATCACCGGGTGCCAGGGGCGTGGCCAAAGAAAAGGGGAAAAAAATGGCAGACAGCCTTCTTTGGCGACCCCCATGAAATGGTCGTTCGACCCCAAATGGGGTCCCGACCCACAGGTTGAGAACCACTGCCCTATGGTCTGTGTCCAGAATATTTTTGCAGTGACAAATGCCTTTTGCAGGGTTGTGTGTGATTTGAGTGAGTTCACACTGGTAGAACATTTGTTTTACTTTGTCAACATTTTTGTGTTTTTTTCAAGTTCCATTAAAAACTCAGTTCACAATTTTCCCCTGCTATTTAGAGATTTTTCCTGTTTCTTTTAATATATGCAACTGTTAATTCATATCTCACTGAACAAACCACATTTTGTCATACAAATTATCTCTAATGTCATGTTACTGATTATTGTTAACTTTCCCCAATGTGCAGTTCATTTATATACATTTAGGTACTGCTCTTTTATGTGCAGGGCTTCTAGAAATATGCACTCTTTTTTTCCACAGGCATCTTTTACCTTAAAAAAAAATGCAGATCATTGTCCAGTAAAAGATGGACACTAACATATTCCACAGAATGTCACTGTTCATGCTTTAGTGGACTTTGTTTTGCCAGATTTCTCAGAGATATCCATGGCAATTTTATTTCTTCTTTTGTTATTAATTTGCAACCTGTGATTCCTTGATTTTATGATCAAATGAAAAGCATGGTAAGCAGTATCAGATATACACTGGCACAAATAAATAAATAAGACTGGATATTATCTCAGCATTCATGTTATAATCCCTGCAAGCAGGTAAATACTGTCCTGTGGTCAAAGCATCACTGTTTTCTTCTAAATGGGTTTCTTGATATACAAAGTAATACAAACTCCTACCTGCACACTTTGTCCTACTGATGAGTGGAGGTCCGGGTTTGCCAGTCCCACCATCTCCTGGCCGGGTCAGCAGGACACTGATTTCATACTCTGTGTCGGGATCGAGATGCCACAACTTATAGGTCTGCATGTTCACCGCATGTACTTCCGACCAAGGTCCTGATGTCATCCGGTACTCAATCTCTTTTCTTACAATAGGACCATCTCCAATGATTGAGTTGGTATTGAGCTGGATGATTAAGTATGTTGAACCTGCTCTCAAAAGCTGTGGGGGTGCAATGGGTGTTGGGGGCTCTGTTAAGAGGACAAAGAAGTAATAAGTTGACCTATTCTTCTGGACATCTTTAGTCAGCTGTCCTGGAGTGGATGGGCTCATTCATTCATTCATTCATTCAATTTCTATGGCTACCCATCTCAGTCAATGATTCTGACCAGCTTAGAATTTTTTTAAAAATATTACAATGAAAAATACTAAAAACACTTTAAAACAATAAAAATAGTAAAACCAATAAATTAAATCCAAATTAAATATACACAGGAGCATGAGCCTTGATTGGTTAGCAATACAGGTAATCCTCAACTTACAACAGTTCATTTAGTAACCATTTGAAGTTACAACAGCATTAAAAAAGTGGCTTATGACCATTTTTCACACTTACGGCCATTGCAGCATCCTCCATGGTCACATGATCAAAATTCAGGTGCTGGTTCATATTTATAATGGTTGCAGTCATGCAATCCCCTTTTGTGACCTTCTGACAAGCAATGGGGAGGCCAGATTCACTTAACAACCGTGTTATTAACATAACAACTGCAGTGATTCACTTAACAACCATGGAAAGAAAGGTTGTAAAATGGGGCAAAACTCATTTAACAAATGTTTCACTTAGCAACATAAATTTTGGATTCAGTTGTGGTTGTAACTTGAGGACTACCTGTATAGCCAAGGAAAAGCGGCCCTTGACACATTCAGAGCCCAAGGCTTTGGAACATAGTCAGGTTTTTAGAGTTTATAGGTTTATAGATAACAGACAGCTGCATTGGGATAGTGGAAGAACAAGAAAGAGTAGGGCTGCATTCAAGCCACTTGATGAATCACATTCCTGAATAAATCAATTTTCTGACTTCATCAACCTCTGTGTGTTGTGTTGCTCAAATGCAGTCCCTGGAACTTCACCAGCCTAGTTAAGTGTTTTGTATGTACTCATCCTCAGATTTCCCATATCTCTTCAGTCATTCATCCTTTTTTTTATTTGTAAGTTTAACGTTACCAAAAGATTATGTTTACTCTTACAGCTTCCATTTCATGATTGCTGTTTTATACTAAAAACCACCTTCAAAACACTTAATGTCTAAAGGCAGTTTGCAATTTCCGAAGGACGCAAACACTTAATTGAATCAAGCTGATATCAGCCAATTTGTATACTTCAGGTAGGCACTCTGTAGCCTTTGGGCTAATTTAATGTTGCTCTAATTTCAAAACACTTGTGCAAGATCAGTTTAGTCTTTTTATGAAAATCATCTGCCCTTTGTTGTAGGGTGCTGTTTAGGAGAGAGGAAAATGTCAGGAACAGAGAAAAACAAATCATATATTTAGAGAGAGAAAGAACCATGTATTTTCTCTCTTTTTAAAATTTAAATTGGGCACTCCCTTTTTTAAAACTTAAATTGCACCCTCCATATGGCTTCCAATGGGTTCATATAATGAGAACATGGCCTGCAACACAAATAGGATTGCCCAGTCATGCGTACATGGCAAGTCTTGCTCTATCACATCAATACAGGATGTACAGTTACATGATGGGTATCCTCAAGAACCGGGCTTTCCCATATTAGCTCATTCCAAGTCAAACAGATGCAAAACAGAGGCCTTCTCCATCTCCCCTCTCCCCAAAGAGTTCACTATCACAGGCACATGGCATGCTTCTGTGCTGCTAAAACATCTTTATAAATAAGTAACATAGAAAAACATCCGCCCAACGCGATGAACAAAAGATATGCTAGGAAAGCATTATCCTTGACTTTCTCTCTCTGTATCTCTCTCTGTCTCTCTGTCTCTCTGTATGTGTGTGTGTGTGTGTGTGTGTGTGTCTGTCTCTGTGTCTCTTTGTGTGTCTCTGTCTCTCTGTCTCTGTCTCTGTCTCTGTGTGTGTGTGTGTGTGTCTCTGTCATTTAGTGATCGTTCAAAGTTACAAAAGTGCTGGAAAAATTGACTTATGACTGTTTTTCACACTTACAACAGTTGCAGCATCCCCATGGTCACCTGATTGAAATTCAGAGTGACTCATATTTATGACAGTTGCAATGTCGCAGGGTCATGTGATCACTTTTAATGACCTTCTGACAAGCAAAGTCAATGGAGAAGCCAGATTCACTTAGCACAGTGTTTCTCAACCTTGACAATTTTAAGGCATGTGGACTTCAACTCCCAGAATTCCACAGCCAGCAATGCTGGCTGTGGAATTCTGGGAGTTGAAGTCCACATGCCTTAAAATTGTCAAGGTTGAGAAACACTGACTTAGCAACTATATTATTAAATTAAGAACTGCAGTGATTTACTTAAGAACTGTGGCAAGAAAAGTCACAAAATGGGGCAAAACTCACTTGACAAACATCTCACTTAGCAACAGAAATTTTGGGCTCAATTGTGGTCATAAGTCAAGGGCTACTTGTACTGCCCAATAGGATTCAAATCCTTCCTCAGGCTTCAAATCTTTAGGCCTGTCTTTGACAGGGCAAAATAAACCAATCCCAACCCCCCCCCCCAGCACCACCGATGCATACCTTTGACTATCAGCTCAGCAAAGTTGGAGACACCAGAGCCCCTGCTAGACTGAGTCACACAGCGGTACAAGTCCTGGTCTCCTTTTGACACTTGATCCAGTTGAAATGTAGCCAAAAATCTTCTGTGACTGATGTGCTTCACTGAGACAGTGGGAATGACAATCCCATTCTGCTTCTACCATTCAGAAAAAAAGAGTATCATCACCATCAGTGTCTCAACCCTGCTTCAAAGAGATTGGCGTTTGCAGCTTATGTTTCAGTAAGCATCACCTTTTATGGGAAGGGCTGGTGGGATGTGGTCTACCTTTTTAGAATTTGCTGTCCTTTCTATTAAAAAAAAGAAATAGAAAAGTCTACTTCTTTGAGGCAAATTAAACAAAAAACTAAACAATTGTCTTCTTCTCTTGAAAGGAATACTTGTCTAAGAGTACAAAAGAGAGGTTGAGATATGGGTGGAAGAATCTCCCAGCAACAACCAATTCTGGAAAGGGGAAAATCCAGATTTTGATAAGTTGCCGATTAGCATTCAGAATAGAACACTTATTTCAACCTACCTCCAAGTATGTCAAATGCATCATATACAGAGGTTATTATTTCAGGCAATGGAAGAACACAGAGGACAGGTTGAACTCATCTCTCATGGAAGAAAACAAGAGGAAAGAAGAACAGATAAATGATCCAATGAAAGTAAATTGGGGTAAACTTATTCCAACTTACCTGCATGAGGAACCTCTCTGTTTCTGAAGCCTTGCCAGCAGCTACACATTGAAAAGTAGCATTCTGTCCAGCATTTACCTCCACATCACCCAGGCGGGAAAAATGAGGTGCTTTGGCTGCCAAAAGAGATATAACCAGACAAAAAGATCTGTTGAAAGAAATATTTGTGGACTTCCATTTCCAGATCACGGCACTGGCGGTTGTGCGGAAAGAGTCGTCTCTTTGCCAGCCAGTTTCCCTCCGCCGGTAGAACCTTAACAGGGTCGAAAGTCACCCTGGAGGGGCAACTACTGTTGAGGAGGACTCTCGTTGACCGCAGAAGGGCAGCAGCTCCTTCTGCGGTCCGAGGCAACTCCTTAGGGCTAACAGAGAAAAGATCGGCCATTAACATGGTCGATCACTTAGCCGCACCAGCCAAAAGACAAAAGAACATCTAAGTGTAAAGAAGCACCGTGGAAGATCTGGATGAGACCCCTCCTTCCCTCTCTTTACCCTAACTATCTCCCTGTGAAAAGCTTCTGGAATTATTTGCCTGTTTTGAGAGAGCAGTGTTTGTTTATTTGGGAAAACGAGCTCTGGAAACAAAAGAACAAATAATTAATTTTTACTGGCTATTTCTATTCTTGGATACTCTGGGGTCCTGAAAAAATCCCTACTATAGAATTTTATTACTCTATCTACTTATTGAGGTGGAGAATTTTGTTTGTTTTTTTACTTTCCTAACTGGATAAAACTTTATTGGAATCTGAAAAAAAGATTTTACAGCCTATTGGGGACATCTTGTGGCAAAAGCTAACACTGCAATTGTATTTCCTCTTTGATTTTGAGGCTGGGTTTGACCTTCAAATTATTATAAAAGGGAAAAGATAAAGGATTTGAAACAGCTGGGTGGTGAAATTGCCTACTAGAATTGTGGATATTGGCTGGCTTTTAGTAAACATAGCGTTCACTAAAAGACTAAAAGATTATTTCACCACTGAAATGGAGGAACTTTACCCACAGCTTAACTATAAGCTTATATTGGAAAAAATCTTGGAAGTTACAGAGCAAATGAACTCTAGGATGAATACCAAAGATGATATTCCAGAACTACAAATTGAATCTCAAATTTTAACTGATTAACTTATAGGCCAAGGAATAACAGAGGAGGAACAGATCAACTTTAAAGAGGCCTGTATGCAACAACACACACAATTTAATGAGATGGAGGAACCTTACCCACAACTTAACTATAAACTTATACTGGAAAATTTGTTTGAAGCTACTGAGGGAGTGAATTCCAGAATAAAAGCCCTTCCCCAAAACTTCAAACTGATTTCCAGACTCCAATTGACTATTCTATAAGTCAAAAAACAACAGAAGAGGAACAAATCAACATAGAAGAGGACATTACACAATCCTATGTACAATTCATTGAGAACTTTGACGACCAAAGAATGACTTTAATTAAAACATCTGTAATGCCAAAAGCAACATGAACTGATTTGCAAATACAAGGTATTGAAAACTGTGATAACTTGGATAACCAACTAGTAACCACAATACTGAACAAAATTGATTATACTACTCAGACGATAATGGAAGAAGGTAAAGAGAAGTATGACCAGACTAAATTGTTGATAAACATTCCTAATCAAACACTGAGATTTGATGATATAGAGGCTCTTTTATGAAAACCTGCCTGGCACAAAAAGAAAGCCAGAGTTAGATTCAAAAATGAGATTTAAAACTTTACTTAATGGGTTAAAAGGGCTTTTAGAGACTTTGACTAACTGAGATGAAAATTATTGGCTAGATTATAGTTTGGAATTGTAATATGGAAAAGGTTTTAAACAAGGAATTATTAGAATAAGAAATAGAATATATATGTGAAATATAGTAAGAAGATACTTTTTGGAATAATATATTTGTTTTAGGTATGATAATTACTTTGATGGGATTTAAATTTTACTCAATGGATCAAAAAGGCTTTTTAGAGCTATGGATTGATTTATAGAATATATATCTGAAATAGAGTAAGAATGTATTTTTTGGAGTAATATTTTTATTTTAGGCGTAATAATCACTTTGCAATGGAAAGAGAACAAGAAAATGGATTGTGATAATGGAAGACATGGCATTAATAAATGAGTTATTAGAATAAGAAATAGAATATATTTGGGAAATGTAAGAATGTAACTGTTGGAATAATATGTTTATTTTAGACATAATTATCATGTTAGGAAACAAGGGAAATTAGGGATATCCGAAGTGTAAATGTATGCTTATTTAAGGCAAAATTGGAACATAATAATTGTAAGTTAGTAAAGCTTAAAAACAGCATTTGGACTTATATAGGTCAAATGTTATTGATAATTCTTTTGATTGATTGAACTTTATTTAGAAATGAATTAATTTGAATATGTTATATTAATTGAGAGAAATAGAGAATTTTTAAAGAATTAACCTGAGCCATACATGTACGATTTTGTTTTTGGATGATTGATTACCCCGTCACCTAAGCACCTTGATGTAAAAACTAAAAAACTAATAAAATTTGTTTAAAAAAAAGATCTGTGGAAAGACTTCTATAGTTACTCCCTTCCCACACAAATGATATAGCTCAAAAAATGGGTATAAAACAGGTGGAGGGTGGGAGGATTAATTTAACCCTAAAAAATGTTTAAGTAGGGAGTAATTGCCAGAATATCTTTAGGGCACTGGCTGATTCACTCACTTGGTCTTCATCTTTATTACATCTGTATTTATTTCCTTCATAAAGGAGCTTAATAAGGATGAGAACCATAGTACCTGTCTGCAACTTGTTAAAGCAACTGCATCTTTTCTTGTAATTGCAAACCCAAAAATGATGGGGGGGGGAGATTGCTGCTGTGAAGAAATGCAGGCAGTTTCTACTTTCATATTCTTTGGGCAGAGAGAAATCCTCTTTGGAATAAACTCAAATAATAGTAGAGCCCTAGTATTTATTACATCTAGTATTATTGCAAAGTTCACCATGAAATCATCTTCTTTATTGATTTTCTAACATTACATACACATATTTGAAAAGCAAATAACAGCTGAGTACAATAATTCTATTACATATAGACTTCCGGTTCCGGTTCACGGCAACTCCAGTCGCATTTGGAGACTTGTCTCCACACTGGCTGGGTTTTTCTTCGCCGGTAGACCCCTTGTGGGTCAAAAGTTGCCCTGGAGGGGTGACCACCGAGAGGAGGCTTGCTGGAGACTGTGGGAGGGTGGCAGCTTGTCTCGTGGCTCCAGCTATTTCCTGAGGGCCGACGGAGCAAAAGATCGTCCTGTAAGATGGCCGATTACCCTGCTGCACCAGCCAAAAGTCACAGCAACATCTAAGCGTGAATAGACCCACCGTGGATGATCCAGATGAGACCCCTTCTCCTCCTCTCTTCACCCTACTTTGTTCTCTTTTTTTGCCTGTAAAAGCTCTGTTGGAATCATTTCCCTGTCTTGAAAAAGCAGCTTTGATATGTATGAGAAGAAAGGCGCTGACCCAAAAAGTTAAAATATAAAAATTTAAAGACTACACTTTATTCTTATCTACTTTGGGGTACAGAAAAAACCTTTTTTTAAAGAGCTCTACTATTATACTATACTGATTGTTTCTTTTTCCACCTTTTTCTCTAAAAGATAGAAAAAGGAGGAAAAATTTGTCTGGAAAAGATTTTTTAACCTATTGAGGACATCTACTGGCGAAAAGTTAATATTGCAACTGCGGGTTACTGTTTGGAGATGAGATGGACTTGGTCTTCAAATTACTTTTGAAGAGAAAAGATAAGCGGATGCAGCTGTGAGAACTGTGGGGGTGGATACTGCTTTACTTTTATTGAATACAGCCTTCACTAAAAGAAAAAAAGGGATTCTCTTCAATTATTATTAAAATGGAGAAACCTTATTCACAACTGAACTACAAACTTATATTGGAAAAGATTTACGAGGCTACTGAAGAAATATGTGCTACAATGAAAGAGATTTCTACAGAATTAAGAGTCAGAATCCATATTCCAAACCTTCAAACTGACTTTCAGACAACATCTGATCATTCTATAAACCAAAACATACTAGAAGAAGATTTAATTGAGACTAAAGAGGAATTTATTTTACCCTACAAGCATTTCATCTACACCTTTGAGGATCAGAAAAATCAAAGACTGAGATTTGAGCCTTTAAAGCAATGAAGCTTTAAGGATAAGAGAAACAGATGCAGAGGACGGGATGCTTCTTACTGTCTCAAATGATACTACAAGCAATAAAGAGAAACTGTCAGAATCCAATTATATTTCATCTTTAATTATCAAATATAGAAACTCCCAATTCTGCCTTCTCTGGATTCTGCCATAAGAGGGAGAGAAGGGGGAGAACAAAGGGGCTTTATGGCCCTCACTTCCTTCAGTAGACTTCTAAGGAGCTGAATGTGTTTATTGCAACATCAAAGAGAGACTTTGAATGTAAATAGCATCAAAGAACCTTACCATGACAAAAGAGAGCTATTTACCTTTCATGTAGTTATCTGAAGTCTCCATACAGACGAAAGAAAGGAGCAAGGGGGTGGAATTGTGATGCCTGAAACTATCACTGGAAGGGGGGGTGATTGGGTGGGACTGCTGGGGAACCCCTTAAAACCTTGAATGGGAGAGCTTGGACCCCAAGTCCTGTCTAGCATGCCTGCAACCACTTCTTCTTAATAAAGGATTCCTGTTGGAAGAATTATTCCAAGAGTTCTGTCTTCTTAAGATGCAAAGTGGAGTGGGCCCTTACAGAAACTTATTGGCTGAAAGGGAAGCTTTCCTGGCAGATGCACTGTCTCGCATGCCCCGATTCTAAACCACTCATGTCTGAACCACAACTGGCAGTGCCAGTAACCACCAGAATCCAAGCTAAATTAAAGCCGCAGCTGGGTAGCCAAACCAGAATCAAATTCCGGAAAACTTTGGAAACAGGTGAATTATTCCAGAAAAATAGACACGTGTGCACAATCAAGGATGGACTGCCATGGCTGGGGGAAAAGTTATATATACCAACCACCCAGAAGGTCATTTCATGCAGCTATGCCATAATACAAAATCAGCAGGGCATTTTGGATTTGTAAAAACATTACATTTAATTAAAAGGCAATTTTGGTGGCCGTCCATGAAAAAGGACATAGAAAGTTACGTGGCCAGCTGCCCAATGTGCGCAACTGCTAAGAGGTTGCAAGAGAAATTGCCCGGAATCTTATAACCAGTGGCGAATCCCTCAGCCCCCTGGAGGGAAATAACCATGTATTTTATAGTGGAATTACCAGAAAGCAATGGAAATGCTCTCATCTAGGTCAGTGGTTCTCAACCTTCCTAATGCTGCGACCCTTTAATACAGTTCCTCATGTTGTGGTGACCCCCAACCCCCCCATCCAGCTGGCCGGGGGGTATCAAAAACTTGACCAAAAAAAGGAAAAAATAGGAAAGTATAGGTAGTCCTCGACTTACAACAATTTGCTTAGTGACTGTTTGAAGTTACAACAGCACTGAAAAATCAAATTATGATCATTTTCACACTTATGATTGTTGCAGCATCCCCAGGGTCATGTGATTTACATTCAGATGCTTGACAACTGATTCATACTTATGACGTTCACAGTGTCCCAGGGTCACGTGATCAATGGCCAGGGGGCATGGCCAGTTGATCACTCAGGTTGCAGAATGCCTGTGGGGGGGAATGTGTGGGTCTCTGGGACGGAACTGGGGTGGGTGCCTGCCTTCCTTCCTTCCCTTCTCTCCCCTTATCCCTTCCTTCCTTCTTTTCTTCCTTTCCTTCACCTCCCTCTTAGTCTCTTCCTCCGTCCCTCCCTCTCCCATTGTCCCTTCCTTCCTTCTTTTCTTCCTTTCCTTTACCTCCCTTAGTCTCTTCCTCCTTCCCTCCCTCTTTCCCATTGTCCCTTCCTTCTTTCCTTCCTTTCCTTCACCTCCCTTAGTCTCTTCCTCCTTCCCTCCCTTTCCCATTGTCCCTTCCTTCTTTCCTTCCTTTCCTTCCCTTCCCTCTTAGTTCTTTCTTTCCTTCCTTCCTTCCTTCCTTCCTTCCTTCCCTCTTTGTCCCTTCCTTCCTTCCCTCCCTTCCATTGTTCCTTCCTTCCTTCCCTCTCATTGTCCCTTACTTTCCTCCCTCTTTGTCCCTTCCTTTCTCCCCCCCTCCATGCCCAGGAAGGGACAAGGGGAAGGGACAGGCTGCCAAAGGCAGAGGAGAGCTCCACCCAGCTCACTTGCTCAGCTTCGCCAGAAAACAAGCCTCTTGCTAAGTTAGCAGAAGCCCCAGGATCAGTGCCGGGCTACAGCTGATTCACGCTTCTGCTAAATTAGCAAGCGGCATATTTTCTAGCAAAGCACGAGCAAGTTTGCTGGGCAAGAGCCAAGGAGAGCTGCTACAGCTGAACTGCTTCTTGGCTGCTCTGCAAAAGCGCGGACCAGCTGTAAAGGTTTGCCCCAATCCTGGACAAGAGGGAAGAAGGAAGGAAGGAAGGAAGGAAGGAAGGAAGGAAGGAAGGAAGGAAGGAAGGAAGGAAGGAAGGAAGGAAGGGACAAAGGGAAAGAGGGAGGGAAGGAGGGACAAAGAGGGAGGCGAAGGAAAGGGAGGAAGGAAGGAATGAAGGGACAAGGGAAGAGGGAGGGAAGGAGGAAGAGACCAAGAGGGAGGGAAGGAAAGGAAGTTCCAGCCAGCAGAGGCTTGGCAGCCTGGCTGCTGAGGAACAGAAGAGCGCAAAGCCAAGGAGAAGAAGGTGGTGGTTTCCTCCCAAAGGGGGCTCCTTTTCTCCACCCCTTCCCTGGGTTTGTGGGGAATTTCTCATCACCAACGCTTCCCCCCCTCCGCTTTCATAAGGATTGTGGCACCCTTGGGAAGCCGATCATGCTTTGAAGCTTAGGAGAGGAGGAGGAGTCCCTTCCTCCTTCCCTCCCTCTCTCCCTATCAAGCCCCAGCGGGCTCGACATGACCGGGTGGAGGAGGAGTCGAGGAGTCGAAGTGGCAAAGGAGACCAGCGGCTGTCGCCAGACCTCCCGGCTGAGAAGCGCAAGTTCGGGGGTCGCCAGCTGACGGGCACAGGAGTTGGGTGCTGCGGCGGCCTCCCCTGCGCTGACCTGCATGCACAAGAAGAAGTCAATCTGGTTGCTGCACAATGAGTCTCTGAGGAGGGCGGGGCCTTGCTCTGCGCCTGTGCACTTCATGCGCCCCCTGCAGGGCACATTTGGTAGAGTTCATGCAGACTGCCGCAAAGCAGCATATTTTCCACAAACAAGTGAGGTAGAGCAGAGGGGGGGGAGGGAAAGAAGGCAGTTGACAAGCCCTGCCTAAGACCATTGGAAATATGTGTTTTCCGATGGTCTTAGGCGACCCCTGTGAAAGGCTTGTGCAACCCTTAAAAGTGTTGCGACCCACAGGTTGAGAACCGCTGATCTAGGTGGTTATGGACTTGTTTTCCAAACAAGTACACTTTATCCTTTGCCAAAAGATTCCCACCGCAAAAACCTTAGCGAAATTATTCGTGCAGCACATCTACAGACTGCATGGGGCACCCCAACGCATCATATCTGACAGGGGAGTGCAATTTACATCAGAATTTTGGAAGGAATTTTTATCTCTCTTAGGAACCACTCAGGGACTGTCATCTAGTCATCATCCTCAATGTAATGGACAATCCAAATGTTCTAACTCAGTACTTGAGCAATACTTAAGATGCTTTATTAATTTCCAGCAAACGAATTGGACAGACCTACTCCCTTTCGTAGAAATCGCTTACAAAAATGCAGTCCACTCCAGCACAGGCTACACTCCTTTTCAAATAGCCACCGGTCAAAGTTTCCACCCTATGCCACAACTAATCCCCAAAAAACCGGCAATCCCATCACTGAAAGAATGGATAGCACAATTACAAAATACCTGGCCAGTAGTTAGAAAAGCCTTAGACAAAGCTAGGCAAGCATACAAAGCACAAGCAGATAAAAAGAGAGTCGAACCCACACCATTCATTCTAGGAGAAATGGTATATTTTTCTACAAAATACCTAAAATCCCTACAGCCCTGTAAAAACCTGGCCCCAAATATATAGGACCTTTTCCAATTAAAAGAATTGGAACAGTAACCGTAGAATTAGAATTACCCAAACAGTAGAATTAGAATTACCCAAAAACCTCAGACAAATACACCCAATTTTTCACTGCAGCTTGCTGAAAAGAGAATAACAGTCACCATTACGTCCAAAAATTCATGGGGCAACTCAATACCTAGTAGCATGGAAACACCTTCCCTCCTCACAAAACAAGTGGGTCCATAAACATCATGTCATAGCCCCGAAACTGCTAAAGAAGTTTCATACAGAATATCCCAACAAACCAGACTAACTTCTATACCTGTTTTGTTTCTCTACAGGTGGATCGCTCTTATTTTTAAGGGAGGTAGGATGTCAGAATCCATTTATATTTCATTTCTATCTATCTCCTCTGATCTAAAACCAATTCTCACCTTCCCCTGGATTCTGCCATACTCCTAAGGGGGAGGGGGGATATGCCTGCGGGGTTATGACTTTCACTTCCTCTATTCGCTACAATGTAACCTTTGGTTTATTGCTGCTGGGTCTCCTTCCCGTTATAATGTAACAAATTGCCTCCTGCACTATGCATCTCTCTGAACTTTCTTCTTCCTAACCTGGCAGTTAGGAAAAAGGGTGGGTGGAGAAATACAAACATCCGGAACCTGGCTTATTTCTCCGATCTCAAAAGGAGGTGTAAAGAGCTGTGGAACATCATACTACAAACAGAGCCGAACCGATGTTATCTTCCCTTTCCCATGATGGACTTAACATCTGGGGATTGGCCAGTCTGAACCATCCAGATGAACTGTGGGGTGGGGTCTACTTAGGGACCCTTTAAAGTATCGATCTGTAAAGAATCCCTCAGATCCTGTCTATTATGCCTGCTATCAACTACTCTTAATAAAAGTCCCTGTTGGAAAAAATTGTTTCCAAGAGTTCTGCTTTCTTAAGATGTGGGGTTGAAGTGGGTCCTTACACCTATTTTAAGTTCTCATAATACACATCTTGTCTATTTAAATAAATCTCATATATAAATCAAAACTCCATTCTTTTTCAGTCTTATTCTAGCTTTCTTTCTTTACCAAATCATCAAAATTTTATTTATCTCAACTCATAAGAACATCTTATCTTCATATTACACGTTAACTATTTATTTTTATTTATTTATTTATTTTTATTTTTAACCAACAAAACAAAACAAAGCAAAACATAACACACATACAAACACAATATATACTCCTCTCCCTTTTTTTTAACAGCAATTATGTAACGGTAATCTATTATTTACATTTCTGCCCTTATTCTTCTTTAGAATATTTGTCCTTATTGCCCCGTTATTTCCTATTTATGTTTTTCTTCCTTCAAGTTCTACTTCTTACTAAGAATAATCCATATTATTATTAGTATACATTATATTACACATATTTTCACTTTTGACCTTTCCATATTTATTCTCCTCTATTATTTCTAGTCTCCAACCAGACATACCACTTGTTCCATGTTATACAATACTCTGTGTCTTCCTTTTCTTTTATCTCTTTTGTTAATTTGTCCCTCTCAGCACAGTCCAGGATTTTTTTTATTATTTCTTCCTCTGATGGTATATTCTCATTTTTCCAGCACTGTGCATATGCTATTCTTGCCGCCGTTATTATATGTAAAATTAAGTACCATATTTCTTTACTATATTTTCTGTTTAAAATACCCAACAAAAAGATCTCTGGTTTCCAGTCTACGGGTTGGTCTATTATTTCTTCGATCCATTTTCTTATTGTAGACCAGTATTTTTTGCAACTGGGCATATCCACCATAAATGATAATATGTTCCATGTACTTTTTTACATTTCCAGCATGTTGGCGAATTGTTCTGGAACATCTTGGCAAGTTTTGCTGGTGGAAGATGCCATCTGTAAAACATCTTCAACTGGTTTTCCTTGAATGCTGCCGACATAGTCAATTTTATATTTATTTTCCATATTTTTTCCCATTTCTCTAATTCTATATTATATCCGAAATTTTTTGCCCATCTAATCATTGTGTCTTTGACAATCTCATCTTCCATTTTATATCTCAATAGGTATTTGTATAAATTGCTAATTAATTTTATTTCTGTTCCATGTATAATTTTATTCTTGTGGCTCTTTTTGGATTTCATATAATTTTTTGTCCTCTGTATATTTATATTGAATTTGTGTAAATGTCCACCAGTCAATCTCTCTGCCAATACCTTGTTCCAATTCTTGTTTTGTTTTCAGATTTCCCTGTTCATTTACTAATTCCTTGTATCTAATTATCTTATTTATATCCAATAGGTTTGGGTATTTCAGAGCTTCTGTTGGGGATAACCACATTGGGATTCTTATATAATGTTTTTGTTTTATTTTTTCCCAAATCTGTAGCAATGCATTCCTAACTATGTGTCTTTGAAAGTATCTGTGTATTTTATGTTTTTCGTCCCATAGGAATGCATGCCACCCTGTTTGCAAGTCATGTCCTTCTATTGTTAAAACTCTAGTATTTTTCAAATCCATCCAATTTTTTAGCCAAGTTAAGCTCAATGCTTGGTAGTATATTTCCCACTCTGGTAACGCCAATCCCCCTTTATCTTTCATATCTTGCAAGAGTTTTAATTTAATCCTGGGTTTTTTCCTTTGCCATATAAATTTAGTGACCAATTTATTTAATTTTTGAAAGAATGTTTTCCTTAATTTTATTGGAATAACCTGGAACAGAAATAATATTTTTGGCAATACATTCATTTTGACCGTCGTGGTCCTCCCTAAAAATGAAATTTGCAAATTTTCCCAATTTTCTAAATCTTTTTTCATCTGGTGTAGTATTTTATCATAATTGTCCTCCTTAATCGAGGAACATTTCGCTGTAAGCCAGATCCCTAAATATTTTATTTTCTTGATTATACTTATCTTTGTTTTATCTTCCAGTTCCCTTTCCTGTGCCTTTGTAAAAAATTTTGGATTTGGATTTATTCTTATTAATCTTAAGTCCGGCTACCTCACCAAATTCTTCTATTTTTTTTTAATCAATTTAAAGCCGGTTTCTAATGGATCTTCCAAAATAAATACCAAGCGAAGGCCTGGACCTTATATTCTTCCTTTTTAATTTTTAAACCCTTTATTTCTTGGTCCTCTCTGATTTTTGTAAGGAGTATTTCTAATGATAAAATAAATAGAAGAGGGGAAAGTGGGCATCCTTGTCTTACTCCTTTGGTTATATCAATTTTTTCTGTCATTTCCTTATTTATAATTACCCTAGCTGTTTGTTTAGTATATATTTTCTCAACCATCTTTCCAAATTTTGTCCCAAAATCCATATAGTACAATTGTGTTATAATAAAATTCCAATTCAGATTATCAAATGCCTTCTGGGCATCAAGAAAAACCAGTGTAGCTTGTCTTTCAGGATGGACTTTGCAAAATTCTAAAGTGTTCAGTATTATCCTCATGTTATTTTTTATTTGTCATCCTGGTAAAAATCCATTTTGATCTGGGTGGTTGTAGTTATTCAAAATTTTTTTTATCCTTTCTGCTATTGTTGTAAATGTCTTATAATCTGTATTCAGTAAAGAAATTGGTCTATAATTTTGAATTTGTTGTAGGTCTGAGTCTTCCTTAGGAATGAGGGTGATGATTGCTTCAGTCCAAGTTGTCAGTATCTTCGCCTCTTCCAACACCTCATTGTAAATCTCCAACATTATCCATTGTAGTGACTCTTGTGTATTTTTATAAAAATTCCATCTGGGCCTGGTGATTTGTTATTTTTTTGTTTTTTCAATGCTGTTTCTAATTCTATTGCAGTTATTGGTCTATTCAACATTTCCTTTTGTTTTTCAGTGATTTTGCTCATTTTTGCTGCCTCTATATATTGTATGTTAACTATTTAAGTATATTCTATTTTAAGATATAAAAACATTTTCTTGACTGCATTATCTGTCATCTTCCCCAGGACCAAGTTTTTTATTCTTTTAGACCAAAGCTAGTCATAAGGGTTCTGGGAGAAGTTAGTGCTATCAAGAGAATGGGAAAGTTGGCCAAAAGAACTGTTACACTTACAGCAGGGATAATTCAAGAGTAGGATGTCATCCAATCCCAAGTAGCCATGCCTTTCATTGGAAACGACTGCTTCAAACAATACCTAAGGATATAGGAGAGACATTTTGGTGTTACAGCTGGAATATCAGAGTAGAATTGAAGAGACCTTATTTCAACTCTGACTGAAATTCACTGGGTGACTCTGGGTTGGGCACTACCTTTATCTAACCTATTAACTAACCTATCTAAAGAAAATTGTGTAACGAAGGAAAAACACAAATATCAACTTGAATTTTTGGAGGAAAAGGAGACACAAATATACCACATATTCTCATTAACTGTTTTCATAATATTTTAATTTTGGTTGTGCCCTTGTTATTCTTCAAAGAACATAAGAAATCTAAGAAAATAAAATAAGGGTCTTATTTGGATGACTTGATTTACTGCTCCATATAAATGCCTGACGTTTTGGCACCCCTGAAAATCTAAACTACTTTGGGCAACTTTGAGAGCAAAGGACCTGTCAAGCCAGTTGATATTCTGTTGCTGCCCAAGGCTAATTTTTTTCTCCTCAATAAATTCTCTTTCAATTTGCAGGGTTATTGAAGAACCGCAGAGAATGCCATAAAGGGGATCATGGATTTTCAGCTACTTAGATTGAGGGGAAGACTATCTGAAGCCAATGATCAACTTCCTTTTGGGGACATGTGATAATAAACCTCACCTGATCATAAAACAGAAATTAGTACAAATCAGTAAGATTATATAGTGACAAGGATCCATCCCAGGAGGATAAAAAAGAATGGGCTAGTGACAATTAATTAATTGTTAGACAATTACTATTGACAATTCAGTGAAATCCTCTTGTCTTGCATGTTTATCTTTCTCATAAATGAAGAGCTGGATTTCCATAGAATATTAAAGTCAAGTGCACTTCCAGTCAAACTCAACTTCTGTTGATTTCATGGAATATCAATGCAGCTTTTGGAACAACTGGAAGTGATGTACCATTATATTTTTCTGTGACGGTCTTCTGAATTCTAGTCTACAATCTGAGATTTCTTGGTATTCTCCCAAGCAAGAAATAAAAAAATCCTGCTTTGCTTTTTCAGATCTTTAAAAGAGAGCTTGGTGCTGCCACCAGTTTGGACACATAACAAATAGACTAGACTAATCTAGTGTTCATAGCTTGTAGTTCAGTAGATAACAGGAAATCCAGTAATTATCTCAACCCATTGCCTTAAACCATAGTATAGTATATTAATTACTTTGATTTTGGCATGTTCAATGAACACAATAAATGTATTTTGCTAATCCATATGGTTTAGGATGCTGTATATAAATTCAGCCACACACTTCCCTTTTCAGAATTCATGATTTCCCTCAAGCATTAGAATTTATCACAAATCTCCCACTAGGTTTCTCCAGAAAGGCAACTGTAGAAGATGACCAGGCTATGCCTGAGGGAGGGGTCAAGCACATCATCAGTCTCAAGTCTCTTCATGTCCACAAGAAATCTAAGTCCAGCTAGTTTTAATTCCGTTGACTCTTATCTGCCACCAATTTGCTTTGACCATTAGTGGTTCAGATTCTTGTAGGCAGCATTAGTATGCAATAAACATGTAGTCATTTGAACCACCTTGCTTCCTGATTTATTGCTACTGACAGCAACCCTCCTCTCACCTGGTACTCATTGGGCCAAAACATGCTGACAGCGAGCTCCACCTGATGCCATTGCCGCGCATGGGAGCCAGAGACATTCCACACCACACTTCCCAGTGGCCCTCCATTCATTTTGACAAAGACATTCAAAGTCCCAGGGCTGTGCCCATCCCGGCTGTATATGAAGTAGCTGAATTGGAGGCAGTGAGTATCATTTTCGCTCAATGTCTGGAAAAGGATCTGTGCTTTCTGCCCTGGATTGTGCTGGGAGGAATTGACCATCAGATAAGAACCTGTAATGGTAAAAGAGAAGAAGAACACAATTTGTTCAAGCAGCAATATTTGAATCTGAGGTTCTGCATATCTGATAATGTTGACATAAACTCATAATGGCATAAGAAACTTGGGCATGAATCTGCAATAACTTTTCTTGTTCTTCCCATCCTTTGTACTCCCAGCAACCTTACAGATCCAGTTTAGTAAAATACATGTAAGAGAAGAGCAGGCAGAGCTGGTGAGGGTGGAGTTAAGTATATCATTATCTTAAGAGTCTTTACATTGCCATCAATGGTTCAAGTCCAATCCCTCTTGAGTTCCTTTGACCTAATCTAGCATCAATTTAGTACTGAACTTTAGTTCACTAGATTCTTTTGTATAAGCTTAAGCAGTAAACCTTTAAACTGTAACCAAAGGTACAGTCCTGATCCTTTATGCCCAACAAGGCATGGCATACTTCAGACTTGTAGATTTTTAATGCTTCAAGCCAATCAACTGGACAGGGCAAAAACACTGACTGGAATAGGCAGAAAGTAGAGTAAGGCTCCCACTCCTATCTTGAAACCCCCATAACAACAACAATAACAACAATGACATGTTAAGTGACTCACAATAGATCTTTGTTCGTTTATGGCAGAATTTGGGAGAATATTAAAACAGTCCAAAATTAGGTTTTTATCCCATTTGGCTTCTTCTTGTGGAAATTTAAGGGTGGGAACCCGATCACCTCCAAAGACACTGCATTTTTACAAATGCACACAAACTAAATGCCATGCAAACGCAATCACTGCTTGTATTATAGTCAAGGAGATCATGAGACTTATTTACCTTTCCTCTACAGTCTTCATTGCCTGAAACACCTAACTCCACCTGGATTAAAGCCATTTAGATCCCATTCTGCTTTCTTGAATCATTTAACATTAGTTGCTTCTGACTAAACTGCACTCCATTGGTTATTACAATACCCAGAGACCATCAATGAAATAAACCTTGCTGCTTCTTGACAGCAAGAGAACAGAGCAGCTATCCGTCCTGGATCAAATCCTGGATCAGAATTTATAGAATTTTTACTTCCTATTATTCCATGGTACTTCCAGAAATATCAGGAAACATGATACAAGGAGTGGCTCAGGATATTGTATATTACTACCTGGAGCCTCTAGTGAGAACTGATACCAGATGAGATGTCCCTTCAAGCAACTCTAACAAAATGAAATTCAACGTAGAGAAAAGTAAGGTCTTACACTAGGCAAGAAAAACCAAAAGTACACATATAGAATGGGTGAAACCAGGCTTAATAGAGGCAACTGTGAGAGAGATCTTGGAGTCTCAGTGGACAATCAATTAAATATGAGCCAACAGTGTGTGGCGGCAACCAAAAAAGCAAATGCAATCCTAAATTGCATTAACAAAGGGATTCAATCAAGATCATGTGAGGTACTAATACCACTCTATAAAGCCTTAATAAAACCACACCTAGAATACTGCAATCAATTTTGGTCTCCACACTATAAAAAAGATGTTGAGACTCTGGAGAGAGTGCAGAGAAGAACAACACGGATGATTAGGGGACTGGAGGCTAAAACATATGAAGAATGGCTACAGGAACTGGGCATGGCTAGTCTAGTGAAAAGAAGAACCAGGGGAAACATGATAGCAGTGTTCCAATATCTGAGGGGCTGCCACAGAGAGAAGGGGGTCAACTTATTTTCCAAAGTACCTGAAGACAAGGAATAACATATGGAAACTGACCAAGGAGAGATTCAACTTGAAAATAAGGAGAAATTTCCTGACAGTGAGAACAATCAACCAATGGAACAGATTGCCTTCAGATGTTGTTAGTACTGCATTACTGAAGGCTTTCAAGAAGAGAGTGGAGTGCCATCTGACAGAAATGGTTTAGGGACTCCTGCTTGGGCAGGGGGTTGGACTAGATGACTTACAACGTCCCTTTCAACTATTCTATTCTATTCTATTCTATTCTATTCTATTCTATTCTATTCTATTCTATTCTATTCTATTCAACTTCACAAATGGGGACAGCACTGCAGTGGAATCACTGGCCAGGAGTCCGTTTTGGCTGATAAAAATCTCTCCAGAGAGGAGGAGAGATTTTTAGGATCGCCTACTCACACTCTACAAAAGTGCTCCTCACAAGGAGACTGTAAGGACCCACCCCACTTTGCATCTTAAGAAGACAGAACTCTTGGAATAATTCTTCCAACAGGACTCCTTTATTAAGAGAAAATGGTTGCAGGCATTCTAGACAGGACTTGGGGTCCAAGCTCTCCAATTCAAGGTTTTAAGGGGTTCCCCAGTAGCCCCACCCAATCAACCCCCTCTTTCAGCGACAGTCTCAGGCATTACACTTCCACCCCCTTTTCATTACTGCCTGGCTGGATGGAGACTTCAAAGAAACTACATGAAAGGAAATGGCCCCATTCTTATGGTTAGTTCTTTTGCAATACACACATTCAGTTCCTTAGAAGTATACTGAAGGAAGTGAGGGCCATAAAGCCCCTTTGTTCTCCCCCTTCTCTCCTTCTTATGGCAGAATCCAGAGAAGGCAGAATTGGGGTTTTCTATATTTGATAACTAAAGATGAAATATAATTGGATTCTGACATCCGGCCCCCTCAAAAATAAGAGAGATCCACCTGAAAGAAACAAAACAGGTATAAAAGTTAGTCAGGCTTCTTCAATAGCTTCGGGGCTCTGACATTGACGTTTATGGACCCACTCGTTTTGTGAGGCAGGGAGGTGTTTCGAGGCAACTAGGTACTGAGTTGCTCCATGATATCTCCTAGAATCAAGGATTTCCTTTATTTCGAAGTGTTGTTCGCCCTCTACCATGATTGGAGGTGGGGGCGATTTTTGGCCGTAAAGCTGACTGATGCTCTCTTTTCAGCAAGCTGCAATGAAAAATTGGGTGTATTTGCCTGAGATTTTTGGGTAATTCTAATTCTACTGTTACTGGGTTTATGATTCTTTTAATTGGAAAAGGCCCTATACATTTTGGTCCAAGTTTTTTACAGGATTGTAGGGACTTCAGGTATTTTGTAGATAGGTACACCATTTCACCTATAATGAATGGTGTAGGCTCAATCCTTTTTTTATCGGCTTGTGCTTTGTATGCCTGCCTAGCTTAATCTAGTGCTTTTCTAACTATTGGCCAGGTGTTCTGTAGTTTTTTCCATCCATTCTTTCAGTGATGGGATCATTGGTTCGTTTGGGGTTAATTCTGGCATGGGGCTGAAACTTTGACCGTTGGCTATTTGAAAAGGAGTGTAGCCTGTGCTGGAGTGGACTGCATTATTGTAGGCAACTTCTGCAAAAGGGAGTAAGTCCGTCCAATCACTCTGTTGGAAATTTAAAAAACATCTCAAATATTGCTCAAGTACTGAATGACAACATTCCGTTTGTCCATCTGTCTGAGGGTGATGGCTAGATGTCAGTCCCTGAGTGGTCCCTAAGAGGGATGAAAATTCCTTCCAAAATGCAGATGTAAATTGCACTCCCCTATCAGAGATGATGCGTTGGGGTGCCCTGTGCAATCTGTAAATGTGCTGGATGAAAAGTTTTGCTAAGGCCTTTGCAATGGGAATCTTTTGGCAAGGGATAAAGTGCACCTGTTTGGAAAACAAGTCCATGACTGTCCAGATAACAGTATTCCCATTGCTTTCTGGCAATTCCACTATAAAATCCATGGCTATTTCCCTCCAGGGGGTTGAGGGATTTGCCACTGGTTGTAATAGCCCTGGCGATTTCCCTTGCAACCTCTTTGCAGATGCACATGTTGGGCAGCTGGCAATATAACTGTCTATGTCCTTTTTCATGGATGGCCACCAAAATTGCCGTTTAATTAAATGTAAAGTTTTTACAAATCCAAAATGCCCTGCTGATTTTGTGTCAGGGCAAAGCTGCATGAAAGTGACTCTTTGAGTTGTTGGTATATATAATTTTTCCCCTACCCAAGGCAACCCGTCTTTCATTGTGCACACATTTTTGTTTTTCTGGAACCATTCGTCTGTTTCCAAATTTTTTCTGAATTCAATTCCAGTTTGGCTGTCTAGTTGTGGTTTTAATTCAGCTTTGGTTCTTGTGGTTACTGGTGCTGCCAGTTGTGACTCTGCCATCATTGGTTTAGTGCATCTGCCAGGAAGTTCTTTCTCCCTGGTAAATGTTTGAGCTTAAATTGGAACTGGTGAAAATGCTGGGACCAGCGGGCTTATTTGGGATTGAGTTTCCTGGACATTTTCCTCTTTCGTTTCGGTGAAGATAAGAATGTCGTCCAAGTAAACAAGGACCCCCTTAAACAGGTGCTCCCTTAGAACGTCATTGATTAATTGCATAAAGACTGCAGGGCCCCCTTGTAATCCAAATGGCAACACTTTGAATTGATAGCACCCCATGGGGCAGTTAAATGCAGTCTTCCATTCATCCCCTTCCTTAATTCTCACGCGATAGTAAGCTTCCCTTAGGTCTAGTTTAGAAAAAAATTTCCCTTTCGATAGGTGTGACAGCATGTCTTTCATGAGGGGCAGAGGGTATAGGTTGCTTTCACTGATTGTATTCAGGGCCCTATAATCCACACATAAACGTAAAGAGCCATCCTTCTTCTCTCTAAAAAAGACCGAGGCAGCCACTTTAGGCTTGGCTGGCTCAATGAAACCTCTCTCTAGGTTTTTTTTTAAAATAAATCTTTCCATTTCCTCCTTTTCCTTTGGGCTAGTCCAAATTCCCCCTTCAGGAATTTGATTTCTGTCATCCTCCAATTTACCCAGGGGTTCCATTTTTTTCAACCATTCCATCCCTAGAATCATTGGGCATTCTATTCCTGGGGTCACCACAAACGTTATGTCCTCTTCATGTTTGCCCAGGGAGAGGTGTATTGGTAGAGTGGCTAGGGTAGCTGGCACCCCCCTCCGCTATGGATCCATCTAACTGGCCAAATGAGATTGGTTGCTCCAGTCTCCTGGATGGGATGCCCAGATTCCCCACTAGTGTTGGGCTAATGAGGCAGCGGATGCAGCCAGAGTCTATTAAGGCTTTCACCTTCACAGCTTCAGGCATGGGGGGAATTAATATAGTCACTGTCTTGAGGATGTTTGTGATGTGTCCACTTACCAGGGGTTCGCCCTCCAAGCTGTCCTCCGAGGTGTCCACCGGACCTGTGGTGTAGGCTGGAGTTCTTTCCCTTGGTGAGCAGAAGTGGGGGGTTCCGCAATTTCCATCATTCTCATGGCAGTTTCTTTTGGCTTAGCTGAAGACTTTCCGGATTTGTTGATTGGGGATCTGTCTGGGTTGTGCTGGGGGGCCTTTGAGCGGCATTCTACAGCTCAATGCCCTTCTCTTCCGCACTTGAAACACCCCATTTGCTTCTTGGCTGTAGCCGATGATTTCACCGGTTCGTGTGTCAGCTCAGGCGGGGGGCGGCTCCATTGTTTTCCTCGGCGGTGTCTCTTCAATATGTCGATCTCTACTTCCTCTGCCAAGATGTACCGTTCCTCATGTTGGTGTGGGTCCCCTCAGGGCAGGCAAGCGTCATATAGATCATAATTTAATCCATCTTTGAAATGGCTAAGGAGGATGTCTTCTGGCCAATTCAGTTTGCTGGCAATGGCCCGGAATTCTTGTGTATATTCAGCCACCGGGCATTTGCCTTGCTTCATCATTTTTTTCCTTTCACGGGCTTTGCGATCAGCCAGGGGGTCTTCAAATCTTCTTCTCAGAGAGGACTCTCTTTCCAGGGAGTTTCCCCCCTTTCTTGCTCCATTGTCTGACATGGTAATTTTTTGCAAAATCCGCCGGCAAGTGTCTCCCTTCCAGGTGGATACTCCAGGTGGATTAATTTTGCAAGTCCTGTCTAATGTAAGGACCCACCCCACTGTGCATCTTAAGAAGACAGAACTCTTGGAATAATTCTTCCAACAGGAATCCTTTATTAAGAGAAAATGGTTGCAGGCATTCTAGACAGGACTTGGGGTCCAAGCTCTCCAATTCAAGGTTTTAAGGGTTTCCCCAGTAGCCCCACCCAATCAACCCCCTCTTTCAGCGACAGTCTCAGGCCTTACACTTCCACCCCCTTTTCATTACTGCCCGGCTGGATGGAGACTTCAAAGAAACTACATGAAAGGAAATGGCCCCATTCTTATGGTTAGTTCTTTTGCAATACACACATTCAGTTCCTTAGAAGTATACTGAAGGAAGTGAGGGCCATAAAGCCCCTTTGTTCTCCTCCTTCTCTCCCTCTTATGGCATAATCCAGAGAAGGCAGAATTGGAGTTTTCTATATTTGATAACTAAAGATGAAGTATAATTCGATTCTGACAGAGACCTTCAAGCCAGAGTTTAATTCCTGGCAACTGCTTTGAGTTGTCTCTGCAACCTCTGTCCTTCCCAGAATACACCACAAGGACTGCCTTTGCTTTGTCTAACAGATGGATCAGAATTGTCCATATTAACAACTCTGGTACAAAGGCATAAAGTCGATGAAGATGATCCAAATGGTAAATTAGTGTACTGGGCATGTGTTAGAGATGTTCTGCTGTCTAAACGAAGCAGCATCCATCCATCTATCCATCTATCCATCCATTCATCCAATTTCTGTAGCTGCCCATCTCACAAAATCAATTAAAATCATATAGAAACAAAACTGAAAAATAAATATAGCACCCGAGAAAAATTGTAAAAATAAGTATTAATATAAGCTAGAAAAGTGGCCCTTAACACATTCAGGACCCCCAAGCCCACACATATTACTAGATGTCCAAGGCCTTATGAAAGGCCAAGAGGGCTGATCCATTTTCATCTCTGGAGGGAGAATGTTCCACAGGGCAGGGGCTATGGTCGAGAAGTCACTTTTTGAACAACACAGGAAAAGGTGGTGTAAAATTTATATGCTGTATGACTATAAAGGATGTATTAATAGAGGTGGGACTTACATGACAACACTCCATCTTCTCCCTACTGATTAGACTGCCATACCATTGCTATTACAGGTAATACTCCCCTTATGACAGCTCATTCATTGACCGTTCAAAGTTACAATGGCACTGAAAAAAGTAACTTATGATAATTTTTCACACTTACAACCATTGCAGCCTCCCCACAGTCATGTGATCAAAATTCAGCCACTTGGCAACTGACTTATAATCATGATGACTGCAGTGTCCTGGGGTCCTGTGATCACCATTTGTGACCTTCTGACAAGCAAAATCAGTGAAGGCGCTAGAGTCACTTCACAACAAGCTATTACTAATTCAACAATTGCAGTGATTCACTTAACAACTGTGGCAAAAAAGGTAGTAAAATGGAACAAAACTCACTTAACAAATGTCTCATTTAGCAACAGAAATTTCAGGGTCAATGGTGGTCATAAGTCAAGGATTACCTGCGTTGCTCTTTTTAAAAGCAAGTATACAGACACACACACACACACAAACAAACATAAACATACACTATACATATACAATACACACACATACAGTACACAGAGATAGATAGATAGATAGATAGATAGATAGATAGATAGATAGATAGATAGATAGATAGATTAATAATAATAATAATAATAACCGCCTATGCAAAGAAGCTGAAGAAACAGTGGACCACCTGGTAAGCTGTTGCAAGAAGATTGCACAGACTGACTACAAGCAGCGGCATGACAAAGTAGCAACAATGGTGCATTGGAAGATCTGCAAAAAATATCACTTTCCTGTAAGCAAAAACTGGTGGGATCATAAAATAGAGATAGTCATAGAAAATGATAAAATTAAACTGCTCTGGGACTTCAGAATTCAAACAGACAAGCACATGCAACATAACACCCCAGACTTAACAATTGTCGATAAGAAAGACAAAAAAGTCTGGATAGTGGACGTGGCAGTGCCTGGAGATAGCAGAATAGAAGAGAAAGAACTGGAGAAGATAACAAAATAAAAAGACCTACAAATAGAAATAGAAAGACTGTGGCAAAAGCAAGCAAGGGTAGTACCAATAGTCATAGGCGCCTTGGGTGCAATCCCAAAACAACTGGAGCACCACTTGAACACCATTGGCATTGACAAATTTGCCATTAGTCAATTGCAAAAGGCGGCCTTACTACTACTACTACTACTACTACTACTACTACTACTAATAATAATAATAATAATAATAATAATAATAATAATAATAATAATAAAGCTGGAAGGGACCTTGGAGGTCATTTAGTCCAACCCCCTGCTCAGGCAGGAAACCCTACACCATTTCAGACAAATGGCTGTCCAGTCTCTTCTTAAAAATGTCCAGTAGTTGGAGCATTCATCGCTTCTGGAGGCAGGTTGTTCCATTGCTTAATTGTTCTAACTGTCAGGAAGTTTCTCCTTAGTTCTAGGTTGCTTCTCTTCTTGATCCATTTCCATCTGTTGCCTTCAGGCAGATAGATTTCTGTTTCACACCATATCTAGCTTTTTGTCATTTTTTTTCTGATAACAACTGGACTAAAAGAAAGTGCCAAGGCCTTACAGTCATCCCAGGAGCTTCAATGGCTGAAGATGGATTAAATCCAGGTCTCTCTGCTCCTGGACCTATGCTGTCCCTACTAACCACACATTGATAATTATGTTGCAAAAGCTTGGATCAACAGCCATCTCTCAAATTGATTTCTAAAGCAATTGATAGTAAAAGATTATAGGGGCTGTAGTCCCGATGAACAACAGATTACTTGTCCCTGTTCTTTGCCATTACCCATTCTAGTTTTGCTGCAATATTATTATATAAACAGAGAAAGCACCTTTATACATATTCCAACCATCTGGTCTGTCTATTTCAGTTCTGCCAACTCTGATCAGCAGCAGCTGGCCACAAGATTTCTCCCCAGACAGATCATGGGAACTGCCACTGAGCTACAGCATCCTGTTCACATGACGATGAAGAAAATTCCCCAAAGATACTCCTTTCCCATCATAACCTGTATAGATGATCTTCCCAGAAATTAAAACTGCTCCCAAATGGCAGTTTTCCAGAAGGGACATCAATTGACCAAGAAAACAAAAATAAACATACAGGTAGCCCTTGACTTACAACCATTCATTTAGTGACTGTTTGAAGTTAGGAGAAAAAGTGAAAAAGTGACTTATGATCGGTTTTCACACTTACAACCATTGCAGCATCCTCATGGTCATGTGATCAAAATTCGGGTGCTTGGCAATTGGCATGTACTTATGACAGTTGCACTGACCTGGGGTCATGTGATCACCATTTGTAACCACCGTGGCTGGCTTGCAAAAAGCAAAGTCAATGGGGGAAGCCAGATTCATTTATCAACTGCATAATTCACTTAACAATTGCAATGACCCAATTAGCAACTGTGGCAAAAAAAGTCATAAAATAGAGCACAACTCACTTAACCACTGTCCGGCATAGCAAGAGAAACTTTGGACTCTCTTGTATCGTAAATCAAGGACTATTTGTAAAGGCACTGGGCAAAAAAACAAAACAAAACAAAACAAAAAACCTGGGGTTTTATTTGTTTTTTTAACATGCTTATCATCTTGGATTCTGTAAGTAACAAGAATGATCCCATTTATTTAAATCAAGTCTTGGTTTCCCGATAGCAACCTTTTAATTTTTAATTGTGTTTATTCATTTAATTTACACAAAGGGATATGATTCATTCTTTCTTTCTTTCTTTCTTTCTTTCTTTCTTTCTTTCTTTCTTTCTTTCTTTCTTTCTTTCTTTCTTTCCTTCTTTCCAGAATTCCTCTTCAAACAGACTCAGCCCAAGAGGGGAAGTAGCAGTTAATTCACCAGGAGGGTGGTTGGCAATATGACGTACATCCACACAACTCTTCCCTGCCTTCTACTGGGTGTCAACAGAGCTAAAAACCACCTCCCTTCTCATGACACACTGCAATTCTCACACAATTTGCAGAGATTCCTTTCCAAGACATAAGATCCAAAGACTAAAGATAGCCATAAAATCCAAGCCACAGCTGGGATGGGGAGAACTTCCACCATTTTGTATTGGCATTTGCCACATTTCTTTGCTTTTGGGATTGGGTTCAGGGACCACCACTTATCTACCCAAAATAACGGGTAGGTGGAGTAGGGGAAGGTGAGTCAAACAGAAACAAGGAGGAAATAATTGGCAGTGTTGGGAAAAAAAGTGTGAGACTGTTGATTTGCCTATTTTCCCAAGTAAGAAATCTTAAGCTCCAGAAATGATGTTCCTTAATTATTTATTTATTTATTTATGAGACTTATATACCGCTTTAAGTGCAAGCACTCTCTAAGCGGTGTACACCAGTAAGCAATGTATATATATATTTACATTGCCCCCAACAATCTGGGTCCTCATTTTACCTACCCCGGAAGGATGGAAGGCTGAGTCAACCCTGAGCCGGTGAGATTTGAACCGCTGACCTGCTGAACACAGTCAGCTAAAGTGGCCTGCAGTACTGCACTCTAACTGCTGCGCCACCTCGGCTCTTATGACTTGGATCAACAGAGAAAGAGAGACAAAAAAACTCCAACCCTGTATAAAATAAAATACACTTACACTTTTCTCCTGTAAGTTTTCTCTTAATTAAATCTGATGTACTGCCTTTTAGCCTCACAAAGGACACCTAAAGATTGCTCATAAAGCTGCACTATCAGAAATAATAAGTGAAATTGCATTAATTTGAAACCTCAATTTGAGATGGCTCTGGAAGCAGTTCAGATAAAACTGAAATAGGGAGACAGCCTCTGATGGCAGTGTTACATTATAACAACATGGCTTGAAAGGAGGAAGGAGAGAATAGAAAAGGGAAAAAGCAAACTCAGCTAACCAATCTTAATGGCCAATAAGAATTTCTGTAACTCCGCATTCCATTCTGAATTGCTCTAGTCTCTTTAAAATGGTTTGATGTACATAAGGTTAATATATTTTGTATAAAATTACTACCATTTTTCTTTGTCTTCTCTTTATTTTTATTTTATGGTTACAAGCACAACCAAGAGAGAAAATAAAGAGAAATGGAAAAGAAATTTTACAAGCTGTATAAAAGTGTTAATAGGGAAAAATTATTGAGGGAAGCTACTTTAAGAAACAGAAGTGGCTCAAGATCTTTATAATAAGCTGAATTTGGATAAGGGGTTGACATATGTCATTATAATGCCAAAGTTATAGGGAACATGAAATGACATGTGCACAGATCATTCCTCCTTGAAGGAAGGAAGGAAGGAAGGAAGGAAGGAAGGGAGGGAGGGAGGGAGGGAGGGAGGTGGTGTTTTAAGGAATGAGAAAATAAAAAAATATTTTCATGGCATTATGTGAAACCAAATGCAACCCCTTTGAGTCAAATAACAGCATCTTAAGGAGATTTTTGAGGATGAGCTGCAGACTCAGCTTTGAGGCATAACCTTCTCAAAGCTGTTGTCATTATTTTTAAAACCTTGGACCACAGTATTGTCTCATCCTTTAGCATCTCACTAGACTAGAGTTTGCTAAGCAGGCAAATGCTCACATCTCCATATCCTGTATATTAAAAGCACATTTATTCCATAAGAATACATTTGTGGATGGGTCAGGGTAACATGCCCCATTCACAGAAGGGGAATGCAAGCAGGCTTGAAGAAAATTTAAATTTACCAAAGTACAAACAATCAGTTCCAGATAAAGATCTTCATGTCCAAGTGTGAACAAAGGGAAGAGGGGAAGATGGGGAAAAGTGGGATTGGGTAGTCCATATAGTCCATATTGCAGAATTGTGTTGTTGGGTCCCCATAGATTACTCTGGAAATTATACTGTAGATTTTATATACAGAAAAGAAGGGTAGATATCATTTTATTGAATGAATAAGAAAAAAAAATGTGAACTGAGATGATCTTTCATTAGACAGAAAGAATATAGATCTCAAAGGGCATCAAGAAGTTTCATTGTCCATCCAGCAGACACTTCAACAGTCGGGACCCAAATTATTAACAGCTGAAAACTGCCTAGCAACCACAAAGACCATTTTTCTGGATAGGTTTGTACGAAAGGGCTCCAGAGAGGCTGTCTTCTCCAGCATAATTTTATCAGGCATCTTTAAGAATTGGAAAGAATTCAGAATTTCACCCAGTGTGTGATCTTCCACCACAGAGAAGTAATAACAATGCCTCCTGCAGTGCAGCATAATTACCTTATAACTGGGAATTTCTGTAGCTCTGAGTTTTTCTCACTCTACATGTGATTTCACCTTCCATGCTACTACTAAAGCTACCTCATCCCACTCTGCCTACAGGAGGCTTCATGAAGGAAGCTGCACTCCAATGGACTTTTATTTGCCAGAAAGCTAATTAAAGTCTCTACCTGGATATCATCTCAGAGAGATATAGAATTTGTTAAAAACTGATATTTGTGTGATGGGTTTGCCACATAATTCAGCCCACTGGTATAAAGCAACATTTCCCAGTTTTGGTATCCTTGCAAAATTAGCACTGATCTTCCCATTTTTACAAGGAAAGGAAAGGAAAGGAAAGGGAAAAAAAGGAAAGGAAAGGAAAGGAAAGGAAAGGAAAGGAAAGACATGGATAGGGATGGGATGGGATGGGGAGAGGAGAGGAAAAGAGAGTAGAGGAGAGGAGAGGAGAGGAGGAGAGGAGGAGAGGAGAGGAGAGGGAGGGGGAAAGGGGTTTAACCATTTAACCATTTAACCATATAAGAGCCGAGGTGGCGCAGCAGTTAGGGTGCAGTACTGCAGGCCACTTTAGCTGACTGTGTTCAGCAGGTCAGCGGTTCAAATCTCACCGGCTCAAGGTTGACTCAGCCTTCCATCCTTCCGGGGTAGGTAAAATGAGGACCCAGATTGTTGGGGGCAATGTAAATATAATATATATATACATTGCTTACTGGTGTACACCGCTTAGAGAGTGCTTGCACTTAAAGCGGTATATAAGTCTCATAAATAAATAAATAAATAAATAAATTTCCAGGGAGGCACATACATTGTTTTTTTGCTTCTGATTTTTTAAAAAGAGATTTAATTAAAATCCTTTTCATGAAGTAGCATGGTTTGTTTCCCCCCACTCCCTATGAAAGCAGAAACATGACACAGGTAGTGCTTGACTTACGACTATTCATTTAATAACTGAAGTTACAATGGGGCTGAAAAGTAACTTATGATAGATCTCCATATTTACAACCATTGCAAGATTGTCATAGTCACGTGATCAAAATTCAGGCACTTGGTGACTGGCATGTATTTATGATGGTTGCAGTGTCTTTGGGTCATGTGATCACCATTTGCAACTTTCCTAGCTGGCCTCCAACAAAGTCAATAAGGGAAGCTGGATTCGCTTAACACCCATGTGTTTCATTTAACAACCACAGCAAAAAAAACCATCGTAAAATTGAATGTGACTCAACCGTCTCACTTAGCAATAGAAGTTCCAGTCTCAATTATGGTTGTAAGTTAAGGACTGTCTGTACTCACAGCATCAGAAGCAACAAGCTCAGGTTGCATTACCTTTTTATTCTGGTGCTCAGAAAAAGACCAGCCTATGAAATTCTATGCTTCTCCAAGTCTTGTATTCTCCAAGGCCTATCATGGGACAAATCCTAAGTTGAGAAGAGCATATCTTTCTTCCTCTGTCCTTACCACTTACTATAGAGCAGGACTGGGGAACCATGGCTGGCTCAGGAATTCTGGGACTTGAAGTCTACAAGTCATAAAGGGGACATAGTTCCATGTCTCTGCTATAGAAAGACAATTGAAAGCATCCTGTCATATTGTATTACTGTGTGGTTTAGAAATATTATTGTTTTGGACAGGAAGGCTGTGCAGAGAGTGGTAAGGACAAAAGAAAATATTATTAGAAGTTCAATTCCTTCTGTCTAGGTCATGGCAGGGTACGCAATATTGTTTGGAATGCTACACATCTTCTCCAATGACCAGTTTTCTTTGTTACCTTCTTGGAGGAGACTTTGCAGTATCCGAAGCAGAACACCTAGATTCTGTAATAGCTTTGTACCATATAGTATCAACCTTGCTCAATAGTAGTAACTGTGAGAGGGACCTCGGAGTCCTAATGGACAATCACTTAAATATGAGACAGCAGTGTGCTGCAGCTGCCAAAAAGGCCAACACAGTGCTAGGCTGCATTAACAGAGGGATAGAATCAAGATCACGTGAAGTGTTAATACCACTTTACAATGCCTTGGTAAGGCCACACTTGGAATACTGCATCCAGTTTTGGTCACTGCGATGTAAAAAAGATGTTGAGACTCTAGAAAGAGTACTGAGAAGAGCAACAAAGATGATTAGGGGACTGGAGGTTAAAGCATATAAGGAACAGCTGCTGGAATTGGGTATGTCTAGTTTAATGAAGAGAAGGACGAGGGGAGACATGATAGCAGTGTTCCAATATCTAAGGGGCTGCCACAAAGAAGAGGGAGTCCAGCTATTTTCTAAAGCGCCTGAAGGCAGGACAAGAAGCAACAGATGGAAACTAATCAAGGAGAGAAGCAACCTAGAACTAAGGAGAAACTTCCTGACAGTTAGAACAATTAACCAGTGGAACAACTTGCCTCCAGAAGTGGTGAATGCTCCAACACTGGAAGTTTTTAAGAAGAGACTGGACAGCCATTTGTCCGAAATGGTATAGGGTTTCCTGCCTGAGCAGGGGGTTAGACTAGATGACCTCCAAGGTCCCTTCCAACTTTTTATTATTATTATTATTATTATTATTATTATTGATCATCGCACAGTCAGCCAGATGTTCAGATTGGATTTGGCATTTTATCTACCTATCGAGTCCTTCCCAAGGACCTGGGATAGGCAGATGTGGATGTTTGGTGGTATTACAGATATCGTTGCAGGATGGAAGCAGTTCCTAGTAAGGCCGCCTTTTGCAATTGACTAATAGCAAATTTGTCAATGCCAATGGTGTTCAAGTGGTGCTCCAGTTGTTTTGGGATTGCACCCAAGGAACCTATTACTATTGGTACTACCCTTGCTTGCTTTTGCCACAGTCTGTAAGGACCCACCCCACTTTGCATCTTAAGAAGACAGAACTCTTGGAATAATTCTTCCAACAGGAATCCTTTATTAAGAAGAAGTGGTTGCAGGCGTGCTAGACAGGACTTAGGGTCCAAGCTCTCCCATTCAAGTTTTTAAGGGGTTCCCCAGCAGTCCCACCCAATCACCCCCCCTTCCAGTGATAGTTTCAAGTATCACAATTCCACCCCTTTGTTCATTTCTTCCGTCAGGATGGAGACTTCAGATAAACTACATGAAAGGTAAATAGCTCTCTTTGTTATGGTAAGGTTCTTTGCTGCTAGTTACATTCAAAGTCTTTGAGGTTGCAATAAACACATTCAATTCCTTAGAAGTATACTGAAGGAAGTGAGGGCCATAAAGCCCCTTTGTTCTCCCCCCTTCTCTCCCTCTTATGGCAGAATCCAGAGAAGGCAGAATTGGGGTTTTCTATATTTGATGATTAAAGATGAAATATAATTGGATTCTGACACAGTCTTTCTATTTCTATCTGTAGGTCTTTGTATTTTGTTATCTTCTCCAGTTCTTTCTTGTCTATTCTGCTGTCTCCAGGCACTGCCACATCCACTATCCAGACTTTTTTGTCTTTCTTATCGACAAGTGTTAAGTCTGGGGTGTTATGTTGCAGGTGCTTGTCTGTTTGAATTCTGAAGTCCCAGAGCAGTTTAATTTTATCATTTTCTATGACTTTCTCTATTTTATGATCCCACCAGTTTTTGCTTACAGGCAAATGATATTTTTTGCAGATCTTCCAATGCACCATTGTTGCTACTTTGTCATGCCGCTGCTTGTAATCAGTCTGTGCAATCTTCTTGCAACAGCTTACCAAGTGGTCCACTGTTTCTTCAGCTTCTTTGCATAGGCGGCACTTACTGTCTGTTGCTGTCTTCTCAATTTTGACTTTGTATGCATTTGTCCTTAAAGCTTGGTCTTGTGCAGCCAGAATTAGTCCCTCGGTCTCTTTCTTCAATTTTCCTGCTCTTAGCCATTGCCAGGTTTTATTATTATCTGCTTTCCCAGCTATTTTTTTCATGTATTGGCCATGTAGTGCTTTGTCTTCCCATGCCTCTATTCTGTTCTTCATTTGGTCTTTCTTGTAGGCCAGTTTGGTCTCTCCAGTAGTTAGTAAGCCTTCCTGATATACTAATTTCAGTGCATCTTCATCATTGTTCTTCAGATATTCTTCCAAAGCCATTTTTTCTTCTTCAACCATCTGATGTACTTGTAGCATTCCACGCCCACCTATTTGCCTTGGTAGATAAAGTCTATCAATGTCACTGCGTGGATGAAGGGCATGATTCATTGTCATTATTTTTCTGGTCTGCCTATCCATTGCTTTTAGTTCTGCTTGAGTCCAGTCCACTATTCCAGCTGTGTACCTAATGACTGGGATTGCCCAGGTGTTGATTGCCTTTATGGTATTTCCTCCATTGAGTTTGGACTTTAAGATCTTCTTCACTCTCTTGATGTATTCACCTCTAATCTTTTTCTTGACTTCAGTGTGCTTGATGTTGTCAGCTTGAAGGATACCCAAGTATTTGTAGTACTCTTCCTCATCCAGACTCTTAATGTTATTTTCGTGGGGCATCTTGATTCCTTCAGTTTTCACTACTTTTCCTTGTTTGATAGTAAGTGTGGCACATTTGTCCAAGCCAAACTCCATTACAATATCTTGGCTATATATACGGACAGTGTTGAGCAGCGATTCTATTTCAGATGATGTTTTTCCATACAGCTTCAGATCATCCATGTAAAGGAGGTGGGATAGTCTAGCAGATGTTTTTGATGTTTGATAACCATGTCCTGAGTTATTCAGTATTGTTGACAGAGGAAACAGTGCAATAACAAATAGTAATGGTGATAATGAATCTCCTTGAAATATTCCTCTCTTGATATTAACCTCTCCCAGCCTCTCACCATTGATCTGCAACTGTGTCTTCCATTGTGCCATCGATCTTTGCACAAATTTTCTGATGTTTCTACTGACTCCTGTTATTTCTAGGCACTTTATTATCCAATCATGTGGCAGAGAGTCAAATGCCTTTTTGTAGTCAATCCATGCCACATTCAGGTTGGTCTTCCTTCTCTTGCAGTTTTCCAAGATCATTTTAGTCTATTAGGAGTTATTATTATTATTATTGTATTACTATCATTCAGCCAGATGTTCAGCCTGGATTTGGCATTTTGTCTACCTATCGAGTCCTTACCCAGGACCTGGGATAGGCAGATGTGGATGTTTGATGGTATTACAGGTATCGTCGCAGGATGGAAGCAGTTCCTAATAAGGCCGCCTTTTGCAATTGACTAATAGCGAATTTGTCAATGCCAATGGTGTTCAAGTGGTGCTCCAGTTGTTTTGGGATTGCACCCAAGGAGCCTATGACTATTGGTACTACCCTTGCTTGCTTTTGCCACAGTCTTTCTATTTCTATTTGTAGGTCTTTGTATTTTGTTATCTTCTCCAGTTCTTTCTCTTCTATTCTGCTGTCTCCAGGCACTGCCACGTCCACTATCCAGACTTTTTTGTCTTTCTTATCGACAATTGTTAAGTCTGGGGTGTTATGTTGCAGGTGCTTGTCTGTTTGAATTCTGAAGTCCCAGAGCAGTTTAATTTTATCATTTTCTATGACTTTCTCTATTTTATGATCCCACCAGTTTTTGCTTACAGGCAAATGATATTTTTTGCAGATCTTCCAATGCACCATTGTTGCTACTTTGTCATGCCGCTGCTTGTAATCAGTCTGTGCAATCTTCTTGCAACAGCTTACCAAGTGGTCCACTGTTTCTTCAGCTTCTTTGCATAGGCGGCACTTACTGTCTGTTGCTGTCTTCTCAATTTTGACTTTGTATGCATTTGTCCTTAAGGCTTGGTCTTGTGCAGCCAGAATTAGTCCCTCGGTCTCTTTCTTCAATTTTCCTGCTCTTAGCCATTGCCAGGTTTTATTATTATCTGCTTTCCCAGCTATTTTTTTCATGTATTGGCCATGTAGTGCTTTGTCTTCCCATGCCTCTATTCTGTTCTTCATTTGGTCTTTCTTGTAGGCCAGTTTGGTCTCTCCAGTAGTTAGTAAGCCTTCCTGATATACTAATTTCAGTGCATCTTCATCATTGTTCTTCAGATATTCTTCCAAAGCCATTTTTTCTTCTTCAACCATCTGATGTACTTGTAGCATTCCACGCCCACCTATTTGCCTTGGTAGATAAAGTCTATCAATGTCACTGCGTGGATGAAGGGCATGATTCATTGTCATTATTTTTCTGGTCTGCCTATCCATTGCTTTTAGTTCTGCTTGAGTCCAGTCCACTATTCCAGCTGTGTACCTAATGACTGGGATTGCCCAGGTGTTGATTGCCTTTATGGTATTTCCTCCATTGAGTTTGGATTTTAAGATCTTCTTCACTCTCTTGATGTATTCACCTCTAATCTTTTTCTTGACTTCAGTGTGCTTGATGTTGTCAGCTTGAAGGATACCCAAGTATTTGTAGTACTCTTCCTCATCCAGACTCTTAATGTTATTTTCGTGGGGCATCTTGATTCCTTCAGTTTTCACTATTTTTCCTTGTTTGATAGTAAGTGTGGCACATTTGTCCAAGCCAAACTCCATTACAATATCTTGGCTATATATACGGACAGTGTTGAGCAGCGATTCTATTTCAGATGATGTTTTTCCATACAGCTTCAGATCATCCATGTAAAGGAGGTGGGATAGTCTGGCAGATGTTTTTGATGTTTGATAGCCATGTCCTGAGTTATTCAGTATTGTTGACAGAGGAAACAGTGCAATAACAAATAGTAATGGTGATAATGAATCTCCTTGAAATATTCCTCTCTTGATATTAACCTCTCCCAGCTTTCACCATTGATCTGCAACTGTGTCTTCCATTGTGCCATCGATCTTTGCACAAATTTTCTGATGTTTCTACTTACTCCTGTTATTTCTAGGCACTTGATTATCCAATCATGTGGCAGAGAGTCAAATGCCTTTTTGTAGTCAATCCATGCCACATTCAGGTTGGTCTTCCTTCTCTTGCAGTTTTCCAAGATCATTTTGTCTATTAGGAGTTGATCTTTTGTTCCTCTGCTATTGGGGCGGTTTCCTTTCTGCTCAGGTGGAAAGAGATTGTTTTCAACTAGATGCTGTTGTACTGCATCAGCTACCACACCAGTTAGTAATTTGAAAGTTGTTGGTAAGCAGGTAATTGGCCTGTAGTTACCTGGTGTTGCCCCTTTTGCTGGATTTTTCATTATTAGGTAGGTTTTCCCAGTTGTTAGCCACTTTTCAATTTCTCCTCCTTGTAGTATATTGTTGAATTGCTTGGCAATGAGTGGGTGTATAACAGTTAGATGTTTCAACCAAAACCCATGCAGTTCATCTTCACCTGGTGCTGACCAATTTTTGATTTTCTTTGCTCTTTTTTCTACCATTTTTGTTGTTATTACTAGTTCTTTCATTTCAACTTCTGTTTTATTTGCATCCACCTCTTTTAACCAAGCCGCATCCTTGTTGTATTTCTTTGGGTTATCCCATATCTGCTTCCAGAATTGCACTGTTTCTTCCTTGTCAGGTACTGACTGATTCCTTGCAGTTTCTCCATTGATGGATTGGTAGAAACGTTTCTGATTGGATTGAAATTGGAGGTTCTGCCTATAGTTTGCAATTCGAGCTTCATATCTACTGATTTTCCTGGCTATAGCTGTTATTTGTTGCTTTATTATTTCCAGTGCTTCCTTGATCTTCCTTGTTTCTAAGTGGTATTTCTTGATTAGGTATTCTTTGGTCTTCTTGTTCTTCAGCTTCTTTTCTTTCATCTGTTCTAGCTTGCTTGCATGTGATCTTAACTTGCTGATCTTATTTTCTAGTCTAACCTTCCATTTTTGTGGTGCACTGTTTGTTTGTTTTTTTCTTTTTTGTTGATTTTACATCCCAGGTATTCTGTTATAACTGCAGCTGTGCTGTACATTAATTGGTTTGTTTCTTGCAGTGAATTGGTGCTTATACTTGCTATTGCAGTATTTGCATCTTTTAATGCTTGTGCTAGCTGTTTCTTTGGAACAAGCTTCAATGCAGGCAGCCTTATTCTGTTGTTTTTGTGCTGTTCTAGATGCTCAGTTATTCTTTGTTTCAATTCTTTTATTTCTTTAGTTAGAGGGTTTTGTTCTTCCTGAGGAAGAGGTGCCTGGTTTCCAAATGAGAACAGTTGTATATCTCTACTGGATTCTTTCACTGCCAACTCCCCCTGGTTTGCCTCTACATTCTGAATTACTTCTGGTAAGGCTTTGATTTCTTTGCCCTGGGTAAACCTTTGCAGTTCGTCCAATTCTGTTTCTGTGAATACTTTATTTCGTGTTATAAATCGGCGTTGATCTGCTAGTCTCTGTTCTGTTATTTCTGATTCTGGATGTTGTTCTTTCCAGAATTCGTGCATTCGTTTTAGATATCCTCGTCTTGTTGGACTTGATCTGTAGTAACAGATCATTATTTCTTTGTTTTCCATCACTGTGTATCTGCGACGGGTAAACACCTTTTCTTCCAGTAGTTCTGCAGCTGCTGGCCCTGGTTGCTCAGCCAACAGTCCTGAGTCCTGTAACCCATTTTTCACCAGATATCCAGGAACTCCAATATCTAGTGCGGACCTTGTTAACCCGGGCGACGTCCGAGCCGGTATGGCATTCTGAAATTTACGTCTCACCATATTTTTTATGGGAGAGACACTCTTTGTCTGACTCCTCTGATGAGACCTGTCCAGTATGGTTGAACCTCTGGCATAGCTCTCATCTTCCTCAGAGTACACAAGCCCCACAACCACGTCAAGGTAATTATTATTATTATTATTATGGATCATCGCACAGTCAGCCAGATGTTCAGACTGGATTTGGCATTTTGTCTACCTATCGAGTCCTTCCCAAGGACCTGGGAAGGACTCGATAGGTAGACAAAATGCCAAATTTTGCATTTTTTTTTGCAGTTTTCCAAGATCATTTTGTCTATTAGGAGACAAAATTATTATTTTGTCTCCTAATATCCAAAATTACTAATATCCAAAATTACTATTATCATCATCATCATCATCATCATCATCTCACAAGACTCTTTCTTTCCCTATGTATTTCAAAATGAACTGTGATTTTATATGTGTGTGTTGTGTGTGTATTTATATATATTATATGTTTATGCATGTGCATGTCTGTGTATGGGTATATATTTTCTTTTGAGAATGAGCATTAGAATTTCTTTTTTTTAATGTATGTAATGTATTTACAGAAAAAAGTGACAATAACGGTTATCTTATTTTAAGTTAGACACTTCAGGCAACTAATTATTGATGTCATTAAAGGACAGCATTTTTAGTTATTTATTTCATCATTTTTCTTGATTGTCAGAAAGAGGTCAGAATATTGACTTAGGTAATAAAATAATTGGATGGGGTATTAATTACTTTGATGGGGACTGGATCAGATAAAAATATCATTCAGTACTTATCTATATCAGATGATGAAATGCCTCCAATCTCCCATGAGACATAAGTCATCTTCTACATAGAATCTTTTTTATTGGTCTCATAATCTAGGATTCATGAAAGAAACCTGTTCTATTAATATCATCTGTGCAGATAATCTTCCCTTAATTAGGATATCACCTTTCAACACCATAACGGAATCCATCGATAATGTAAAATGTTTTGAGACCAGCATTAATTTTTGCTTACCTCTACACTGTTGTTTTTCAACCTTGGCAAGTTTTAAGACGGGTGGATAAATTCAGGGAGTTGAAGTCCATCTCTCTTGAACTTGCCAAGGTTGAGAAACACTACTTTATACCATAAGAAGACTCTTTTTTTTAAGCAAAGGGAAGTTGACAACACTCAACTCTGCTTGGGGAATGTGGTACACCCTTTTCTTAACTTTACCACTTCTATGAAGGTTAAAGCTGTTAAAGCCAGAATCAAAGATCCTATGATGAGACAGAATTGTGCCTTCGACATACAACATTGAGAAGTGAACAGAAAAAAAATCTATTAAATAAGGACAGGAGCAATAAGGAGCAAAAGATATAGGACCTATACTCAATATAAATCTGGCTTGATTCATAGATCCTATGGGACCATCCACTTTAGAGCTGTAATCCAAGCAACTTCTATTTTTCCAGCTTTGTCCTAAACCTTATTGGTGTCAACTCTTGAGTGGAATGAAGAAATAGTGAGTAAAACCAAAGATTTTGCCCATTTCATTTTGCATGCAAGAGATAACATGATTAGATTTTGAAACTTCTCTTTCTCTCTCACGTGCACATATATGTATTCAATCCTTCTGCGTTAATGCTTTAAGCCTAAAACATACAGCAATTTCCTCTTGTTGTTTAAACTGGTAAAATCGAGCTGTACTTTGCGCTATTCTTTTTTTTAAAAAAAAAAAACAAATTTTATTGGTTTTTTAATTCTTAAGACAAAGTGCTCGAGACACACCGTGGTGCTGGGGTAATCAAAAATCCAAAGACAAAACATATACAAATAACTCAATCAGTACATCAAATATTCCCTCTCTATCTCCCTCAAATAGCTTAATATATTTAAAATAATCTATTTCTAATTTAAATTTCTATTAATCTTAAACCTGTTTTAGAGCTTTGTACAATTACAATACCATAATCAAATTTAGCTTTAAATAACCACATTATCAATTCAGGCATCCCTTCCAAATACATCCTAATTCTTTAATTTTATCATAAATCTTGTTTATTTCTTCTTCCAATACTATCTCCCTATTAAAATAAAATATTAATCTATCCTATACATATCTAATCCATCCATCAATCAATTTCTTTAAACTGACAAAGTAATATCAACCTTAAATTATTTAAGTCCATTAGGCAAGGTTCTGATTTCAAACCTAATAACGTCCATATCATCAAACATATCATCTTATTAAAATAACATTCAATTAATTATTAGTTCAATCCCAATCTAAGACACCTCTTCAGTTTTCTTCATTCCATTACATAATAATTTTCATACAAATAAACTTATAATTCCAAAAGATACATTCTTACTCTGTTTAATATATATATTCTAATAATCACCCATTTTTCTTACTTCTAACTCAAAAGCTTAGTCCTTAAATCAATCCATAGTTCTAAAATGCCTTAAATCCAGTATATATAATTTTAAGTTTCTCTTTTCAGTCTTATTCTAGGCTTCTTTTTATGCCAAGCAGGTTTCCACAACAGAGCTTCCCTTTCAGCCACTAGGTCTCTCTTTGTTGCTTGTAATACCATTTGAGACAGTAAGAAGCCTCCTGTCTTCTGCATTGGACCTCTATTTCTCTTATCCTTGATGCCTCGCTGTTTTAAAGGTTTAAATCTCAATCTTTGCTTTTTCTGATCATCAAAAATATAAATAAAATGCTTATAAGGTAAAATAAGTTCCTCTGTATTCTCTTTTTTAAAATAATTTTTATTAAGTACAAAGGAAAAAAGAATTAAAAACATTGAACATAGTAAATTGTCTTTGATTGACATCTCAGTCCATATTGTACATTAATTACATATAATATACCTATATACAACTATACATTTCTCGTCTCTATCTCAGTTTATCTCTTTACTGTGACCTCCATTTTTTTTCCTCCATCTTTAAAATTTATTCCATATTCAATAAAATTCTGTTTCTTCCTGATTTTTTAATCTTTTAGTTATCCTATCTAGTTCTGTGCAATACATAATTGTCTTTATTAGTGCTTCCCCACTCGGTACTTCCATTGCTTTCCACTTTTGAGCAAATAGTATCCTTGCTGCTGTGACCACATGGATAATTAAATATGTGTCCTCTTTATTTACATTTTTCTCTAGTATTCCTAATAGTAATGTCTCCGGTTTGTATTGAATGTTTTGCCTAGTCGTTTCTATTGCCCAATCCCAGACCATACGCCAGTACACCTGTGCTTCTCTACATGTCCACCATACATGAAAAAAGGTGCCCTTTTCTTTTTTACATTTCCAACACATAGATGAATATCCGTTATACATTTTGGCTAATCTGGCCGGAGGGAGATGCCATCTGTAAACCATCTTATACAGGTTTTCTTTACATGATGTCGCCACTGTGATTTTGTTATTTCACTCCCATACTTGCTGCCATTGATCCATATTTATATTATATCCTACATCTATTGCCCATGTCACCATTGTTTCTTTAACCTGCTCCTCATATAGCTTATGTTCCAACAGGTATTTATAAATATTCTTTATTTGTTTTTTCTCCGGGCTTATCCTTCATGTATCTTGCTTGTATCTGGAGATAAGACTACCACTCCATGTCTATTCCTTGTTGTTTTAGCTCTTGTTTTTGTTTTAAATAACCTTCTTCTGTCAAGATGTCTTTATATATAATAGCTTTCTCTATCCTGTACAAATTGGGGTATGTGACTGCCTCCAATGGTGATAGCCAAGCCGGGATCTTTGTGTAATATTGATGTTTAACTATATTCCAGCTTTTTATTAATTCTTGCTGAACCTTATGTTTTAAAAAATATTGGTGGTTTCTGCTTTGCCCCATCCATATGTGAGCATTCCAGCCCTGCTGGAGGTCATAACCCTCTAAATGTAAACATCTTTTATTTTCTAAGGTTATCCAGTCTCTAATCCATGTTAGGGCCGCTGCTTGGTAATATAGGTCCCAATCTGGGAAACCCAAACCTCCCCTCTCTTTGGCATCCTGTAGTGCCTTTAATTTTATTCTTGCCTTCTTACTGGACCACACAAATTCTAAGGTTAATTTATTCAGCTCCTTGAAAAATTTCTTGTCTAATTGAATTAGAATGTTCTGAAACAGGAATATCATTTTAGGTAAGATGTTCATTTTCACTGAGGCAATTCTCCCGAGTAATGAGAGATGTAAATTTTTCCAGCGGTCTAAATCTACTTTTATATTCTTGACCAATTTGCCATAATCGTCTTCTTTAATTGATGAGCAGCAAGCTGAAATTACTATCCCTAAATATTTTAATTTGGAAACTACTTGTATACCTAATTTTGCCTCGAGGTTTCCTTTTTGTATGTTAGTCATGTTTTTTGTAATAATCTTTGTTTTGTTTCTATTTATTTTCAAACGTGCCAGATCCCCATACTCTTCCAATATTTCAAATAATTTCTGGCCTGATTGTTCTGGGTCTTCTAATATAAATGCTAAGTCGTCTGCATAAGCTTGAAGTTTGTATGTTTCTTTCTTGATCTTAAGTCCTTTAATCTACTCTTCTTGTCTTACTACTCTAGCAAGAATTTCTTTTTTTATTAAAAAGTTTTACAAAAATTACAAAATATACCCCAAACCCACCCACAAACTTCCCAGAGCTGAATACAGGGTAACAAATATAATAATCATAAATCTACAGTAACTAATTAACCAACTATGTAGATAAACAAATATAATGCGCTTTAACTCCCTTTTAACACAGAATAAACAATTTGCAAATAAACTTAATCATATAAACAAATTAAAATCCTAATTCATAAACAATACAATATAATAAAAATTCCACTATAATAAACTATTAATAATAATAATAACAATAATATTCTAAAATTTATTCATAAAATAAATGGAACTTTTTAGTCCCATATTTATTCTGAATATAATCTATCCATCTTCTCCAAACCGAAATGTATCTTTCTTGTGAATGATCCTTCAAATAAGCAGAAATCTTAGCCATTTCTGTTAAATTTGACACTTTAAACGTCAATTCTTCTATAGTAGGCACACAATCCTTCTTCCAATATTGACCTACCAACAGCTTTGCTGCTGTTATTAAATTCAACATCAAATTAGTTTCCTTAACATCAAAATCTACAATAATACCCAACAAAAATAGTTGAGGAGTAAACTTTATCTTTCTTTTAAAAATATTTTGAATGTTCCACCAAATTTTAATCCAAAAAGCTTTTATATTTCTACAAATCCACCAAATATGAAAGTAAGTTGCATCCAAACTACCACATCTCCAACATTTGGGCTGCAAGTTGGGATACATACAAGACAACTATTGGGGATCCAAATGCCACCTATAAAACATTTTATAAAAAATTTTTCTCAAATTTTGAGCTTGAGTAAATTTTATATTTCTAACCCAAATTGTCTCCCATGTGTCCAATAGAATCGGCTCTTGAATATTTTGTGCCCATTTTACCATACAATCTTTAACTAACTCCGTTTCAGAATCCAATTCTATTAAGACATTATAAATTCTCTTTATATGGGCTTGAGTTTGATCTTTAATCTGTTTTACCAAATTCACATCCTCTAAAGTAATACCAACCTTTTGATCAAAACTCCACTTAACTAACAATTGATTATATTGAAACCAAGAGTGTAAAATATTTTCTTGCTTCAACTCAGCTAAAGATTTTAATTGCCACCCCTTCCCTACCAAACTAATTCCTTATAAGAAATCCTATCCAAATTCACTCCTCTAGATACCCCCTCTATCACGTGTCCGGGAATCCCCCAAATTGGAATTTTATAATTTAACCTATAATAATTGTTGAGTCCTCAGCGAAAGGCAATAACTTCAGGAGTCATTTGGTAGTTCTCAGGAGCCTCTTTATTGATGACTAGCAGCTCTGTTACAACGTCGAGGCACACAAGCCTCTCTCCTCCTCTTAAAGACAATCCCCGGACCAAACGGCAACATTTGGCGCGCTTTGCACTTCATGCATGTGCGCGAGTGCTGGCGCCAGCCAGTCTGGTCCCGGGCAGCTTGCAACTGCCCGGGACTGTTGCAACGTCCCGAGCCTGCCTCTGCAGGCTCAGGACACAACACCCCTTCCCCCCCCCGGCTAAAACTATAATTATATTAATGGTTACACTTGACCTTAACACGAGTGTGGTAGCCACACTAGTTCCATGGCAACAAGCTGTAATGTTTTTGGCTTCATTTCCCAATGTTCCTTATTCAGACCTTTCACAGGGACACCCTCTTACTGTTTCTGCTTTGCCAGCAGAGTTACAAAATCTTCAAGATATTTAGGAGATCTTTTAGCTCTCTGTGACCTCCGAATTCCCTGGCAACCTCCAAGCACATCTTGTCTGGGGGGTGCTATGTGTTCATCCCCTTCTTTTGACCCTGGTGGTCTCCATGGACCGTGCCCCGTTGCCTGGCCTGCTTGCTTGCCCACCGGGCTCATCAGGCCAGGACTTTGTTCTCTTCATAACCTCATTGACCTGCCTAGTTGCAGGCTCTCTGGCCCTTCTAGAAGGCTGCCACTGTTGGACAACTCTGTAGAGACTCCCAGGTCTATCCTAGACCTATCATGAGGCTGCCTTTCTCCACTTCCCTGTTCCATAGTAGGGCTGTCTGGAATCTCAGTACTGTGCCAAAACTCAGTTAAGATGGAGGTGTCAGAATTGGAATTCGGCCCTCCGACCACCTCCCTATGTAATTGTCCCATTCTGGGAACAGTGGCAGTGTTGGGCCAACTAGACAGAGTGTGTGCCATCTCTCTTGCAGGATGTGAGTTATTAGGATGCTCCCGGTTATTCTCCCTGACTGGAGTGCTGAATGGTGTAGGTGTGTAATGATTATGCCCCCGGGGTAACTCCCTGGCTGGAGTAGGCACTGGTGCCTGTATTCTAGTTGGTTTGCACGAATTCCTGTTCGGAGCACTCGCGGAATCTTGGAATGGGCCGTCTGTGGCCTCTCTGTTGGTGTCTGGCTGCCTCCCACACCCTTCCCTTTGCCTGTAGAGGTCCCCCTCCCCCCCTGGAAAAGACCCAGAGGTGTCAGCAGGTGTCCAGTCTTGTACGCAGCTGGTCGATATGCCGTCGCAGGATACGACCGTCATCCATGGAAACCTCGTAAGACAAGGGACCTGTAACCTTGCATACTATGCCAGGGACCCATAAGTGACCTGGTCCGTAATTACGGGTCCATACTGGGCACCCACTAGCAATTGCCTTGGTGCCCTGGGTTGTGTAAACTTAGAAGGCAGTCTGTCCGGATGCAACTTGTCAAGCTTAGTAGTCAGTTTGCGCCCCCAGCGAAGTTCAGCCGGGCTTTTTCCAGTAGAAATAGACGGTGTGGTGCGGTAAGCAAGTAGAAAATCTGCCAACCTGTGATGCCAGTCCCCATATGTCAGTTTCTTTAATGCATCCTTGGTGATGCAGACCATCCGTTCAGCCATACCGTTGGTGGAAGGGTGGAAAGGTGCAGAGGTGGCATGACGAATCATGTTGGCCTGTAAAAAAGCTTGGAATTCGGAAGAAGTGAATTGAGGGCCATTGTCAGACACCAAAACATCCGGAAGCCCATGTGCAGCAAAAATACCCCTCAGTACTTGAATAGTCTTTGCAGAGGTGGTGGAAGAGACAGGTACAACCTCAAGCCATTTTGAATGGCTATCAACCAGGACCAAGAAGAATTGACCCTGAAAGGGCCCAGCGTAATCAATGTGCACCCTAGACCATGGAGACTGTGTTTCCTCCCATCTATGTACAGGGGCCTGTGGCATTTCTGGGCGTGAGCGCTGACAAAGGTGGCATGCGTGCACCTTAGCTTCAATTTCCTTGTCTAACCCAGGCTGCCACAAATGGCTGCACGCAAGCGCCTTCATGCGTACAATGCCAGGATGACTCTCGTGAAGGGAACCTAAGACTCTAGGCCTCATTGAGGTAGGAATGACAACTCTGCTGCCCCACAGCAGACAACCCTGGAAGGTGGATAACTCGTTCCTTTTAAGCCAGAAACTCTGAAACTCAGCGCCAGGACAACTCTCTGGCCATCCAGACAAAACCCAAGATAAGACACGTGAGATCTGTAGCAGATTCAGCAGCCACATCCCTGGCATTTAACGGTGACTCAGGCAATGCCTGAATTGAACGGATGTTGATGGCAGGGGCAGGATCAGCCTCTACTACTGGCAGGGATAATCTACTGAGGCCATCAGCATGGCCCATTTCTTTCCCAGGTTTATGAATTAGAGAAAAATCATAGGCTGACAGGAAGATTGACCATCGCAGCATTCTGGGGGAGATGATATGGGGAGTTTGTTTGTTTGTGGTAAACAGCCCCAACAAAGGTTTATGGTCAGTAAAGACCGTGAAATGTCTGCCATACAAAAAATCATGGAATTTTTTAATTCCAACAACAGCTAAAGCCTCCCTTCCTATCTGGGCGTAGTTTCGCTCAGCAGAAGACAAGGTTCTGGAGTAATATGCAACAAGAACCTGAGTTCCATCTGGCCTAAGGTGGCTGAGTACTGCTCTCACCCCACATGGAGAAGCATCACACGCGATGCACACAGGAAGAGTTTCATTAAAATGTGCAAGCACATTGTTAGATGTGAGTAAGGCCTTAACCTCATTGAAGCTTGCTTCATGTGTTTGTGACCACTGCCACACTGCCTGTTTGTCCAGAAGCCTATGAAGTGGTTCAGCTACATTAGCCTTGTTAGGAATGAATGAATTATAAAAATTCAAAAGGCTTAGAATAGCCTGTAGTTCGGCCTTGGACTTAGGCCTAGGAGCATGCATAATAGCCTTTAATTTGGACTCAGCAGGATGAATCCCATTGGCATCAATTTTGAATCCCAGGAAATCTGTAGAAGGCACCCCAATTTTACATTTGTCCTTCTTGAGTTTGAGGCCCGTTTTCCGGAACCGCAGCAGGACAGCCCTCAATCTCTCAGCTAAATTTTGGGTGGAGTCTCCAGCAATTAAGACATCATCAAAATAGGGGCAAACCCCTGGTATAACCCTCAGTATGTTTTCCATTATGCTTTGGAAAATTCCAGGAGCCACATTTACTCCAAATTGTAATCTCTTTACTTTGAATGCCCCCCTGTGGGTTACAATGGTTTGTGCTACTGCAGCAGCTTCATCAACAGGCAACTGTTGATAAGCCTGAGCAAGGTCAAGCTTTGCAAAAACACACCCCCCCTTGAGGGAGGCCAGGATATGACTGACTACAGGTACAGGATAGGCATGTTGCTGCAATGCCTTATTCAGAGTGCATTTGTAATCTGCACAGATGTGAATGTCCCCATTAACCTTCAGAGGCATGACTATGGGGGTCTCCCAAGGACTGGAATCAACAGGTTCTAAAACTCCTTGCTGAATCAATTTGTCCAATTCAGTATCAATTTTCCCTTTTAAAGCAAAAGGAACCCTTCTTGCTTTTACTCTAACAGGAGTGACAGTGGGGTCTAGTTTTAAGGACACAGGGGGCCCTTTGTATGTGCCTAGCTGTGGGCTGAAAACATCTGCAAATTCTTTGCAGACTGCCTGTAGATCTACTGTTTGCAAGCTATTGAGCCCTGTAACATGTATTCCCAAGGCCTCAAACCAATCGAGTCCTATGAGACTCGTTCGCTCACCCCCCACTATCAATACATCTAATGGACCTTCAAAATCCTTATACTGTACGTTAAGGGTGGCCTCCCCTTAACACACACTCTGGAGTTTTGAAAGTCTGTTAATACAATGTCAGAAGGCCTAAGCTTGGCCTGAAATCCACTACCAGAACAAATCTTTCTGAATGTGTGTATGGAAATAATTGAAAGTGCAGACCCAGTGTCCAGTTCCATGACCAATGGAACTCCTTGCAACTTCACTTTAAGTGATAGTTTTTTCTTGATAGGTTTGTGTGTGCCTGTCCTATAAATGCTTCTTCGTGAAGCACAGAAACCCACCCTGTTTTGGCTGGGGACCCTGGTACCTTTCAGACGCAATTCTTCTCGGGGTTGTACCTTCTGACGGCCCAGACACACAGCTGCGATGTGGCCTTGCTTTCCACATGCTCTACAGATAGCAGAGCGAAACCTGCAGTCGGTCCTCTTGTGGCGATCTCCACACCTGAAGCACTTGGGGACAGCTGAAGACTTTTCTTTGCCTTCCTTCTGCTTCCCTTCTTTTGTTGGGTAGAGACAGTCTACTTCTTCGTCAGGATCCTCTTCTGAGCTTCCTTGGACTCCCTCCTGGTGCACGGACACAGCTCCTGGAGTACTTCTGATGGGCCTCATATTCTTGATTGCCCCACCTGCTGCCTCTTCTGTAGTAACCTCTCTCAAGGCATCTTGGAATGATAAGTCTTCTTTGGCAAAAAGTCTCTGCTGCAAGTCTCTCTGTCTCAGTCCACATATAAATCTGTCTCTCAGCCTTTCTTCTAAGTCTTTAAACTCGCAAGGCTTAGCTGCTCTTCTCAATGTAGCAATTACTCTTTAGCTGATTCACCAGCCCGTTGATCCCTCTGTTCAAAAGTATGGCGCCAAGCAATGACAGTGTCAGAATCCAATTATATTTCATCTTTAATTATCAAATATAGAAACTCCCAATTCTGCCTTCTCTGGATTCTGCCATAAGAGGGAGAGAAGGGGGAGAACAAAGGGGCTTTATGGCCCTCACTTCCTTCAGTAGACTTCTAAAGAGCTGAATGTGTTTATTGCAACATCAAAGAGAGACTTTGAATGTAAATAGCATCAAAGAACCTTACCATGACAAAAGAGAGCTAATTACCTTTCATGTAGTTATCTGAAGTCTCCATACAGACGAAAGAAAGGAGCAAGGGGGTGGAATTGTGATGCCTGAAACTATCACTGGAAGGGGGGTGATTGGGTGGGACTGCTGGGGAACCCCTTAAAACCTTGAATGGGAGAGCTTGGACCCCAAGTCCTGTCTAGCATGCCTGCAACCACTTCTTCTTAATAAAGGATTCCTGTTGGAAGAATTATTCCAAGAGTTCTGTCTTCTTAAGATGCAAAGTGGGGTGGGTCCTTACATGACAGACAACTTGGGCTGGAAGTGTTCCTTTAGCAATTTCTTTAAGTCTGTGTAGGCAACAGATTCTAGAGGTGCAGGTGCTGCTAGATTTTCAGCGATCTCAAATGCATCTTGACCACAAACACACAGCAGGGTGGTGGCTTTTAAGCCATCTTCTCTCACTTGATTGACCTTGAGATAATTTTCTACTCTGGCCACGTAAGACTCCCATCTTTCCGGATGCGCAACATCAAACTCAGAAAGCCTCCCTATCTTTGCCATCTTGAGTAGTACAGGAAGGGTCTATCAGCCAGCTTACCTCCAACGTTTGCTGTATTGGCAGGCAGTTGCTGAATTTAATGCCGTTTCCTGCTGCTTCAGGACTCCAGGGTAAGCTTACAATTGTTTGAAGTAATTGCAAGGCATCCCACCTTCGTCGCCAGTGTTGAGTCCTCAGCGAAAGGCAATAACTTCAGGAGTCATTTGGTAGTTCTCAGGAGCCTCTTTATTGATGACTAGCAGCTCTGTTACAACGCCGAGGCACACAAGCCTCTCTCCTCCTCTTAAAGACAATCCCCGGGCCAAACGGCAACATTTGGCGCGCTTTGCACTTCACGCATGCGCGCGAGTGCTGGCGCCAGCCAGTCTGGTCCCGGGCAGCTTGCAACTGCCCGGGACTGTTGCAACGTCCCAAGCCTGCCTCTGCAGGCTCAGGACACAACAATAATACTTCTTCCAGACACGTAATAAAGCATTTCTTAAAATATGAGATTTAAAAACCTGATCTACTTTTTTATTATAAATTAAATATGCATGCCATCCATATAATAAATCCCATCCTTCAAGAAAAAGTATATTTTTATTTGTTAAATTAAGCCAATCACTAATCAGCGTTAAAGCCACCGCATCATAATACAATTTTAAATTATGTGCCTTAAGTCCTCCTCTTTCCTGTGTATCTTGTATAATCTTAAACTTAACTCTTGTTTTTTTTCCCTGCCCAAATAAACTTATTAATACCCTTCTGCCATTCCTCCAAGTTGGCATCTTTTTTCAAGATAGGTATCATTTGAAACAAAAAAAAAAGAAACTTTGGAAGAACATTCATTTTAACCACTGAAATTCTCCCCAACAAAAAATAACTGTAATTTTTTCCAATCATTTAAATCCTTTTGCACTTTTACCTATAATGTCTCATAGTTATTTTTGTACAACTTAACATTAGAAGCTGTAATGTAAACTCCCAGACATTTAACCTTTTTCACTATTTCAAAATCTGTTAATTTAGCTAATATATCCTTTTCCTTCAAAGACATATTTTTCGAAAGTATTTTAGTCTTATTATTATTTACCTTAAAACCAGAAACTTTCCCATATTGGGTTATGATTTCCACCAAATCCCTTACCAAATCTGTTGGTTGAGATAATGTTCCAACCAAATCATCAGCAAAAGCTCTCAACCTATAATCATTCTGTTTTATTTTTATTCTCTTTATTGTAGTTGATTTACAAATTTTAATTAATAAAATTTCCATTGTTAGAACAAATAACAATGGGGGATAGTGGACATCCTTGTCTAGTACCCTTTTCAATTTTAAATGCATCTGTTAATCCTCCATTAATTATAATTTGTGCCGATTGCTGTTGGTATATAGCCTTAAGAGCATACAAAAATTTATCCCCAAAATTCATTTTCTCTACAACTCTCAATAAAAATTACCAATTTAATTGATCAAAAGCTTTCTCTGCATCCAAAAATATCAAAGCTGCAGGGATTTGATTATTCTTATCCAAATACTCAATTAGGTTAACAATTTGTCTTACATTATATTTCATATACCTTCCAGTTATGAATCCAGATTGATCACTATGGATCAATTGGTTCAAAACTTGCATTAACCTATTTGCCAATATTTTTGAAAAAATCTTATAATCTGTATTCAAAAGAGATATAGGTGTATAATTATTAGGCTGGGTCAAATCTTGATCCTCCTTTGGGATCAACGATATGAAAGCCCTTCTCCGAGATGGAGATACCTCTGCTCCCAACAAAATACTATTAAAAAGTTCCTTCAATGGTTCTATCATTTCTTCAGATAACATTTTGTAATAAATTGCTGTTAGTCCATCTGTACCAGGAGCCTTTAATTGTTTGATTGCCCAAATGATTTCCTTAGAAGTAATTAAACAATTCATCTCATCTTGTTAGAAAGTCTAGGAAAGTGTACTACCTGTAAATACTTAGAAAGTCTAGGAAAGTGTACTACCTGTAAATACTTTTCTATATCTAAAATTTGTATACTTTCACTAGCATATAACTTTGAATAAAAATCTAAAAAACTCCTTTTGATCAGATTCTGTTGATATATCTCTTTACCTTTATAATCTATTTTCTCTATAATCCTTGACTTCTGTTTCTTTTGTAATTGGTAAGCCAACCACCTACCAGGTTTATTTGCATTACAAAACATATTATGTTTCATGTACCACAAATTAATTGCAATCTGGTCAGCCATTAACATATTAAATTGCTCCCTAAGCATAGTTATAGAAACCCTTAAACTATTATCCAATGGATTTAAAATAAGAGCCTTCTCTTTGAGTTTAATCTCTTCTCCCAACTCTATACATTTGTAAGGACCCACCCCACTTTGCATTTTAAGAAGACAGAACTCTTGGAATAGTTCTTCCAACAGGAATCCTTTATTAAGAGAAAATGGTTGCAGGCATGCTAGACAGGACTTGGGGTTCAAGCTCTTCCATTCAAGGTTTTAAGGGGTTCCCCAGTAGTCCCACCAAATCAACCCCCCTTCCAGTGATAGTTTCAAGTATCACAATTCCACCCCCTTTCTTCTTTCTTCCGTCTGAATGGAGACTTCAGGTAACTACATGAAAGGCAAGTATCCTGCTTTGTTATGATAAGGTTCTCTAGTGCTAACGCTTTGATGTTACAATAAACACACATTCAGCATTCAGCTCTTTGAAGTGTACTGAAGGAAGTGAGGGCCATAAAGCCCCTTTGTTCTCCCCCTTCTCTCCCTCTTATGGCAGAATCCAAAGAAGGCAGAATTGGGAGTTTCTATATTTGATAATTAAAGATGAAATATGATTGGATTCTGACATCCGGCCCCTCTTAAAAATAAGAGAGATCCACCTGAAAGAAAACACAAGTATAAAATTTAGTTAGGCTTGTTAGGATACTCTGTGTGAAACTTCTTCAATAGCTTCGGGGCTCTGACATGACGTTTATGGACCCACTCATTTTGTGAGGGAGGGAGGTGTTTCCAGGCAACTAGGTACTGAGTTGCTCCATGATATCTCCTAGAGTCAAGGACTTCCTTTATTTCGAAGTGTTGTTCACCCTCCACCATGATTGGAGGTGGTGGGGGGGGGATTTTTGGCCGTAGAGGTGACTGATGCTCTCTTTTCAGCAAGCTGCAATGAAAAATTGGGTGTATTTGCCTGAGATTTTTGGGTAATTCTAATTCTACTGTTACTGGATTTATGATTCTTTTAATTGGAAAAGGTCCTATATATTTTGGTCCAAGTTTTTTACAGGGCTGTAGGGACTTTAGGTATTTTGTAGATAAGTACACCATTTCTCCTATAATGAATGGTGTAGGCTCAACCCTTTTTTTATCGGCTTGTGTTTTGTATGCCTGCCTAGCTTCATCTAGTGCTTTTCTGACTATTGGCCAGGTGTTTTGTAATTTCTCCATCCATTCTTTCAGCGAGGGGATCGTTGGTTCGTTTGGGGTTAATTCTGGCATGGGGTTGAAACTTTGACCGGTGGCTATTTGAAAAGGAGTGTAACCTGTGCTGGAGTGGACTGCATTATTGTAGGCAACTTCTGCAAAAGGGAGTAAGTCCGCCCACTCGGTCTGCTGGAAACTAAGAAAACATCTTAAATATTGCTTAAGTATGGAGTTCATTTTTTCAGCCCCCCCATTTCCTTGAGGGTGGTGGCTAGATGTCAGTCCCTGAGTGGTTCCTAAGAGGGATAAAAATTCCTTCCAAAATGCAGACGTAAATTGCACCCCCCTGTCAGAGATGATGCGTTGGGGTGCCCCATGCAATCTGTAAATGTGTTGGATGAAAAGTTTTGCTAAGGCTTTTGCAGTGGGAATCTTTTGGCAAGGGATAAAGTGCACCTGTTTGGAAAACAAGTCCGTGACCGTCCAGACCACAGTATTCCCATTGCTTTCTGGCAATTCCACTATAAAATCCATGGCTATTTCTCTCCAGGGGGCTGAGGGACTTGCCACTGTTTGCAATAGTCCTGGCACTTTCCCTTGCAACCTCTTTGCCGTGGCACATTTTGGACAACTGGCTATATAACTTTCAATGTCCTTTTTCATGGATGGCCACCAAAATTGCCGTTTAATTAAATGTAAAGTTTTTACAAATCCAAAATGCCCTGCTGATTTTGTGTCATGGCAAAGGTGCATGAAAGTTACTCTTTGAGTTGTTGGTATATATAACTTTTCCCCTATCCAAGGCAACCCGTCTTTCATTGTGCACACATTTTTGTTTTTCTGGAACCAATCATCTGTTTCCAAACTTTTTCTGAATTCAATCCCAGTTTGGCTGTCCAGTTGTGGTTTTATTTTGGCTTGGGTTCTTGTGGTTACTGGTGCTGCCAGTTGTGACTCTGCCATTATTGGTCTAGAGTCTGTGGTTCGTGCGCTGTTATATTGGGGCATGCGAGATAGAGCATCTGCCAGGAAGTTCTTTCTTCCTGGTAAATGTTTGAGCTTAAATTGGAATTGGTGAAAATGCTGGGACCAGCGGGCTTGTTTGGGATTGAGTTTCCTGGAAGTTTTCAGGGCTTCTAAATTTTTGTGATCAGTCCACACCTGGAAGGGGATTTTGTTGCCTTCCAGGAACTGTCGCCACGTGAGTAATGCCCAACGTATCCCATAAGCCTCCTTCTCCCATACGGGCCAGCGCTGTTCTGTTTCCGTGAGTTTCTTGGATGTATATGCACAGGGTTGCAATACTGCATCATCATTTTCTTGTAATAGCACAGCCCCCACTGCCACATCACTTGCATCTGCCTGTATTATGAAGGGCTTGTCCATGTCTGGGTGCCTTAGTACTGGTTCGGCAGAAAAAAGTCTCTTTAGTCTCTCAAACGCTGCTTGGCACTCCATTGTCCATGTTAGTGGCTGGCTAGTTTTACTGAGGATGCTCCCTTCGTTTTTAGTAAGTTAGTGAGGGGCAAGGCTATCTGGGCAAATGAGGGGATGAATTGGCGGTAAAAGTTTGCAAAGCCCAGGAAACTTTGTAGTTGCTTTCTTGTGCGGGGTGGTGCCCAATTTAGTACTGCTTTGACCTTCTCTGGGTCCATTTCAATGCCCTGTGGGGATATGCGATAGCCTAGGTAGTCTATCCTTTCCTGGTGGAATTCGCATTTTGAGAGTTTGGCATATAGGTGAGCGGCTCGCAGCTTCTTTAAAACCGCTCTGACAAGTTTGACGTGTTCTTCTTTTGTTTCAGTAAAGATAAGAATGTCGTCCAAGTAAACAAGGACCCCCTTAAACAGGTGCTCCCTTAGAACGTCATTGATTAATTGCATAAAGACTGCAGGGCCCCCTTGTAATCCAAATGGCAAGACTTTGAATTGATAGCACCCCATGGGGCAGTTAAATGCAGTCTTCCATTTGTCCCCTTCCTTGATTCTCACTCGATAGTAAGCTTCCCTTAAGTCTAGTTTAGAAAAAATTTTCCCTTTCGATAGGTGTGACAGCATGTCTTTCATGAGGGGCAGCGGGTATAGGTTGCTTTCACTGATTGTATTCAGGGCCCTATAATCCATGCATAAACGTAAAGAGCCATCCTTCTTCTCTCTAAAAAGGACCGGGGCAGCCACTTTAGGCTTGGCTGGCTCAATGAAACCTCTCTCCAGGTTTTTTTTTATAAATCTTTCCATTTCCTCCTTCTCCTTTGGGCTCATGGAGTATAATCTGGGCTTCGGGAGTTTTGCCCCAGGCTTGAATTCAATGGTACAGTCTGTGGGTCGGTGGGGGGGAAGCTCATTCGCCCTCTCCTCACTGAAGACTTCAGCAAGGTCCCTATATTCCTCTGGTATTTCTGTTAATCTTTTTTCCTCTCCTATGGATGCTTTTTCTATTCTTGATTCTGGTAGCCTCCCTTGGGGTTTTAAGTCCATAGGGTCCCCCTTCGGGAATTTGATTTCTGTCGTCCTCCAATTTACCCAGGGGTTCCATTTTTTCAACCATTCCATCCCTAGAATCATTGGGCATTCCATACCTGGGGTCACCACAAACGTTAAGTCCTCTTCATGGTTGCCCAGGGAGAGATGTATTGGCAAAGTGGCTAGGGTAGCTGGCACCCCCCCTGCTATGGATCCATCTAGCTGGCCAAATGAGATTGGTTGTTCCAGTCTCCTGGATGGGATGCCCAGATTCCCCACTAGTGTTGGGCTAATGAGGCAGCGGGTACAGCCAGAGTCTATTAAGGCTTTCACCTTCACAGCTTCGGGCATGGGGGGGATTAATATAGTCACTGTTTTGAAGATGGGTGTGATGCATCCACTTACCAGGGGTTCGCCCTCCGAGCTGTCATCTGAGGCATCCACCGGCCCTGTGGTGTAGGCTGGAGTCCTTTCCCCTTGGTGAGCAGAGGTGGGGGTTTCTGCAATTTCCATCATTCTCATGGCCGTTTCTTTTGGCTTAGCTGAATACTTTCCGGGTTTGTTGATTGGGGATCTGTCTGGGTTGTGCTGGGGGGCCTTTGAGCGGCATTCTACAGCTCGATGCCCTTCTCTTCCGCACTTGAAACATCCCATTTGCTTCTTGGCTGTATCCGATGATTTCACCGGTTGGTGTGTCAGCTCAGGCGGGGGGCGGCTCCATTGTTTTCCTCGGCGGTGCCTCTTCAATATGTCGATCTCTGCTTCCTCTGCCAAGACGTACCATTCCTCAAGTCGATGTGGGTCCCCTCGGGGCAGGCAAGCATCATATAGATCATAGTTTAGTCCGTCTTTGAAATGGCCAAGGAGGATGTCTTCTGGCCAATTCAGTTTGCTGGCAATGGCCCGGAATTCTTGTGTATACTCAGCCACTGGGCGTTTGCCCTGCCTCATCGTTGTTATTCTTTCACGGGCTTTGCGATCAGCCAGGGGGTCTTCAAATCGTCTTCTCAAAGAGGACATGAAACGGTTGAAGTTACTGAGTTCTGGGGCATTGGAGTCATGCAAGTTCACTACCCAATCCGCAGCTGGTCCATCCAGGGCAGATTGCACGATCCGGATGCGGGCTTTGTCGCTGGGAATATCCTGCCCATATTCCTCCATGTAGCTGAGGACTTGGGTTAGGAAAAACCCCAAGCGTGTTGGCTCCCCTTTGAATTTCACTTCCAACGGTGGACGTCTTGGAATGGATCGGTGCCTCTGTTGTGGGTGGTAGTGCCTTCCGTCCAGATTGCCATCTGTGGTCCGGTAGGGGGTGGGAGCTCCTGGATCAGTAGATGTCCCTGGGGTTGCAGGTTCCATGTCCCCCTCGGTGTCTCTCCCTTTGCGGCTCCAGGAACTGGGGCGGCCGTAGGGTTCAGTATTCTCCTCTCCTAGGGAGCTGAGAGTTCTCTTCATCAGGTCAATAGCTTTCTCTAGGATCCAGTCTGAGTACGGTGCCCAGCTTCCTCCCTCTTCACTTGCGTGCAGGGATTTCTCCATCTCCTGCTTCCATTCTGGTTGCTTGGTCCCCCGTCTTAGGGTCACCTTTCTTGATTCCTTTCCCCACTCACTTTTCTTTCCAATGCCCATCGACCAGCGAGGCTTGTGGTCCTGTGTCTCCACCACTTCTTCTCCTGAGGAATCTGGCCTCTCGGATCCCAACATCTGGCAAGGTTCCAACTGGGTCAGCGGCTCTCTTTCCAGGGAGTTTTCCCCCTCTCTTGCTCCATTGTCTGACATGGTAAATTTTTGCAAAATCCCCCGGCAAGGGTCTTCCTTCCAGGTGGATTAATTTTGCAAGTCCTGTCTAATGTAAGGACCCACCCCACTTTGCATCTTAAGAAGACAGAACTCTTGGAATAATTCTTCCAACAGGAATCCTTTATTAAGAGAAAATGGTTGCAGGCATGCTAGACAGGACTTGGGGTTCAAGCTCTCCATTCAAGGTTTTAAGGGGTTCCCCAGTAGTCCCACCCAATCAACCCCCCTTCCAGTGATAGTTTCAAGTATCACAATTCCACCCCCTTTCTTCTTTCTTCCGTCTGAATGGAGACTTCAGGTAACTACATGAAAGGCAAGTATCCTGCTTTGTTATGATAAGGTTCTCTAGTGCTAACGCTTTGATGTTACAATAAACACACATTCAGCATTCAGCTCTTTGAAGTGTACTGAAGGAAGTGAGGGCCATAAAGCCCCTTTGTTCTCCCCCTTCTCTCCCTCTTATGGCAGAATCCAAAGAAGGCAGAATTGGGAGTTTCTATATTTGATAATTAAAGATGAAATATGATTGGATTCTGACAACGTTTTTGCATCTGTTTACACCTATTCGCATTATTTATTTGAATCAAAACCCCTCTTATATACGCTTTACTAGCATCCCAAACCATTGGCATCGAAGTACCCTTATACATATTTAAAAGAAAAAATTCCTTCAAATATTCTCTACATTTCTGTACATTCCCCTCATATCTAAATAAATTTTCATTCAATCTCCAAGTCCTTCTATTCACATCTTCAACTGATAACTCCAACCATACAGGATTATGGTCAAATAATATTCTAGGGAAAATCTTAACATTCTTAACCCTAGAAAAAAAGTCATTAGTAATTAAGAAAAAATCAATTCTGGAATATGATTGATGCCTGTCCGAAAAAAAAGTAAAGTCTCTTTCTTCAATATTCCGTTCTCGCCAAATGTCTCTAAATTCCAAGTCATCCTTCAAGTCAAAAAAGGCTTTGGGTAGTTTAGCATGATTAGGAAGTCTAAAAGAACCCTTCTTATCTTTACTTGAATCTAAAACACCATTCCAGTCACCCATCATAATAACAGATTTATAATCCAGTTGAGTTAATTTCTGATGTATCAACTTGTAAAACTGTTTCTGTTGTTGATTAGAGGCGTATAATCCAATAATAAGACATCTCTTACCATTTAATAATAAATCAATAATAACATATCTTCCTTGTGAGTCAGAATCAATTAATTTCGGTGATTTCCTCACATAGATAACTACTCCCCCTTTTTTCTGCTATAAAATGTAATCCCAGCCAGGAGTTAATCAAATACTTTTGGTCCTTTGAAGTAATATGAGTCTCTTGCAAACATACGACATCATTCTTGTGTTGTTTCAAATAATGAAATACTTTCTTTCTTTTCTGTGGTGAATTCAAACCATTAACATTCCATGTCAGAAACTTTGCCATCTTTAGTGGCCTGAAGCCTCCGGAACACTGCTTGTAAGTCTGCTGTCGAAAATCTCTTCAGTCTTGTTCCTCCCACTGGCTCGGAGGTAGTCGAATGCATTGTAGATCCAACATCCATTTTTTGTTGTTCTTTTTCTTTACATCTATGAGCTACACAAGTCATTCTCTGCTCCTTTGGATCATCTTTTATCTCCAAACACTGTTGCATAGATTCAACCTGCAAATCTCCTGGAACTGATGACATTGCTCCTTCAGCCAGCTGTTCTTCAAGCTTCTCTTCAATTCTCTTAGATCGTGGAGATGGTAGTGTACCTGCCTTCAAAACGGAAGTATAAAAATCTCTTGCTTTAAAAATTGTATTAAGTCTATAACGTGTCCCGGCATAGTTCACCACAATTCCAACAGGTAAATCCCATCTGAACTGAACCTGTCATTTTTTAAGCTCCTCAGCCAAAAAAGCAAAGTCCTTTCTTTTTCTAAGAATTTTTGGAGGTATTTCTTTTAAAATTATAACATCTTGAGCTGCAATTTGAAATCTCTGCTTGTAAAAAGCCTGTATAATTTCATTACGAAGTAATCTTCTGGAAAAATAAATCACCACATCTCTTGGTAAATTTCTCTGTCTCACAATGCATGAATTAACCCTAAAAAAAAATTTCTATCTCTCTCAAAATTTCTTCAGGATCACATCCCAAAATAGGAGCTAAATCTGCTGCAATTTCTTCTTTCAAATTCTCTTGCAAATTCTCCTTCAGCCCTCTTATTCGCAAAGCATATTCCATATCCCTATATTGTGACATAATAATTTCATTCTGTGCTGTATCAACATTATTTTCTACTTTTTCAACTTCCTGTGGATCAAGCGGCTACGATGGCTGCTTTTTACAAAGCAGCCCATTCCTGGGTTGTGTAAAAGCAGCAGGACTTTTACAATCAGCTGTCCTGTGGCTTGAATTTCTTCCCTGGGAGAAAGGGAAGAAAAGAGCTGCTCAGGCAGAGGTAAGAGCTCCCCTGGATCCCTATAATTTCAGGGATCGGAGGGTAGAGCTCCCTCAGAGCCTGAGCCAACTCCGCACTCCAGGACGTCTTTGTCCCGAAGTTCTGGGATGAAGCAAGGCGTCGCTCCCACATCTGTTTTTTTTTTGGAGGCTTGTGAGTATTCAAATGCAGACAGAGCAGACCAGGAGAAAGTGGATTTAAGATTTATTGTGACTTTAACTCCTGTAAGCATCTTCCCCCTCTTTTTTTGTTTACTTTCCCTTTTGAAGAAAGGGAAAGTGAAAGGCAAAATGGTGATTGTCTTTCTTGTTTGATCTGCATTACAAAGTTAAAATCCGGATACAGACTAATGCTTTAAATATAGAAGCAAGAAATTGTCTTTTTATTGTTTGTTTTTTCTTTTTTCTTTTTTAAGGAATATTTAAAAGAACTGTGATTTTTTCTTTTCCTTTTTTTTAATTTTTTTTAAACAAGAATCTTTCTTCTTAGAACTTAATGAAAATGGCTTCAAAACGTTTGCATCCTCCTCCTAAAGCTACTATCTCTTCCCCAATGACCCAGCCTGTCTCCCAGAAACCAAAATCACCTCCACCCTCTCCTCCTCCTGCAATTTCTCTTAAAGATTTACAAGAAGCTTTAAAAAAAACATGCTTTGGATATTAAGGAGGAAGTAAAAGATCTTATAATTGCAGAGAGGGCAGTTATAGAAGAACTATTGGAGCCTAAAAATAAGCAAATAAGGGAGGACATACTTTTTGCCTTTCAGGGCCTCGCTCTGCACATAGAAAGGATTGACGACAGGATCGAGGAGATTAATGAAAATGCAGCAAGAATGGAATCCAGGATGGAGGAGGTGGAGAATAAGATAGAAATCACACAGGATGAACAAATTATGTCACAATATAGAGAGATGGAGTATGCTTTGCGTATCAGGGGGCTGAGAGAGAATCCTCAGGAGGACTTAAAGATGCTTATTGTGAAAGATATCGCTCTTAATCTGGGCTGGAGGCCTGAAATAATCGGGAATGAGATAGAAAAAATTTTTAGAGTCAGCTCACGGGTTGCTAGACAGAGAAACTTACCAAGAGACGTGGTCATCTACTTTTCTAGAAGATTTACTCGTAATGAAATTATACAGGCTTTTTACAAACAAAAGTTTCAAATTGCAGATCAAGATGTGATAATTTTAAAAGAAATACCTCCCAAAATTTTAAGAGGCAGAAAAGATTTTGCTTTTCTGTCTGATGAGTTAAAGCATCGTCAAATCCAGTTTAGATGGGAGATTCCAAGAGGAATAATAGTGAATTATGAGGGGATACGTCATAGATTAACTACAGTTCTGAAGGCAAGAGATTTTTATCATTCTATTTTAAAGCAAGATCGTCTTCACCCCCACAAACAAGGATAATGGAAGAGCCTGTTATGGCAGGAGCCTCATCAATGATGGTTATGGAACAAGCTATACAGAATTTTGAGATAAAAGAACAAAGGATGATACGAGCTGCCCATAAACGTAAAGAAAAAGAGCAGCAGCAGAAGAGTGGAGATAAAGTTGAAGGCATGGTTATTACAGAGCCTGTGGGAGGGGCAAGACCCAAAAGATCTTCGACAGTGGATCTGCAGGCCATGCTCCAGAGGCTCCAGGCCGGTGGAGATGGCCAGGCTCCTGACCTGGAATGTTAATGGCTTAAATGTGCCACAGAAACGAAGAAAGATTTTTCATTATTTGAAACAACACAACAATGATTTGATATGTTTGCAAGAGACTCATATAACTTTAAAGGACTCCAAACTTTTGATGAATCCTCGTTTGGGTTCATATTTCATTGCTCCAGCTCCAGGGAAAAAAGGGGGAGTGGTAATTTACGTGAAGAAAAATTTTCCATCTAAATTAATTGAGACTGACTCTGAAGGAAGATATCTTTTTGTGGAATTATCATTACAAGGTAAAAAAGTTCTTATTGTTGGATTATATGCTCCTAATCAGCAACAGAAACAATTTTATAAGTTTTTGCATGGGAAGATATCTCAGTTGGATTATAAATCTGTAATCTTGATGGGTGACTGGAATGGGGTTCTAGATTCAACTATAGATAAAAGGAGCTTTTCTAAAACTTTTACCCAAACTAGGTTACCTAAAACGTTTTTTGATTTGAAAGAAGAATTGGAGCTTATTGATATTTGGCGAGAAAGGAATACAAGTGATAGAGATTTCACTTTTTATTCGGATAGACACCAATCATTTTCAAGAATTGACTTTTTCTTGATTACTAGTGAACTTCTTTCTAGAGTGAGGAAGGTGAAAATTTTTCCTAGACCTTTGTCAGATCACAGTCCAGTGTGGATGGAATTACATTTGGAAGATGGGAATAGAAGACCCTGGAGATTGAATGAGAATTTGTTTACTCGGGAAGAGTTTGTACAAAAATGTAAAGAGCATTTAAAGGACTTTTTTGCTATAAACATGAATAAGGGAACATCGATGTCCATGGTTTGGGATGCCAGTAAGGCATATATGAGGGGAATTTTAATTCAATTGAATAAGGTTTTTAGGGAAAAAGGGTTAAAAAGACGTAGAGAAATAGAAGAAGAGATTAAATTAAAAGAACAAGAGTTTGCTCTTAATCCAACTGACAATAACTTAAAGGTATCTATAAAGATGCTTAAGGAACAATTTAATATGTTGATGGCAGATCAGGTGGCTACTAATCTGTCGTATATGAGACATAATACTTTTTGTAACGCGAATAAGCCTGGGAGATGGTTGGCTTATCAGTTACGAAAGAAACAGAAAGCTAGAATTATAGAGAAAGTAAAATATAAAGGTACTGAGGTTTTTCAGCAAAATTTGATCCAAAAGATTTTTTTAGATTTTTATACAAAGTTATATTCAAGTGATAACATAAAGGGTGTGGATATAGACAAATACTTACAATCTGTGCATTTTCCTAAACTCTCAGAGGAACAACAAAATGGGATGAATAGATTAATTACTGTGGAGGAAATTGGTTTAGCTATTAAGCAGTTAAAGGTTGGAAAGTCTCCTGGAACAGATGGATTGACTTCTAGGTATTATAAGATCTTATCTGAAGAAATGATAGAGCCATTAAAGGAACTCTTTAATAATATTTTGTTGGGTATGCAAGTTCCTCCTTCTTGGAAAAGAGCTTTTATATCACTGATTCCAAAGGAAGATCAGGATCTTACAGAGCCTAAGAATTATAGGCCAATTTCATTATTAAATGTTGATTATAAGATTTTTACAAAAATTTTGGCAAACAGATTAATGCAGGTTATGAAGGACTTGATTCATAATGACCAAGCAGGATTTATAACAGGGCGATATATGAAATATAATGTTAGACAAATTATAAATTTAATTGAATACTTGGATAAGAATAATCAGATTCCTGTGGCTTTTATCTTTTTGGATGCTGAAAAAGCCTTTGATCAATTAGATTGGAAATTTCTATTTTCATTGGTAGAGAAAATGAATTTTGGGGATAATTTTTTATATGCACTTAAAGCTATATATCAGCAACAATCCGCACAAATCGTTGTAAATGGGGGATTGACTGGGAATTTTAATATTGAAAAAGGGACAAGACAAGGATGCCCATTATCCCCATTGTTATTTGTTTTAATGTTGGAAATTTTATTGATTCAGATTCGAGAATCAAAGGTAGTTAAGGGCGTAAAGATAAGGAAGAATGAGTATAAATTGCGGGCTTTTGCGGATGATGTGGTCTTAATTTTGGAACAACCGAATCAAGCGATTGATTGTTTATTAGAACTTATAACACAGTATGGGAATGTCTCTGGTTTTAAAGTTAATAATTATAAGACTAAGATATTATCTAAGAATATGTTAGTTAAGCATAGGGAAAGTTTGGTCAAAGCCACAGGTTTTCAGATGGTAAAAAAGGTTAAATATTTGGGAGTATATTTAACCGCTTCAAATGGAAAATTGTATAAGAATAATTATGAACCATTATGGGGAAAAGTACAAAAGGACTTAAAAGACTGGAAAAAACTGCAATTGTCATTGTTGGGGAGAATTTCAGCTGTAAAAATGAATGTTCTACCAAAGTTTCTTTTTTTGTTTCAGATGATACCTATTTTAAAAAAAGAGGCAAATTTGGATGAATGGCAAAGGGGTATCAACAATTTTATATGGGCCGGAGAGAAACCAAGGGTTAAGTTTAAGATTTTACAGGATGCTCGAGAAAGAGGAGGACTTAAGGCACCCAACTTGAAATTATATTATGATGCAGCCGCTTTAACTTGGTTAAGCGACTGACTCAACTTAACAAATAAGAATATTTTGTTTTTGGAAGGTTGGGACTTAATATATGGTTGGCATGCATACCTGATTTTCAATAAGAAAGTTGATCGGATTTTTAAATTACATATTTTGAGGAATGCCTTACTTCGTGTTTGGAAAAAGTATTATTTTAGATTGAATTATAAAATACCTATCTGGGGGATCCCCAGACATGCAATTGAGGGAATTTCTAAGGGGACAAATTTTGATAAAATCTCGTATAAAGAATTGTTAATTTGGTCTGGTTCGAATTGGCATTTGAAATCCCTAGATGTATTAAGGCAAGAAAATACTCTACAGTCATGGTTTCAATACTTACAAATAGTGGATAGATGGACTGTAGATAAGAAAGAGGGAATAACATTAGAAGATAAACAATTGGTTATTCAGATTAAAAATCAGAGTCAGGCCCATATAAAAAGAATTTACAATGTTTTATTAGAGTTAGACTCGGAAACAGAATTGGTTAAAGACTGTATGATTAAATGGGCTCAAAATATACAGGAACCGATTTCATTGGATTTATGGGAGACAATTTGGACTAGAAATGTTAAATTTACACAAGCTCAAAATTTGAGAGAAAATTTTTATAAAATGTTTTACAGATGGCACTTAGATCCTAAAAAATTATCTTGTACGTATCCTAACATACAGCCCAAATGTTGGAGATGTGGTAATAAAGATGCGACATATTTTCATATTTGGTGGAATTGTAAAAAGGTAAAGGCATTTTGGATTATGATTTGGTGGAACATTCAAAAGATTTTTAGAAGGAAGATAAAGTTTACTCCTCAACTATTTTTATTGGGTATCTTTGTGGATTTAAATGATAAAGAAACTATTTTGATGTTGAATTTATTAACTGCCGCAAGGTTATTAATAGGTTTATATTGGAAGAAAGATTCTTTGCCTACTTTAGAAGAATGGGTATTTAAAGTATCTAGTTTTGCAGAGATGGCAAAAATTTCTGCCTATTTAAAGGATCATACACAAGAAAGATATATTACTGTATGGAGAAGATGGATAGATTATATTCAGAAAAAGTATGGAACTAAAAAGTTTCACTTATTTTATGAATGAATATTATAGTAAATATTACAGAGAATTGTCTTATAGGCTATTGGAGTTAAAGGTCAAGTATGATAATTTTTTTCCCTTTTTTATTATTATTTTTTCTTTTTTTCTTTTTTTTCTTTTTTCTTTTTCTTTTCTTTTTTCTTATTATTATAAATTCTTTTAATTATTAACCCTGTATTCTGCTCTGGGAAGTGAAGGGAGGGGGGATGGGGGTGGGAGGGAGGAAATGTGGGGGGGTAAGTGTAATATAGATAATGGTTGCTTATAGGGGTGCGGCTGGGCACTCCCCTTATGCTGCGTTCATGGGTTTGATAGGGATGAGAGGTGGGCAAGTGTAGAGAGGAAGTAGGGTAGTGAGAGGAGAAGGGGAGGGGAAGAGAGTAGGATGGGAGGTGAGAAAGAGGAGGGAAGTAGGGAATGTTTTAAGAGAGGGTGGACGCGGCCTGGGGGGAGTGCGCAGGTCGTAATAATGTTTATTTTATCTTAAAATTGTATTGTATACTGTTTTTTTTATAATGTTTATATGGAAAAAATAAAAAACTTTCATTGAAAAAAAAACATTATTTTCTACTTTTTCAACTCTATCTTCTAACCTTTCAACATTTCCCACCACATCATCCACACGCTCATCCAGACGTTCTACATGAGCTGCTAGCCCTTGGAGAGCCAGCACTATATCTTCTCTCGTCTCCCTATTTTTCTCCTCAAAAAGCTCTGCTGTCTCTTTTTTAATCTGTCGTGCTGTTTTCTCCAAAGCATTCTGTAAATCTTTGAGTGTGAATGCCGGTGGTGGGGGAGAGGATGGTGGAGACTTAGGCTTGGATTGCTGTACAGTCTGAATTACTGGAAAGGAAATTGAGCTTTTAGGAAGAGCAGAAATTCCAGGACATTTAGAAGCCATTTTCAAACCATTTAAAACCTCTTATAAAACCAACAGTTACAAAAGATAAAAAGAGGAGACAGTAAAAACAAATCCCCCACCAATAATAATAAAAAGGCTTATTCTTTAAATGAGTAACCAAAATCCGTTACTTTGTTTAAACTTTGTTGCCAAGTGAAAGTGAAAGTCTTTCCTAATGATGTCCTTTCAAAGAAAGAAATGGCATTCCTCCGCCATTTTTCACTTCCTCCTTTTGTTAAAATAATAGGTGGAGAAGATACTTTAATTATTTCCTGAGTTAAAGTCCCAATTTATCACAATCCTAATCCTCCTGGTCAGCTCTGTCTGCTTTTGATTTTACTCACAGATCTCTTTAAACAGCAGATGTGGAAGCAGCATCTGGCTTTGTTCCTAAGAACAAAGGCATCCTGGGATGCGGAGAAGAACCCAGACTCTGAGGGAGTTCTCCCCCTTCGCCCTCCAAAAAAAAAAATTTATGGAGGACCTAGGGAACTCAACCTCTATCTGAGTAAGCTCACCTTCTCCCCTTCTCCCGGGGAGGAAGGCTCCAAGCTGCGTAACAGCTGTTGATTGCTGACTCTGCAGGCTTTAACGCATTCCCAGGGTGGACAGCTAGAGAAAAGCCGCCATCGGCGCAGCGATCGCCACCGGAAGCCAAAAGGTCTAGCAAGAATTTCTAATGTATATATGAATAACAATGGCGAGAGAGGACATCCTTGTCTTGTGCCTTTCTGTATGTTGAATTTATCAGTGGCCTCTCCATTTATTATGATCTGGGCCTTTTGTTCAGAATATATTGCGGTTATCACATTTAAAAATTTTTTCCCCAACATCCATTGATTTTAGTTGTAGGATCATAAATTGCCAATTAACATTGTCAAAAGCCTTCTGTGCATCAAGGAACAGAAGTACCACTTGACCATCGCTATGCGATTCATAAAATTCAAGGATGTCTAAAATTGTTCTTATATTCCACTTAGTCTGCCTGTTTGATAAAAAAAACCATTTTGATCCAAATGTATGAAATCAACTAGGTATTTTTTGAATCTCTCCACCAGAATTCAATAATGATATAGGTCTATAATTTTGTATCCGTGTTTTTTCCACTTCTTCTTTTGGAATCAATATTATATTTGCCTTTGACCAGGACTTAGGTATTTTAGCATCGGTTAATACTGCGTTGAAAACTTCTAGTAGGTATTGATTGAGTGCACTTTGTTGTTCTTTATATAGTTCCACAGGTATTCCATCTGGACCAGTTGCCTTATTGACCTTTTGTTTATTTATAGCCCTGATTATTTCAGCCATTCTTATTTCCTCATTTAACATAGATTTTATTTCCTCCGGAATCTTTGGTATGTCTACCTTCCCTAAGTATTCTATTATCCTTCTTACATTTTCCCCCTCATTTCTCTTATATAATTTTTCATAGTATCTTTGAGCGATTCCCCTTTTTATAGTCTCCTCCCCCTGGGTCTCTCCTTTCTCATCTTCCAAATTAATAATCCATTGCTTCTCTTTCTGCCTTCTTAGTTTATACGCTAGCCATCTTCCTAGTTTATTCGTGTGCTCAAAGTTATTTTGCTTAGCTGCCTGTAGTTTTTATGCTAACTTTTCCAAATCCTCTATACAGAATTTATGTTTAATTAAATCCATTTTGTTTTTCAATCCTTTGTTTTCAGGATCTCTCTGAAATTGTGTTTCGGTCTGTTTGTATTCTTCCTCTAGCCTCATCCTATATTGTTTTTTCTCTTTGTTTCTCTTAGCCATGTACGAAATTGCTACACCTCTCATGTATGCTTTTGCCATATCTCAAATGTTTTGCAAGGATGTATCCTCATTGTCATTCGCTTGAAAGAAAAAGTGCATTTCTTTCTCCATTCTTTCTTTAAATTCTTTTTCTCTAAGAATCACTCTTTGGAGAGTCCATCTTGGCTTGCTTCTTTGTCCTTTCAAGCGAAAACTTATCGGATTATGGTCTGCCCAGAGGCTAGGTTCAATATCAATTTCTTCAATTTCTTGGTAAACCATAGCATGTCTATCCTGGTCCATGATCTATGTCTATTGGAAAAGTATGTGTATTCCCTCTTATCATAATTCCTTTCCCTCCAAATGTCATGTAAGCTAAGATCTGTACACATCTCAAAGAAGGTTTTGGGAAGTATTTTTTTTTCCTTTCCTTGTCTCTGTACTTTTATGGTCTTTTGTTTTATCTGCAATCACATTAAAATCTCTGATTATACAGAAACCATCTCCCTCCGTATCACTCAGCTTATTATGAAGATTTTTTAAAAAGGATACTTGAGCTCCATTTGGGGCATATATTATAACAATTATTATATTTTTTTTATTCATCTTAGCCTCAACTATCAAGACCCTTCCCTCTTTGTCTTTATAGATTTGTTTCGAAATTATCTTCTGCTTAACATATAGAGCTACTCTTCTTTTTTTTTCTTGTCTAGTGAAACATATAGCCTACCTAATTTAGGTTGTTCTAATAGATATTCTTGATCATTTTTTTATGTGAACCTCCTGTAAGGCGATAATGTCCGCATTTAGTCTAATAAGCTTACTAAAAATTTTCCTACATTTTACTGGTGCGTTCAACCCTCTAATATTTGTTGACCAAATCTTATACTCCTCTCCCATTGTCCTGTTTTTGTTGTGTCTTTGTGCTTCTAGTAGTTCTTATTTCCTTCACCTCCTGTAAGCTTCTCCCCTGCTGTTCTAGCCTATCATGACCTCTTCCCCCTCTCACTTCCTCCATGCTTTGCTCTGTCTCTCTTTTCTCCAACATTCGTTCAATATCTCTTCTTTTTTCAACCATAACTTTCTTCTCCAAGATCCCTCAGGTCTTCCTCTGAAGCACAATATTGCCTGTAGAAGTCTTCTGCTTTCTCTACTGTATCCAATCTAAACCTCTTCTCTTGCCAAGTCACAATAAGTCCCTCTGCTGTTAACCATCTAAAATTTACATTGCTTTGATGTAACCTAGACATCAGGAAGAGGTAGTTCTTTCTGAGGTCTCTCATCCTTTTTGGTATTTGTTTTAATACAATAATTTGTTTCCCTCCATATTCTAACCGTTCATCATGTGTTCTATATAATAGTTCATCTCTAATTTTCTTTTTTATAAACTTCTCATGGACCTCTCTGGGAAGGTTATGTCGTCTCCCATAATTTGTCTGCACCCTATATATCTCGTCCATTCCAGCAATCATCTCTTCTTTGTCAATCTCCAGAGCTCCTGCCAACAAACCTGCCATCTTGTCTGGAAGGTCTTCTCCTCTTTCCTCAATAACATTTTGGAATCTAAGATATTGGGTTGCCTTCTCCACTTCCAGTAACGTCACCACTCTTTATCAATAACTCTTTATTAGCTTCAGTTAAGTTTTTGTCCATCTCTTCCACCTTCTTTTCTTCATTATCCAATCTTTGCTCTACTGCCAGCAACTTCTGTTATTTGTTGTGATTTGCTGCTGAAAAGCTTCAAATCTTCCATCCATTGCCTGAATCTTCTCTCTCATTTTTCCAGTAACATTCCTAACTACTTCTAGTTCTGTTTTGATTTCCTCATGGTTCTTCATCATGACTTCCTGGATTGCCTGCATCATTGCCTGTAATCCTGTAAGTGGACTGGAACATTCTCTTTGAAGCATGTCATCTAACGATCTTTGGCTCATAGGGCTGGAACCTTGTGTTGCATTTTTCTTCCCCCCACCAATCTTAGCTAAATTTGGATTGCTTGCCATTTTAAATAAACTCTCCCACAACTTACTCTTCTTCCAAAATATCCACTTTCCACTTCCCTCTTTTTGTTCTTCCACTCCCCCCCCCTTTACGTTATTCCCCTTCCAGATGTTTAAACAACAACAATAAAGCTGGTATATTCCATCTATGTAACTCTATCAATATAATACTAATACAAGTACAGGTTCTAATGGTTCAATCTCAGCTGTTAACTTTAAGTTTTCCCAGCGTTTTCCTTTCTTCTTTATATAATCCAATAAACCCTTCAATCTCTCTTTAATATCCTTTCTCTTTTCTTCTTTCTTCTGTCTCACACCATTCCATTCTATACATCCATACAAACACCTGCTATCTCCTCAACAATACATTCCACAGTTGTCAGTCTCTATATCGTTCCAGTTTCTTCTATCATACAGTCTCTATTTCTTTCCGGGGAGGAGAAAAAAAAATACTAAAAGAAAAAGAACAGACACCTTTCCGCCAGACAATCCACTCAGCAGTCAAAGGCAAAAGCCTGAGGCTATAAGACAAGATTCTTAGCTTAAATGAATGTTGATTCCTGTCCTTTTGTGTGGCTTTTAAAACGTTAGGTCTTTAATCAGTGCAGCCTGGCTCCTCCACATCAGGCCCTTCTGGGCGTACTTCCTGCCACTTTCACAGCTGCTGACTTTCCACTCCTTCAGCTTCTCTTTTTCCAGGCTTCCCCTTTCAGCTTTCTCTTTTGATGCATCTACCAAGACTACTCACAAAGCTTTGGGAAAAAGTCAATTTAGTCAAATCCAATTTACCATCGTTCCACTATTTTCTCGTTTACTCTGTCCAGCTGTCAGCTTCAGTGGCCATCTTTGGCCGTCTTCTTCCCGATCCACTCGGTACCAGGTTTATCCGCTACCCTTCGCCAGTCGGCACTTACGACAGAGCAGCAGATTGCCCACACCTTCCATCGCCCCCACAAGGCTTCTTTCGGCTCAGAAGAGCCCCACGGACCTAGGACAAGCGTTTGGCAGTGCCAGAGAAACCATTCACACCGCTGCCCACTCTGATAGCTGGCTCCGCCCCTTAGTTCCTCTGTATTCTCAATGAGGTCATCTTTTAGTGTATTTTGGTTTGTAGAATAGTCAAATGTAATCTGAGAGTCAGTTTTAAGATTTGAAGGAGAGTTTCTGGCACTTAGTTCTGTAGTAATCTCTTTCATTGTAGCAAACTCCTCTTTAATCTCCCTTAGTTCCTCTTCTGGTATATTTTGGTTTGTAGAATAATCAAATATGCTCTGAAAGTCAGTTTGAGAGTTTGGGGTAGAGTTGACTCTTTGTTCTGTAGTAATCCCTTTCTTATGGCACATATTTCTTCAGTAACCTCATAGATCTTTTCCAATATAAGCTTGCAATTTAAGTGAGAGTAAACTTTCTCCATTTTAAAAGTGATTAAAGAAGATCTTTTCTTTATTCTTTTTAATGCAAACTATAGTCAAGCAGTGTCTACCCTCTCAGTTCCCACAGCTGCATCAGCTTATCTTTTCCAGGAATAGTTTGAAGGTCAGGTCCTTCTCTCCAAAGAATAATAAGAATAATCCACAGTTGCAATTTTAACTTTTCACCACTAGATGTCCTCAGTAAGTAAAAAAACTTTTCCAGACACCATTTTTCTCCCTTTTTCTATCTTTTAAAGGAAAAAGTGGAGAAAGAAATAACCTTCCAATATAAAATAATAATACAGTTCAAAAAAGTGTTTTTTCTGTATCCCAAAATGAATGAATGTAAAATGTAGTCTTTAAAATTTTTTGTTCTCAGAGCCTTTCTTCCCACACATACAAAAGCTGCTTTTTCCAGATGGGGAAGTAATTCCAACCAGGCTTTTACAGACAATAAAAGAAACCAAATGGGGCAAAGAGAGGGGAAAAGAAGGTTTCAGCCGGATCCTCCATGGTGGGTCTGATATGCTTAGCTGGAATTGTGACTTCAGCTGGTGCAGCAGGGTAATTGGCCATCTTGCAGGACGATCGTTGCTCCGTCGGCCCTAAGGAAATAGCTGAGGCCAAGGGAGAAGCTGCCACTCTCCCGCAGTCACCAGTAAGCCTCCTCCTCGGTGATCACCCCTCCAGGGTGACTTTCGACCCACTAAGGGGTCTACCGACAAAGAAAACCCGGCCGGACTGGAGACGAGTCCCCAGACGCGACTGGCATCGTGGCGTACCAGAACCGGAAGTCTACTTTGTGCTATTCTTGTACATCTGAAATGCTTCTCAGCTGCAAAATTGAGAACAAAAGTAGCTCAATCATAGAAATGTCAAGGCTGGATTGACAGTTGCAGAGTGAGGGGGCAGGCATTAGGATTGGGGCCACTCGGTGGAAAATGAGCTGTTAAAGTTTTCTATCTGCATAGTTATCCCAAGGAGGAGGAGGAGGAGGAGTTTTCCATGAAAGTGATTCTTCTTCACAAATCAAAGTTTCCTGTACTGTACTTTTTCTACACTTTGTCTCCTCAGAATATACTTGGGGGGAGGGCAGAAAAAGCACCTGTTCTTCTTCTATGTCATACTAAATATTAAACAATGTCAGCAATTTTTCTTCCTCACTTCTATTATGTTTGTATCGTTTGTACCTACAGTAGCATCCCCTGGTCCATATGGTCCACACCTGACAAAGCATCTCCTGATCCATATATAATCCACATCTGAAAGAGGGGTCCTCTAGTCCATATGGTCTGTATCTGAAGAAGTATTTCTGGTCCATATGGTCTGTATCTGAAAAAGCATCCTTGGTCCATATGGTCCATATTTCTGGTCCATATGGTCTGTATCTGAAGAAGCATCCTCTGGTCCACATGATACATATCTGAAAAAGCATCATTGGTCCATATGGTCCCATATGTGAAGAAGCATTTCTGCTCCATATGGTCTGTATCTGAAAAAGTATCACTGGTCCATATGATCCATAGCTGAAAAGGCATCATTGGTCCATATGGTCCCATATGTGAAGAAGCATTTCTGCTCCATATGATTTGTCTCTGAAGAAGCATTTCTGCTTCATATGGTCTATATCTGAAAAAGGATCGCTGTCCATATGGTCCATATTTGAAGAGGCATCCCTTGGTCCATATGGTCTCTATTGGGAAAAAAGCATCTCTCGAGTTTGTTTGCCATGAAAACAAAAAGAGTTAATCTGGCAAACAAAGCTGACTCCATAATGATAAAAAGAGATTGGGGGGAAAGCAGTAGCTGGTGCCATCCCTGGCTAAGAAGGGAGTCCATTAACAAGCAGATCAATATTTCTCTTCTTTTGTTCCAGCCCGTTCACCAGGCTCGGTGTAATTTAAGTACAGCTTTAACTGACATCAGCAACACAGACCACGCTTTCTTTTCTCCTCTATCTTTCCAAATAGAGCTAAGGGGATAGTTCTTTGTGTGTATGCTTGTGCATGTGTCACTTAACACTGGCAATCCTACCTTTCTTATATAAATATAGGTCAAAGCTGCTAAATTAAAAGTTTGTACCTGATGGGCTTTTATGTGTCTTCTGTTACAGGATGCAATCCAAGGGAACTATGCCTGTGAAATCCAAAGTGGGTAGCCTGAAAGAGAGTGGCCGCCGGCCCCAAACCAATGAAATGCTTGCATAGTTTTGAACATTATTATTAAAAGATTGTATTCAGTCTCCTAGGGGGCTCTATCAGCCCCCAGAAACAGCCCAAACAAGCCGTTACCAGCCAAGAGCAGAAACATGAAAATTATTGCAAGTTTACAGTAACAAAATCTTGCAAATCTGAAAAAAAAACCCTTCTCTCCTCTCTCGCCTTTACAGTCCAAAGAACTAGGGAGGGTCATTTCTGAGACATTTGCCACATCCCCATTGCTTCTGTGGGCTAAGCTGTCTTTTATCTGACCATTGGCTTAGTCTGCTGCTCCTCCTGCCCCTTTCTCTCAAGACATTCTCACAGACCACAGCAATCTCAAAGACAGGTTCTTCTTGTGCCATAAATATGCTCTAGCATTTCTCAACTCCAGCAACTTTAAAAGAAGCAACGGATGGAAACTAATCAAGGAGAGAAGCAACCTAGAACTAAGGAAAAATTTTCTGACAGTGAGAACAATTAATCAGTGGAAGGGGGCTCCAGAAGTTGTGGATGTTCTATCACTGGAGATTTTAAAGAAGAGATTGGACAACCATTTCTCTAAAATGGTACAGGGTTTCCTGCTTGAGCAGGAGTTGGACTAGAAGACCCCCAAGGTCCCTTCTGTTATTCTGTTAAATGTGTGGACTTCAATTCCCAAAATTCTCTAGCTAGAATTCTAGGAATTGAAATCCACCCATCTTAAAGTAGCTGAGGTGGAAAATATAGCTCTATGCGTGTTTTTTGTAGGGCGGAATCCCTTCTTCATTGGGTGGTCTGGTGCTGGAAAGTTGTACAATGTCGTTTGATAAATTTTAATGGATAACCATTATATATGCATGTATGGAAGAGGTGTCTCCTCTCTTCTTTCTTATATTCATCCATGCTGCAGTGGGAGTCAACGCGTTTAAATAACACGCATCTCCCTCCCATACATAAGTAACATCTCAGAGGCCACAGCCAGACTACTAGCACCCCATGGTATAGAAGTGGCTCACAAACCTAACCAAACCCTACAATCTAAAATTATGCGTCCAAAGGACCCCCTACCTACTATGGAGAAATCTGCTATTGTTTATAAGATCAACTGCAAAAACTGCGAAGGCAACTATGTGGGAGAAACGGCCAAACGCTTGAAAACTCGCCTCCACGAACACAAACTGGCCATAAAATGAGGCGAACCACACTCACAACTTTGGATGCATATGGCACAACAAGGCCATCAGTTTGACTTCAGTAACACCCTTATCGTAGCCAGTGATGCCACGAAGGGAGGTCCGCTGCTAAAAGAAGCCTGGTTCTCGAATAACAACTCAATCAATCGTCACATTGACTTGCACCCAGCGCAACAAGCGCTACGAAAATGGAACTCAAACCATCATCCTTTATATCACAAACCTTACAATCAACATCCACAACATTCTAAACCAGGAGCTACACCTCCTCCCTACCAGGAACGATCTGATATAGACTACCCAGACACCTCCCAACAACATCAAGGGGAACCCACACCCCCTTTGATTGGAGGAAACAACAATAATGACATTGGAGCGCTTAAGAAATTTGAGGATAGAACCACTAAATTTAGCACTACCCATAATAATAAAGGTGAATATCCCATACAGAGAGGGGAGAAAAAACATGTGATGACGACCTGTTTGCTTGACAAAAGGGAAAGTAACATGAGCGGGGAGTCTGCCCAAATACCATCAGACTTTTGCTCACAGAAATGGGGGGGATTTAACTTGAATATTGACCTACGAGGGAAGATGAGCATGGAGGACACCATGACAGAGGAGGATGATTCAAACATTGAAAAATACCATATCCAGTTGATGCTTGTACATGCCAGTGAAGATAAATACGGGAGCACGCAGCAGAGGAAAGATGTTAAATTGCAGCTGATGAAGCCCCGCCTCCATGGTAGGATACACAATGACATCGAACTAAATCCCCCCGCTGCAACGAGAGCCAGTGTTGCCGGGAGAGGGCGGAACATATTGTTAACAATACCCCCTGAGATCGACAGTGGAGATGTGAACAAAAGTGCTCGAGAGAATGACGGAAGAAATCTTTACTCCAATTCCCCCTCCCACCTATCAGCTGTTCAGCGGGGAACGCTAGCACGGTCTAGGAGCCACGCGCAGATGTCTATGGAACCCGTTTAAACCACCTTATTAGAAACGATCTCTCAGCCTGAAGACGTTGGGGAGTTTTCCCAACAAAAGCTTGGCAACCTTTTAATATAGTAAAATACTTTAATTAAAGTATTTTAACTTTAAACTCTCCTGGTGAACGCGTTTTATTTATTCTATTTATAATTATGCCCGGAAGTCGCATTTTCACCATCATTATTGAATATATATATATATATATAAAACTAAATTTGTACATCAGCGATTGCATTACCTATTTATTTAGCAAGGCCATATGCTAAATAAATAAAACCCTGCTGTAGTACACACTGTCCCAAAGGTGCTTTTTTACAAAAGGCAACTGGGCTTCGTTTTTCCTTGAAGACATTTTGCTTCCCATCCAAGAAGCTTCCTTCAGTTCTGAACTGAAGAAGCTTCTTGAATGAGAAGTAAAATGTCTTCAAGGAAAAACAAAGCCCAATTGCCTTTTGTAAGAAGCACCTTTGGGACAACCATGATCTGGATGACTGAGAATCTCCGTAAATATTTAGTACACATTGTGTACTACAGATATGGCCACTTGTATGTTTAGCTTGATCTTTGGATATTTCAATGAAAATGAATTGTTTCTTCCTAAATTCTCTGGAAAATAAAGAAACAGACCTCATTCACATTTCAGACTACATCATAATGTGATTTGATTGGTTTTAGCTTGGTGTAGAGGGCAAATTGCCAACAGGATTTCTAAGCCATGAATTAAGTTTTAGCACATATAAGTCAAACCAGTTGTGATTCATCCCGTTCACAGTGATTAAGCAAATCATGGTTCAGCATAATGTGTGAACTTGGGGAAAGCCTCAGATTGAAGAAACTGAATAATAGGAACAGCAATAACAATTGCAGCAACAACTGTTTGACTCCTTGAAATAGCTACTCTGTTTTGCTGCAGGAAAAATGTCATAAACCTGGTGTACAGTCAGACTCAACTGGGCTGGTAGGAAGTCAGTCCTGCTTGTATAAAGCTCTGCTGAAAAAGTGGTAAGGAAGGATATCTGCTATTTACCCATCCTTCATAATAAAATAAGATCCTTGCAGAAATACATCTCCCAAAACCCTTTGTTTATCCTAGGTTTTACCCCCAAGCATAAAGAGGCATTAATTCTTCAGATATTGCTTTGTTTTAACAGGGGAATCATTTGGGAGGGAGGGAGGGAGGGAGGGAGGGAGGGAAGGAAGGAAGGAAGGAAGGAAGGAAGGAAGGAAGGAAGGAAGGAAGGAAGGAAGGAAGGAAGGAAGGAAGGAAGGAAGGAAGGAAGATCAGAAGTGCAAATCAAGTGGCAATACTATACTAAGTGAATCACATACTGTTTCTTGGAGACAGCTCTGAAAATAAGGAAATTAACTAGGACATTCCATCAAAGCCCAAGCCAATTAGAAAAAACCCAGAAAGACTAAAAGAATGCAATTCTTTAATCAAATTGAAATTCTAATATGATTTCTGTCCAGAGGAAGGAAAATGGTTTCTCTTTGTGCCTATTGCCAGAAAGCTGCTGTATAGCAAATCTCTCCCGATTCCCAAAAGAGTTACTATGAAAATCCTCTCCTGGACCAGTTAACAAGACTTTCCTGCCCAGAAATACTTAATGAAAGACTCACCAAAGTCAAAATACCTCTGGTATCCAGCTTACGCTGATCATATCACTTAACCAAGGGAAACCACTGAAGACAAAAGCAGTTTCCTATCAGAAAGACAGCATGTGATGAAGGGAAAGATACAGTCTTAGTGGAGAATGAGATTTGGACTTGGGTGGCCATGCAAGGATACAGATTTGCTGCATTTGCTGCATCCTATAAATACATCACTTCCTTTGCAAAGAAGAATATGCCATTTCTCCATATATAGAGCATCAGTGGTGATGCAGTGGTTAGAATGCAGTATTGCAGCCTATTTCTGATGACTGCCAGGGCTTCGATCCTCACCAACTTGAGGTTGACTCAGACTTCCATTCTTCTGAAGTCAGTAAAATGAGGGCCCAGATTGCTGGGAGCAATATCCTGACTCTGTAAACCGCTTAGAGCAGTGAGTCCCAGCCTTTTGGGCACCAGGGACAGGTTATGTGGAGAGAGGTTTTTCCACCGGCAGAAGGGGGCGTGGTTTCATGTGTTACCTGCATCCCATGGATGGGGCTTTGGTTGTTTATATGACCCAGTTTCTGGAATGCTGCGGACCGGTGCTGGTACACAGACTGGAGGTTGGGGACCCTTGGCTTCGAAAGAGCTGAAAAGCACTGTGAAGCTATATATAAGTCTAAGCACTGTTGCTATCAGGAGAAAATACATCACTTATATTTCATTCCATATTGGAACTCATCAAACATATGTAACCAGATCTTTTCTGTGGGATTCAAACCCTCTACATGGAATCTCAGATGAACCCTGTAAATAAGTTGGTGAGGAACTGGGAAGAAATATTTTTATTCCCCAATAAGATCTCAGACTTCAAAATTTGCATTTAATTGATCCTGCTGTTAAAAATGTACTTCCCATCCCTTTTAAAATTACATTCTGCCAGACCAAGGATGCAAACAGCTGCAAAGAGGAACCAAACATGTGGTATGGCTACTCTATTTGGGCTGTGGAAATCCTGACAACAAATAGTAGCAATTAAGAGTTAACCTGTAGACATCTAATGATCATTTGGATTTCTGTATCCCAAATATGATAGCTTTATGGAATATGGTTATACCAACTAATTCTGGAAACATTTTGATTAGTCCTTTCACATTAAGGAGAATGTGTAAATAGCTATTATGGGAAAATTTGCTTTAGAGCAATATTCTCAGCCTTGGCAATTTTAAGATGTATGGATTTCAACTCCCAGAATTCTTCAGCCAACCTGGGAATTCTGGGAGTTGAAGTCTATGCATTCCATAATGTTTTGAGTTTTTGTACCTATGTGGTTGACTCTGATGAGTCCCAATACAGAAAGAAACCAGTCATACTTTGCATCCTGGTGACAAATAAACATCCCATAGACTATGCACTGTCTAAAAATAGAAAATCCCCCCCTTCAAAGAAGGGGGTACAAGTAATGGAAAACTTCATACACGGGACATGACATAATGTAACATCCGAATCTCTCTCTCTCTCTTTGAGAGCCAAAAGGAAGGTGGGCTGCATATACCATTCTGATATATCTATATTCAAATATATCATGTTTGAAAAGGTAGGTAGAATCAAGACCAAAAGGGGGGCAGGAGAATGAAAACTGTCCCCAAATCAAAGCCTGATTTAGTTTATAATTCAGGTTTAAATTGAAATATTAAATGTATTTAATAAGAGCACGCCATTATACTTAATTATTTTCCAGGTCCAGTATAAATATTACAAGGTTTAGAAGGGGCTCTGGGACCCTTGTCTAAGTCTTTTAGGAGCTGCAGGTGAGCTTGGGACTTCAGTCTGCTCCCTCATCCCAAACTTTGGCATAAATCACAAATTGTCATCAAGTTTCAACCACATAGGTACAAAAACTCAAAACATTATGGAATGTGGTGCTGGATAAATCTATCATGAGGAAACCTGATATAGTAATATAATCAGCCACAGCAGATCTCTCCCAGAAACTAATTTCCAACAAAAAAAGAAAAAGTAAGTTAATCCATGGAAACATTATTTTAGTAAACATACAAAATTGTCCAAATTTCACTTTGGCAGAAGACATTATTATTACCTTCAAAATTCACCGAGCCTTTAAAAAAAAAAACTTTCAGCAATCTCCTTCAACAAAACAAAATGTATCACCAAGAAGAAGGGGGAAATTCACTTTAGATCACAAGCCAGTCCCAGCCCATCAAACATGGTGGTACTGTAATGTTTACTCTGCAGAAAACTAGGATTAAACATTTTTTTCAGTGTTGAGCAGTCAAGCATCCTCTGGTATTCAATATTCAGATAGCGCTAGAATCATTCATCAGTCACCATACACTTGTAATGCCTTCAATGGGGCAAAAACAGGAACTGGGAAGAAATGTTTTATTCCCCAATAAGATCTCAGACTTCAAAATCTGCATTTAATTGATCCTGCTGTTAAAAATCTACTGGTAACATGGATGATTTATCATCAAAACTAGAGGGGTCTTCTCTGGCAGTAAAGGATTCTTAGACTCTGAAGCAGAGTTTCCCCATCTTGTTGCTATAAAAATGCGTAGACTTCAACTCCCAGAATTCCCATGTTGGCTGAAGAATTCTGGGAGTTGAAATCCATACATCTAAAAGTTGCCAAGGCTGAGAATATTGCTCTAAAGCAAATTTTCCCATAATAGCTATTTACACATTCTCCTTAATGTGAAAGGACTAATCAAAATGTTTCCAGAATTAGTTGGTATAACCATATTCCATAAAGCTATCGTATTTGGGATACAGAAATCCAAATGATCATTAGATGTCTACAGGTTAACTCTTAATTACTACTATTTGTTGTCAGGATTTCCACAGCCCAAATAGAGTAGCCATACCACATGTTTGGTTCCTCTTTGCAGCTGTTTGCATCCTTGGTCTGGCAGAATGTAATTTTAAAAGGGATGGGAAGTACATTGCTATAACAGTTTCTATCTCTGTTTTTCAACTGTACTAAAGCCTTCTTGAAAAATGTTAGAGGATCATATTAAGATCTTGAGAGGAATGAAATAATATAACACTATGCAAAGACCAAATGGAAAAGAGTTCACCTGAAAAACAGGTGGTGAAACATGGTGAGCTCCATGTTTATACATCTCCCTTTGACTTTAGGAGGAGCTGTCTCACAATTGAACATTTGTACCTTGTCACTCACTTAGCTAAAGCCTAACTCTGGAGAAACAAGTTGTTTCTTAACAAAAACTGTTAATCTGTTCAGGAACCAAGTCTTGCAGCTGCTGATTCAAGAAAAATAATCCATTAACATACAAGTTACAACTAGGCTATCGCAAAGAGACTAAAAATTGACATCTAAGAAATAATTTCATATCATTAGGGAATAGTTGTAGACTCCATGGACCATTACTGCTACAAAATTCTAGATCATAACATGTTCCTGTCTTGAGGAATGAGGTCTTTATTCTAGTCTTCTCCTAAGCAGGTTTCAGAATAACAGAATATCAGAACTGGAATGGACCTTAGAAGTCTTCTAACTCCTGCTCTAGCAGGAGACCCTATACACTTTGGACAAATGGTTTTCCAATCTCTTCTCAAAAACCTCCAGTGATGGAGCACCCATAGTATCTGGAGGCAAGCTGATTAATTGTTCAAACTCTTTCACATGGTAGTACCCAGTTTTCAGCCTCCAAGAATGTGAATTTGAAAAAATATACATAATGTAGGTGCATTGTAAAATTAACACTTAAAATTATAGACTTGCAGAACCATAAAAACTTTAGCTAATATGAAAACATCATCTCTTCATGAAAAACAATCTTAAAAGGGTGGTGCATGTGTTGGTAATCTTCAGGATTGCTGCCTCTGTGTCTATCTGGAAATATCAATTGGTACAAATCTCCAAAGCTAGATTTTACTTTTTACTGTTTAACTCCACACATGTTGTATGACTATTTTGATGAAAGCATCGGCATGGAGAACAAAATCTCAGTTCAAAAGCAATTATTCAGGGATTTGTGGTTACTGATAATACCCATGAATGTATTACTTACTCCTAGCAAACTACTTTTCTAAATTGCAAGTCTATTTTATTCCGTGATTGACTAAACAATGTCCACATTGCAAAATCAACAGAACAGAGCACATATTATGCCTTAACATGAACAGCAAACAAAACTCAGATGTGTTTTATCTACAGCCAAGGCACCTTATCTTCCTTGAGGGGAGATGTTGAAATATAAGCTCAGCCTTGAGATGGCTTTGAACATGTTCCAGTCCTTCCATTTCTGCCTTGGTAAAGCCATCTATGTAAGACAAAGATGGAAGATAAGTGAAAAATATATTGAGCCCCAACGCATGCTGATCATTTAAAATGCAAATAACAAGCCAGTCTATCTTTTTTTTCCTCTTTCAGACTAGCACTATATTAAGTAAACTTTCTATGAGATGCAAAATTGCACCTGCTAAAAGAAATGGCTTTTTCCAGGATTCTCACCAGTCATACCATCTTCAAGATTTTTGACTGTATTCCCTTCTCCCATGGAAACCCCCTTTTTCTTTCCCTTCCTTCTTTTCCTCCTGCATTTTGTAGTTGTTAGAATTTAAAGTACAGAACATATTTGGATACTCATTAGTTCTATCTGTAGTATGGTCAAGTGATTAAAGCACCAGGCTAGAAACCCAGGGGACTCTGAGCTCTAGTCCTGCTTAGGCACGAAAGCTGGTTGGGTGACTTTGGGCCAATCACCAGGAGACAGAGCGTTCTAATCCCACCTTGGGAATGAAATACTGCTGGCTAACTTTGGGCCAATCACGAGGAGATGGTGAGTTCTGGCTTCAAGGATCAAAGCTGACTGGGTGACTTTGGACTATTCCCTCTCTCTCAGTCCAATCACCTCACAGGGTTATTGTTCTGGGGAAACTAGGAAGGGAAAGGAGTATTAAGTATGTTCACTATCTTGAGCTACTTAGAAAAATAATAAAGGCAGGAAATAAATAAACTAATACAAAAACCCTAGCCCAAATAAATTTCTTATTAATAGAGTATCATTAAACAATTTTGATACATTAATAAACGTTACTTAAGTTTTTGTCTAGGTTCTTTGCTGTTTATTAATTTCTCAGCCAGGACTACTGTTGGTACTTGAGCAAACTTCAGGGTCCTCCCTATCTTGTACAGCTCCTTCTTCTTTTCTGATTGGCCTTTCTGTGAATTCATTTTATGCCTACCCTTGGCCAAGTGAGTTCATGTCCTGAGGAGCAATGGCATCTAATTGCATCAAGCCACTGGAACTTTAAAAAAAAAAAAAAAAACCCAACAGATCCTTGTTTGGAAGAAATATGTGGCCTTTGGATCTGTGTGACTTCAGAAAATTTAAAAATATTAAATCAATAAATCCTTGACATTTCTCCCTTGCAATAATAAAATCACGTCATTGATTTGCTACATAATGCACTAAGATCAAGCAGGATAAAGTAGGAAGCTAGTGAGACATCCATCAAGCTTGTAATTGTGTTTTTATACCGCACATTGGCTGGGATTCAGATTGTATTGCCCTTCCTGGGAGAGGCATTCTGAGCCGTCTTGTCAAGAAATTGAAGACCATTTGCTAATCAAGTTTGAAGCACTTAGAGGTTTCTATAGAAAGAGAAAGTCAAGCAAGTACATTGAGGATTGCACACACTAGAAATTTAACAGGTGGTTTGGTAAAGGCCGTTCTGCAAATTACAAGGGACAAAACATTGGTTTAGAAAAACCCAGGACTCTTTTAAAGGACATATACCACTAACTGAAAACTTTGGGGTACAATTACACTTCAACTTATGACCACAGTTTAGCCCAAAATTTATGTTGCTAAGCAAGACAGTTGTCAAGTCAGTTTTGGCCCATTTTATGACCTTTCTTGCCATAGTTGTTAAGTGAATCACAACAGTTAAGTTAGTAATAAGGTTGTTAAATGAATCTGTTAATTGTCAGAAGGTTGCAAAAGGTGACTCTGGGACAGTGGCAATCTTCATAAATATAAGCCAGATGCCAAGTATCAGAATTTTGACCACATGACCATGAGGGTGCTGCAATGATCATTAAAGTGAACAATGGCCATAAGTCACTTTTTTCAGTGCTGTTGTAATTTCAAAAGGTCACTAAACGAATGTTTGTAAGTCAATGTCTACCTATATTGTTCAAAACTCTCCATTTACTATCACTCTGTCTCTTTCTTGATCTAATGAGCACTGAGGGGGACTAGTTCAATAGAAAACTATATATATATATATATATATATATATATATATATATATATATATATATATATATATATATATATATATATATATATATATATATATAGTTATATAGTTATATATATATATATATATACAGTTAAGTAAAGGCAGTGTCATTTAAAACAATTATTCCAGTTGCAACTACAGAAAATGCCTCTGAATTCGTTATTTGTTACTAGAAACCTGATAAACATGTCACCTGTGTAACAGCTCTAGAGATCCAAAAGCTTTGCAAGTACAATATAAGCAAACTTTAACGGGCACAATAGGAATGTTCATGATTTTGCATTTTTTTTAATACACATAATTACTTTTTGTTTTGTTTTTTCCTCAACGGAATTACTAATATAGCAGGCATCTATGAGCTCACTGATAATGTACAACATGGACTATGCAAAGCATTCACATATGCAACATTTACACAATCTCACCTGCCAATTAAAAGTTTCTTAAACTCTGTCCTATCTCCAGTATGTTTCATGCCAAAATGGCTACTCATTAAATTGTATACCCATTCATATACAGTATAAGAGGGTTTCTTAACCTTGGCAACTTTAAGCTATATGGATTTCAACTCCCAGAATTCTCCAGTCAATCTGCTGGTTGGGGAATTCTGGGAGTTGAAGTCCATACAGCTTAAAGTTGCCAAGCTTGAGAAACACTGGCATGTAATATAGATGTAATATAGTGGAACAACCTGTCTCCAACACTGAAAGTTTGTAAGAAGAGACTGGACAACCATTTGTCTGAAATGGCATAGGGTTTCCTAGGGTTAGACTAGAAGATCTCCAAGGTATTATTATTATTATTATTATTATTATTATTATTATTATTATTGCTGATAAATGCTGGTCACTGAATTAAAAAGTCCTTTAATCATAGTCCTCAACATGCCCAACATTTGCATTTCCAACATCATGCTTAAATTGTCTTGGAACTCTTTTTTTCATCCTTCATTTGTGGTGCACTAACTGAGCCCAGTGTCTCATAAATATCTGCGTCTTGTTCTTCTATATATTCTTGTATATAATCCTTTCAATTATGAATGAGTTAACAAGCATGACTATAAAGCAGAAAAAATATCCTTATCAAGTGAAAGGGAAGCAGAAAATAAACACTGAAAGAATGGGGGAAAAAACAATCTGGGAAAAGAAAGACAGAAGAATGATGGTTAACTACCAGCCTCTGTTTAAATAAATTCACGGCTCTCTGGAATTGGCAGATATCCAATAAAATCATTTTAATCTTAAGTCAAAAGTCTTCCATGCAAAGCACTCTTCAGAGAGGCCCTGGTGATATGAAATATGATTCTTCCACCTAACAGTTGGGATAAACTGGAGAGAAAAGATAAGGAATTAAAGGAGGCCCAGTTCTTAAACTCATTACAGATGCTGTATGATATCAAGGAAAAGACAATATTGCTTTAAGATATTTTCAAGCAGATTCCCACAATGGATGAATGGCTGCAAAAGCTGATGGGGTTAGCAGAGTTGGCCAAATTGACTGTTTTGAGTAAAGAAAAGAAGACAACTAATTTTGTTTCTACTTGGGAACCGCTTTTGGACTTTGTGCTTGTGGTGGAAAAAAATGAAATTTTAACTTTCGGTTTTGCTAATTAGATAAGGTTTGATGTTATTAGAAATAGCTAATAGATATTATTATATAAAGTAAAAAGTTGAAGTCTACTGCTATATTCTACTGCAGTGGTTCTCAACCTTGGTCCACAGACCCCCCTGGAGGGCTACAATGTCATCACAGGTGTTCTGCGAGGACTTGAAGAAATGTTATGATTTAAACCTTAAATCTTGGTGGTCCATGGCCACAAAAGGGAGTCCATGGTGAAGAAAAGGTTGAGAAACACTGTTCTACTGCATCAAAAGGAGTTGGAAGTCAACACTTTTTTTTCTTTTTCCCTCTGCCCTACTTTTTTCTCTTCCCCCTTTCCCTTCTTATTTTTCCATTATCTTTATTTTTCTTTGTATGCTTTTGTATTTTATATTTTGATAAACCAATAAAATTTGTAAATCTGAAAGTGTTGCATGCAGATGCTGCACATGTACTCTTGCATGCTCCAAATCAACTTTTGGAAACTGAACCCAAAACATTTCACAGACACTCACAAAAACAGGTATTCCGTAAGAAAATTTGGTCACTTCAGATATACAAAGCTAGACTGTATTACAATAGCATTGTACTTCAAAATCTGAAATACTGAATTGCATCCAAAGGAACCTCAGTAACATCCTACCATTTTCTGCCAGAACATATTTATTTTTTAATCAGTTCTCATATCAGGAAAAATAAAAGTATCTTGCATGCATAAATACAGCAAATGCACGATTCTCAGAGCTTTGGAGATGTTATCTATGTAAACTGAATCTGCTTTAGATTTAGACTCCTAGGTCTTTTACTAAGAAACGGCCGCATTAATATACATCATCAAGCCAAGATTTTAAATCATGATTTGTTGAATCAACCATAATAGGCTCATTTGTCATGGTTCCGACAGTTGAAACTCTTTAAAAAAACTTTGAGGCATTGTTTACCTTAAAGAATCTTTATTTTGAGTAGCATAATATCGGCACTGTATAATCAAAGCCAAAACTGAATTCCCCTCCCCTGAGCACATAATATTAAAGCACAATTCCCTCCTTCAACTAACAGTCATAAATCACATTCCCCAATTAGCTTGAAGCTCGGGCCTCCTCTCCAGTTCTCCAGCCTGCCAATTCTTTATCAGCTCTGGTTACAATAACCTTATTTCTCACGCTAGGTCTAGTGTTGTTATGTCTAGCTGAGTTCTCATTCACATCTCCCCTCCCAGCATCATCTAATTGTAAAAGCAAAAGGTAAAAGATGGCTACATTTCCCTTTGTTGTCAATGCAAAAACATCCAATGTTAGCACAAAACAATAAGGCAGCATGAATAGCTAAGCCAAACCCAAAGCCAATCAATACCACTAATTATAAAGAACATTCAATTTTTCTTCTGAACTTCCCTCCTGCCTTTTGGGTGTTGGTATGAAATAGAAAAAAACTCCCAGGAAATTCAGAAGTGCCTAAATTAGCTGGAAACCCCCCCCCACACACACACATGCTGTGCTCAGGTATGCTCATTCAGAAGTGATAGGACATAACACTATATGTGGATAATAGGGTCTTCAGCAAGAGAGAGCTCTCCATGGTACTGATCCTCCTCCTTGGCCGATGGTATATTCACAGATTATTCTTACCAGCTTCACCTTGAAATACGGACATACCAATAACATAACATAAATGTTGTTAATAGTTTGTAACAATCTTTCCAGTGTTATTTTGTTCCATTATGTGCTGCCTTTCATTTAAAAATTGTAATTTAATCTATAGTAAATCCAAATATATTCATGAAGAATAATATTATCTTTTTAGTAGTATCATATTTTCACCTGGCTTCAGCTGATGTGCCAAATGCAGCCTTAGCTGGATTGTGAGAATTCACAACAGTTACTCACAACTCATCACTATTCACAGGGACTACAGGAATGCATACAACAATGGGGCTGCTTTGGAAACAATCCAGAAGCTTCAATTAATTCAGAATACAATAGCCCAACTATTGCCTTTTATACATCAACATGAGTATGCCATACCTATGTTCTGGCTTTCTATTGGATTTTGAATGTCACTCAAAATGCTCGTTTAAATCTTTAGAACCCTATATACTTTTCTTTGAGGTCTCTTCAAGACCATCTTTTTTAACTATCTCCCAAACATTTTACGAATTTTTAAAAAATCAATATTATTTGCAAAAATTTATGAATTGTCAGTGACACATCTATTTATTTTACTTATTGTTTTTAATTTTTATTGCTAGATTTGGTGATAGTTTTATTTCATTCTACTAGTATTGTATTGTGGATGTTTTAATGTAACATATTGAAAAATATTGTAACCTACCAACAAACATTTGATGGCAGCAGGTAACAAAATTAATAAATAATTATTAATAAATAAAATAAATAAATGAAGTGTTTAGATTGCTGGTGAACCTCTGAGCCAGAATGCCCTATACCCAGCATAGGCAACCTTGGCTCTTTTATGACTCGTGGACTTCAACTCCCAGAATTCCTGGGCCAGCCATTCTGGGAATTGAAGTCCATGAGTCATAAAAGAGCCAAGGTTCCCTATCCCTGCCCTATACTATCAGTTTACAAAAATAAGACCCTTTCACATCATCATCATCATCATCATAGTAGTAGTAGTAAAGTTGGAAGGGACCTTGGAGATCATCTAGTCCAATCCCCTGCTCAGGCAGGAAACCCTACACCATTCCGGACAAATGGCTGTCCAGTCTCTTCTTAAAAACTTCCAGTGTTGGAGCATTTACTGCTTCTGGGGGCAGGTTGTTCCACTGATTAATTGTTCTCACTGTCAGGAAGTTTCTCCGTAGTTCTAGGTTGCTTCTCTCCTTGATTAGTTTCCACCCATTGCTTCTTGTCCTGCCTTCAGGTGCTTTGGAAAATAGCTTGATTCCCTCTTCTTTATGGCAGCCCCTGAGATATTGGAATACTGCTATCATGTCCCCCCTTGTCCTTCTCCTCCATAATGTCCTTCATCTTGGCAGAGGAAGCAGAGATCGACATATTGAAGAGACACCGCAGAGGAAAACAATGGAGCCGCCCCCCGCCTGAGCTGACACACGAACCGGTGAAATCGGCCAAGACGCAAATGGGGTGTTTCAAGTGCAGAAGAGAAGGGCATCGAGCTGTAGAATGCCGCTCCAAAGCCCCCCAGCACAACCCAGACAGATCCCCAACCAACAAATCCGGAAAGTCTTCAGCTAAGCCAAAAGAAACTGCCATGAGAATGATGGAAATTGCGGAACCCCCCACTTCTACTCACCAAGGGGAAAAAACTCCAGCCTACACCACAGGGCCGGTGGATGCCTCAGATGACAGCTTGGAGGGCGAACCCCTGGTAAGTGGACACATCACACTCATCCTCAAGACAGTGACTATATTAATCCCCCCCATGCCCAAAGCTGTGAAGGTGAAAGCCGTAATAGAATCTGGCTGCACCCGCTGCCTCATTAGCCAGACACTAGTGGGTAATCTGGGCATCCCATCGAGGAGACTGGAACAACCAATCTCATTTGGTCAGTTAGATGGATCCATAGCAGGGGGGGTGCCAGCTACCCTAGCCACTCTACCAATACACCTCTCCCTGGGCAAACATGAAGAGGACATAAGGTTTGTGGTGACCCCAGGCATGGAATGCCCAATGATTCTAGGGATTGAATGGTTGAAAAAATGGAACCCCTGGGTAAATTGGAGGACAACAGAAATCAAATTCCCGAAGGGGGACCCTATGGACTTAAAACCCCAAGGGAGGCTACCAGAATCAAAAATAGAAAAAGCATCCATAGGAGAGGAAAAAAGATTAACAGAAATACCAGAGGAATATAGAGACCTTGCTGAAGTTTTCAGTGAGGAGAGGGCGAATGAGCTCCCCCCCCCACCGACCCACAGACTGCACCATTGAATTCAAGCCTGGGGCAAAACTCCCGAAGCCCACATTATACTCCATGAGCCCAAAGGAGAAGGATGAAATGGAAAGATTCATTAAAAAAAACCTAGAGAGAGGTTTCATTGAGCCAGCCAAGGCTACAGTGGCTGCCCCGGTCCTTTTTAGAGAGAAGAAGGATGGCTCTTTGCGTTTATCCGTGGATTATAGGGCCCTGAATACAATCAGTGAAAGCAACCTATACCCTCTACCCCTCATGAAAGACATGCTGTCACACCTATCGAAAGGGAAATTTTTTTCTAAACTAGACCTCAGGGAAGCTTACTATCACGTGAGAATTAAGGAAGGAGACAAATGGAAGACTGCATTTAACTGCCCCATGGGGTGCTATCAATTCAAAGTGTTGCCATTTGGATTACAAGGGGGCCCTGCAGTCTTTATGCAATTAATCAATGACGTTCTAAGGGAACACCTGTTTAAGGGGGTCCTTGTTTACTTGGACCACATTCTTATCTTCACCGAAACAAAAGAGGAACATGTCAACCTTGTCAGAGCGGTTTTAAAGAAGCTGTGAACCGCCCACCTATATGCCAAACTCTCAAAATGCGAATTCCACCAGGAAAGGATAGACTATCTAGGTTATCGCATATCCCCCCAGGGCATTGAAATGGACCCAGAGAAGGTCAAAGCAGTATTAGATTGGGCACCACCCCGCACAAGAAAGCAACTACAAAGTTTCCTGGGCTTTGCAAACTTTTACCGCCAATTCATCCCCTCATTTGCCCAGACAGCCTTGCCCCTCACTAACTTACTAAAAACGAAGGGAGCATCCTCAGTAAAACCTAGCCAGCCACTAACATGGACAATGGAGTGCCAAGCAGCGTTGACAGACTAAAGAGACTTTTTTCTACCGAACCAGTACTAAGGTACCCAGACATGGACAAGCCCTTCGTAATACAGGCAGATGCAAGTGATGTGGCAGTGGAGGCTGTTCTATTACAAGAAAACAATGAAGGGGTATTGCAACCCTGTGCATATACATCCAAGAAACTTACGGAAACAGAACAGCGCTGGCCCGTATGGGAGAAGGAGGCTTATGGGATACGTTGGGCATTACTCATGTGGTGACAGTTCCTGGAAGGCAACAAAATCCCCTTCCAGGTGTGGACTGATCACAAAAATTTGGAAGCCCTGAAAACGTCCAGGAAACTCAATCCCAAACAAGCCCGCTGGTCCCAGCATTTTCACCAGTTCCAATTTAAGCTCAAACATTTACCAGGAAGAAAGAACTTCCTGGCAGATGCATTATCTCGCATGCCTCAATATAACAGCGCACAAACCACAGACTCTAGACCAATAATGGCAGAGTCACAACTGGCAGCACCAGTAACCACAAGAACCCAAGCCAAATTAAAAACACAACTGGACAGCCAAACTGGAATTGAATTCAGAAAAAGTTTGGAAACAGATGAATGGTTCCAGAAAAACAAAAATGTGTGCACAATGAGAGACGGGTTGCCTTGGGTAGGGGAAAAATTATATATACCAACAACTCAAAGAGTCACTTTCATGCACCTTTGCCATGACGCAAAATCAGCAGGGCATTTTGGATTTGTAAAAACTTTACATTTAATTAAACAGCAATTTTGGTGGCCATCCATGAAAAAGGACATAGAAAGTTATATTGCCAGCTGCCCAACATGTGCATCTGCAAAGAGGTTGCAAGGGAAATCGCCAGGGCTATTACAACCAGTGGCAAATCCCTAAGCCCACTGGAGGGAAATAGCCATGGATTTTATAATGGAATTGCCAGAAAGCAATGGGAATACAGTTATCTGGACAGTCACGGACTTGTTTTCCAAACAGGTGCACTTTATCCCTTGCCAAAAGATTCCCACTGCAAAGGCCTTAGCAAAACTTTTCATCCAGCACATTTACAGATTGCATGGGGCACCCCAACGCAACATCTCTGATAGGGGAGTGCAATTTACGTCTGCATTTTGGAAGGAATTTTTATCCCTCTTAGGGACCACTCAGGGACTGACATCTAGCCATCACCCTCAGACAGATGGACAAACGGAACGGTGCCATTCAGTAATTGAGCAATATTTGAGATGTTTTTTAAATTTCCAACAGAGTGATTGGACGGACTTACTTCCTTTTGCAGAAGTTGCCTACAATAATGCAGTCCACTCCAGCACAGGCTACACTCTTTTTCAAATAGCCAACGGTCAAAGTTTCAACCCTATGCCAGAGTTAACCCCAAAAGAACCAACGATCCCTTCACTGACAGAATGGATGGAAAACCTACAAAACACCTGGCCAATAGTCAGAAAATCACTAGATGAAGCTAGGCGGGCATACAAAGCACAAGCCGATAAAAAAAGGGTTGAGCCTACACCATTCATTATAGGAGAAATGGTGTACTTATCTACAAAATACCTAAAGTCCCTACAGCCCTGTAAAAAAATTGGACCAAAATATATAGGACCTTTTCCAATTAAAAGAATCATAAATCCAGTAACAGTAGAATTAGAATTACCCAAAAATCTCAGGCAAATACACCCAATTTTTCATTGCAGCTTGCTGAAAAGAGAGCATCAGTCACCTCTACGGCCAAAAATCCCCCCCCACCTCCAATCATGGTGGAGGGCGAACAACACTTCGAAATAAAGGAAATCCTTGACTCTAGGAGATATCATGGAGCAACTCAGTACCTAGTTGCCTGGAAACACCTCCCTCCCTCACAAAACGAGTGGGTCCATAAACGTCATGTCAGAGCCCCAAAGCTATTGAAGAAGTTTCACACAGAGTATCCTAACAAGCCTGACTAACTTTTATACCTGTTTTGTTTTTATTTCCAGGTGGATCTCTCTTATTTTTGAGGGGGCCAGATGTCAGAATCCAATTATATTTCATCTTTAGTTATCAAATATAGAAAACCCCAATTCTGCCTTCTCTGGATTCTGCCATAAGAGGGAGAGAAGGGGGAGAACAAAGGGGCTTTATGGCCCTCACTTCCTTCAGTATACTTCTAAGGAACTGAATGTGTGTATTGCAACTTCAAAGAGTTTGAATGTGGTTAGCCTCAAAAGGCCTTATCATAACAAAGGAGGTTATTTACCTTTCATGTAGTTTATCTGAAGTTTCCATCCAGACGGAAGAAAGGAAAAAAGGGGTGGGATTGTGATGCCTGAAACTGTCACTGGAAGAGGGGGGTGATTGAGTGGGACTACTGGGGAACCCCTTAAAACCTTGAATGGGAGAGCTTGGGCCCCAAGTCCTGTCTAGCACGCCTGCAACCACTTTTTCTTAATAAAGGATTCCTGTTGGAAGAATTATTCCAAGAGTTCTGTCTTCTTAAGATGCAAAGTGGGGTGGGTCCTTACAATTACTAACATAGCATGATGCAGTTGCTTATTGGCTGTGTGTGTATATCAGAGTTGAACTTTAGGAAGCAATTGGCCATAAGCCAGGAATCAGAGTCAGAAGTTGAGCGCAAAAGATTGTAGAATCAAAGTGAAAAGATCACCACTTACAGACAAATCTCATTATTCCTGCAGTGAATCAATGAATAGCCTGAAGAAACATGATATTTTCAGTATCTGGAAAGATGCTTTAATATGTAGCTGCTTTGGAGAGATCATACAGATTTTTGATTTAACCTTAGACCTCAAGTTTATAACATAATGTGCGATGTAAACATGTCTCCATCTTGATAAATGGGATCCAGGTAAACATCTATAAGTTATATGTTAATATTTGGTATAGACCATTCTCTGTTCCTGACAATGAATTATTTTTATATAGCCTTGTGGGCCTTTCACAATTAGCCAAATTGAAAAAAATATCAGATCAGCTTTTCTGGAAAATTAATTGGGAGACAAAGGAGGAGAAAAAAAAAAACAACCAGAATAGGACAAGACTTCTGAACTAGAGAACTGGCTAGAATGGAAGAAGCCTTAATTTATTAATCTAAAAAGGAGAGGCAAATTTCTAGATCAGGGGTATTCAACCTTGGCAATTTTGTGGACTTCAACTCCCAGAATTTCCCAGACAGCATAGTTCACTGGGGAATCCTGGTTGTTGAAGTCCACAGGTCTTAAAGTACCAAGGTTGGACACCCCTGTTCTGGATTCTTGGATTACAACTCCCACAATATGGCTTTGACAGATGAGTATTAAAATCTATAAATACCTGGAGGAAACCAGGATTTCTATCCATAATATTTTCAATCATTTAGTCCTTATGCTGAAAAAAAATGGTTATTCCTTGCTGCTTTTTTATCATAACAATATTTCATTCTTGCGTTCAGCACTTATCCCTTCCAAGTGCAGAATGCAAATGTTTCCAGCTTGTGAAGTTTGAATGTATTATATGTCAAGCATAATTCTGATGTGAGGGATGTTGAAAATAAATGCATGTCTTATTTGCTACAGGTGCTATGTTGATGGATGCAGGCAACAATTTTTTTTAAAAAAAAAACCAAGGAAGTATTAAGTTACTAATCAAATTGTTGGGTTCTTGGGGCCCTCTGAGCTTGATTGTTTTCTTGCAATAACCTTGATGTTAGCCCTTCAGCGACAGATCAGACAAGAAGCACAACAATGGATATATTTTTATTGCAAGATTACATTAAAAGAATCTTTGCAAGTCTGAAATTATTTCTCTCCTCCTCTCCTTTTAGCTTCTGAAAAACTAAGGAATGTTCCTCCTAAAGTGCTTCCCATGCTCTCCCTTCCTTCTGTGGACTAAGATATTTTTTGCATGATCGTTGTCCAGCCTGCAGTTCCTCCCCCAGTCTCCAAGGTCATCCCCACAGACCATGACACTTGATGACTTATCTGGCTGAGTAATGAAATGCCTGCAGGAAAATAACCAAGCTCAGAGAACTCCTAAAACCCAACAGTTCAATCCTGAATGCAGATAAATTCTCTTCTATTTCCTAAACAAATTGTTCACTGAGCTTGAACATTAAAGAAAGCCAGGGAATAATAATACAAGTAGTCCTCAACTTATCACCACAATTTAGCCCAAAATTTATGTTAAATGAGTTTTGTCCCATTTTACGGCTTTTCTTGCAATATTGACTAAGTGAATCACTGCAGCTATTAAATTAGTAACACCAATTTGTTAAGTGAATCTGGCTTCTCCGTTGACTTTGTTTCTCAGAAGGTCCCAAAAGGGGATCATATGACTCTGGGACACTGCAACTATCATAAATATGAGTCAGTTGTCAAGCATCCAATGTAAATCACGTGACCCTGGGGATGTTGCAGCAGTCATAAGTGTGAAAAATGGTCATAAGTCACTTTTTTCAGTGGCATTGTAACTTCAAATGGTCACTAAGTGAACTATTGAAAGTCGAGGGCTACCTGTAGTTAAGACTTGCTCAAAGGGCTACCTGTAGTTAAGTGCTACTCAAACCCAGAGCCCAATAGGTGATTTTCAACCAGTGAATCTAAGCAGCAGGAGGAGTAATAATAGTAGTAATAGTAGTAATAGCAGAAGCAGGAGTAGTACAGGTAGTCTCAACTTACAACAACAATTGGGAGCAAAATCTCTGTTACTAAGTGAATCATGCCCAATTTTATGATCTTTTCTGCCATGGTTGTTAAGTGAATCACTGAAGTTAACTGAATTACATAGTTGTTAAGCAAATCAGGCTTCCCCCATTCACTTTGCTTGTTGGAATTTAGCTGCGAAGATCACAAATGGTGATCACCTGACCTGGGGTGTTACAACTACCATAAATACATGCTGGTTGCCAAGTGCCCAAATTTTGATCATCTGACCATAGGGATGCTGCAGTGGCCGTTAAGTACAAGGACCAGCAATATGTCACATTTTACAGTGCCGTTGTTTGAAACTTTGAATGGTCACTAAACAAATGCTTGTAAATCGAGGATTATCTGTAAGAATAAACTTTATTATGATCATTGATCTAAAGCAAAACCAAATTCTGACCTGGCAAATTAAGAAAAAACATAGTAAATACAGGTAGTCCTCGACTTGCAACAGTCCTGATGATCAGTTTTTCACCCTTACGACTGTTGCAGCATCCCCATAGTCACATGATCAAAATTCAGAGGCTTGGCAACTGGCATGTATTTGTGACGGTTGCAGTATCCTGGGGGTCACGTGATCACCTTTTGCAACTCCTGACAAGCAAAGTCCATGGGGAAGTCAGTCAATGGGGAAGCCAAAAACAACTATGTAACTAACACAGTGATTCACTTAACAATTATGGCAAAAATGGTTGTAAAATGGGGCAAAATGCACTTAGAACAGAAATTTTGGGCTCAGTTGTGGTCATAAATCAAGGACTAGTTTTGATCATAAAGGTTGAGGTTTTTCAAATAGCAAAACAAATGCCATGTTGTCATCCTAAAAAATTAGCAGGACTGTTGTGGAGAGAACATTCAAGGAGATTCTTATGATCCTATCTTGAATTCTCAAAAAAAACAGACAAAAAAACACCACAACATAAATGCAGTAAATAATAAATAAGCAGCTAGGACTGCATGTATGATTTTATCTTTAGCTAATCCACAATAAAAAGGTTTGGTTTATAATAGCTGAGGGTGGTGTCTCAGAAACAATTCCAACCGAGAGGGCTAATTTAAATGGCATTCAATTATTTCAAGCTGGCCCAGAGGGCTACACCTATAGCTAATTACAAGTTTTAAAATTCCACAATGGACACATAAGTATTTTGCAACACTATTGAACTGTTACCATTAGGTAGAACCTTGAGTTATTTTTAGGACAAGGAACATATCATATCTCATCAGCTACGCTAAGAAGCTAGCTAAAATGTCTAGAAGTGACGTGATTACACCGGTCTAAACCCTCTCCTATTTGAAGATACTGTAGGTTGTAAGCTTTCTGCAGGGATAAAGATATATCACTTTAGATGCAATTTTTGTTCTGAGTTGTCCTTGGTTTCCTTCCTAGGGTCAGATGTCTTATCGCACAGAAATAATGGTGAAATTATAAGACTCTGGGATTTATAGAGGAATCAATCATCCCACATAGACTGCAGGCTCTCTGCGAGAAATTATATCTTTGATTATTTAGTACTGTTCCTCTCTTGTTTTCAGATTCATTCTCACAATATTATGCAAGTGTCAAATCCACATAACAATGCACTCCGTAGCTCCATTATGGCATTTAGACACTTACTGCTGATCTCTGACTTTTATACCTTCAGATACAGTATATTTATGTCGAACTATTTTTAAAAGTAGAAGCTTTAGAAGCTTTATTCAGTGCATTTGCTTATGGATCCTTCAAGATAAGAACATAGGTCAGTTTGGTGTAGTGGCTAAGGCACCACATTAGAAACCAGGAGACTGTGAGTTCCAGTCCTGTCTTAGGCATGAAAGTTGGCTGGGTAATTTTGAGTCAATCACTCTCTCAACCTAACCCACTTCACAGGGTTGTTATTGTGGGGAAAATAGACCAAAAAAGGAGTATTAAATATGTTAGCAGCCTTGACCTGTTTATAAAAATAATGAACTATTAATGAACAATTAATCAGTAGAACAACCTGTCTCCAGAAGCTGTGAATGCTCCAACACTGGAGGTTTTTAAGAAGCAACTGGACAGCAATTTGTCTGAAATGGTATAGGGTTTTCTGCCTCAGCAGGGGGTTGGACTAGAAGACCTCCATGTTCCCTTCCAATTTTATTATTGTTGTTGATGTTGTTGTTAAGGGAAGGGAAGGGCATAACAAATATAGGATTGAAAATATTTTAGTGATTGTGATGTTCAACTCCTGCTCATTCCAAGGAATTAAACCTTGCTTTAGCTCAGTTTATAGCTAAGCTGGTAAATTTAGTGATACTTGAGAAATATGACCCTTCATAATTCCAAGGTGCCATGTTTACAGCAGCTCCTAGATCAGTGATGGTGAACCTTTTAGAGACCAAGTGCCCAAACTGCACCCCAAAACCCATTTATATACTTCCGGGTGCCAGGTGGGGTGGCCCATTGGGTGGGCGTGGCTGTGGTGGTCATGGCAGATTGAGTGGGTGTGGAAAAGGTGGGCGTGGTCAAAATGTTGCTCATGGGGAGCGATGCCTGTGGGGGGTGGACAGGATTGGGGGAGATCCAGGGGGTCTCTGGCAGCTGGGGCAGTAGGCAAGAGGCTCATCCTGCAGGGTGAGACGAGGCAGGGTGGGGGTGCCATTGCCATGGGGCAAGGCAAGGGCCAGGGCGGCTGCTGCCTGACACCATCGGACCCTGCACACAGAGGCCAGTGAGCACATGAGAGCAATGGTGTTGTCAGCAGCTACAGCCTGCCAGCCCCTTGACCGACACACTCCGGGGCTCTGCAGCCTGCCGCCAGCAGTTCAAAGAAGCTGCCTCTGAGCTGGATGGCCGGCCGACAGCTGAGGAGGTGATGCAGTAGGTTGTGCCCAGGAAAAGGAGAGCATGCAAGGCCAGGAGGGACGGGAGGGAGGGAAACCAGCATTGCCGGGATGCATCCGGCCACGTGGGACCTCAGCGAGTTAGCAGGCGGCTGGTTGAAGAGGGACAGTTGCCATCTCTGGGGCATGGCATGTGTGCCCACAGAGAAGGCTCTGAGTGCCGCCTCTGGAAAGCATGCCATAGGTTCACCACCACTGTCCTAGATTAATATATAGATTGGAACTGTGTTTATCTACCAATTTTGGCCTTCCCAAATGCACTGGTGCATATCTTGGCTTAAAATTAGTTCTGTGAGAAGGTGTCACTTCAGTTCTGGAGACTCCTTCACTCCAGTCACTGGGGCATCTGATTGAGGCCACACTTCACTGCAAAAAAGAGAGATAGTCTGCCTCCAATTAAAAGCATCACAGCAGATGGTTTACTTTGATACAATTTTCTTCTGCATGCATGCAAGTTCTCTCATTAATAATGACAATTGGTAATGCTAAAGCTTTATCAAAATTATTGGCATGTACTATAGAAAAAGATATAATCATTAATTTAGACACAAAGAGGGAATTTTCAATAACTTCCTTTTATGCCTTTCTTACATACTGCATAGGTTTGCTGTTTTGCTCCAGTACATACACCAATTAATCTACAATGCTGTAGACATAAACCTTCTGTTTTCCCTTTTTTTAAAAAAGAACCACAGAACCATTTTTAAAACTTATCAAAATATGCATTTTCAAGGGTTTTTTTTAATTACACCATCATCTGAAACTTGGAAGTACCAGCCAAATTGGCACAGTCTAGAAATAGATTATTTTGTCAGTCCAATATATCTCTGTTAGTTAAACTTCTTCAAAGCTTTTGACATATTATTGCTGGCTACCAATCCATTTGCAATCACAGTTTAGGAGTTTATTGCACTATAAGTCTCAAAATGGCTTTGGACTAGGACAGCAGAAGATCCTATCCTATGAATCTATAAGCCTTTGGGTTCTTTTCTAAAAAAAGCTATCTCACATTTTTAAGAAAAAGTTGCAGATGTTTCAGGGGTTTGTAAACATATGATATGCTGTTTCTCCAATATCTAGAATTCATCCAGTAATTATTGTAAGATCACCTACTGATTTCTGCTTTTATAGTCCTGTCAAAAGTACTATTAAAGCTATTTTGTTATTAGGAATTTTTTTATTGATTATGATGTTGTACTAAGAAATTCTTGCCCTGGTTATTATATTGTTTTGTTGTTATATTGGTTTATATTGTACATCATTTTGATTTACCTGTACTGTGCTTAATTATTAAAAACAAAAAGGAAATGAAACCACTACTTCTGCTGCTATTATTCTTCCTCAGTGGACCAGCTTGAAAATTTTGCCTTTAATTATGATTTGACATGCAGTCAGACAGATGTTTAGACCAGATTTTGGCATTTTTGTCCACATATCAAGTCCTTCCTAACGGCCTGGGATAGGCAAATGTTATCTGATGGTGTTATCATTGGCAGGATGTAAGCTGTTCCAAATAAAGCTGCCTTTTGCAATTGACTAGTGGTGATTTTTCAATATCAATGGATTATTGTTATTGTTGTTGTTATTATTATTATTATTTGGAGGGAAGGAGAGAGAGGGAGAGAGAGAGAGAGAGATGCGAGATGCTTTTGGGAAGATTGGGGATTTTAAAGATAGATGGATGTGTATAACTATTTCAAAGAAATCAAAATTGTATTTTTTTTTCAGCGGGGTGATGGTGGAACATTTTAAGAAGCACACAATGGGAGCCAGAGGCTATATGCAGCCTGTAGACCTTGAGTTGCCAATTATTTGAGTCAGATGAACAAATAATCAAACTCAATATTAGCAACTCTCCAACTTCCTAACTGAAAAGACAACAAAGGTACTCTTCAGCCACAGCTCCACCAGGGTGGAAGAACGTATTCTTGTATGGAAAGAAACTAATTGCAAGCTGGGGAGAATAATTGCCTAGTGGGATGGAAATAAAAAGTTTGCAAAGGCCAAAGGCCAGTGGCCATTAAATCCTTTCCAGAGTGGCTTGACTTTTTAAAATATAATCCACAGGAAATTACCTATATTGTCATTCTTAGATACATGACCTGAAGTGTTTGGTTATCTTTTTAATGCATGTATTGTTGGAACCCCCTTTATGGATTACTGCCTTGTCGTGGCGAAGGGGCTTGTGTAACTCAATGAAGCTATAAGCTATGCCGTGCAGGGCCACCCAAGATGGACAGGTTATAGCAGAGAGTTCTGACAAAATGTGATCCACTGGAGAAGGAAATGGCAAACCACTCCAGTATCTTTGCCATGAAAACCCCATGGACAGTACTAAAAGGCAAAAAGATATGACGCTGGAAGATGAGCCCCTCAGGTCGGAAGGTGTCCAATATGCTACTGGGGAAGAGCAGAGGGCTCGTACTAGTAGCGCCAGAAAGAATGAAGCGACTGAGCCAAAGCCGAAAGGACGCTCAGCTGTGGATATATCTAGTGGTGAAAGGAAAGTCCGATGCTGTAAAGATTTTTTCTCCATAGGAACCTGGAATGTAAGATCCATGAATCAAGGCAAGCTAGACGTAGTCAAAAAAGAGATGACAAGACTGAACATCGACATCTTAGGAATCAGCGAACTAAAATGGACAGGAATGGGTGAATTTAACTCAGATGACCATCAGGTATACTACTGTGGGCAAGAATCCCTCAGAAGAAATGGAGTAGCCTTCATAGTCAATAAAAGAATAGGAAAAGCAATACTGGGATACAATCCCCAAAATGACAGAATGATCTCAATTCGAATCCAAGGCAAACCATTCAATATCACAATAGTCCAAATCTATGCTCCAACCACTGGTGCTGAAGAGGATGAAATTAACCAGTTTTATGAAGCCCTACAGCACCTTATAGAATTAACACCAAAAAAATGATGTCCTTATCATCATGGGGGATTGGAATGCTAAGGTAGGAAGCCAAAAGATAACCAGAATAACAGGCAAGTTTGGCCTTGGAGTACAAAATGAAGCAGGGCACAGGCTAATAGAATTTTGTCAAGAGAATACGATGGTCATAACAAACACTCTTTTCCAACAACCCAAGAGACGGCTCTACACATGGGCATCACCAGACGGTCAACATAGAAATCAGATTGACTATGTGCTCTGCAGCCAAAGATGGAGAAGCTCTATACAGTCAGTAAAAACAAGACCAGGAGCTGACTGTGGCTCAGATCATGAGCTTCTCGTTGCAAAATTTAGGCTTAAATTGAAAAAAGTAGGGAAAAGCACTAGGCCACTCAGGTATGAACTAAATCATATTCCTGATGAATATACAGTAGAGGTGACAAATAGATTTAAGGAACTGGATCTGATAGACAGAGTGCCTGAAGAACTATGGATGGAAGTTCGCAACATTGTACAAGAGGTAGCAACTAAAACCATCCCAAAGAAAAAGAAATGCAAGAAAGCAAAATGGCTGTCTGAGGAAGCTTTGCAAATAGCTGAGGAAAGAAGGGAAGCGAAAGGCAAAGGAGAAAGAGAAAGATACACCCAATTGAATGCAGAATTCCAGAGAGTAGCTAGAAGAGATAAGAATGCCTTCTTAAATGAACAGTGCAAAGAAATAGAAGAAAACAACAGAATAGGGAGGACCAGAGATCTCTTCAAGAAAATTGGAGATATGAAGGGAACGTTTCATGCAAAGATGGGCATGATAAAGGACCAAAATGGCAGAGACCTAACAGAGGCAGAAGAGATTAAGAAGAGATGGCAAAACTACACAGAAGAACTATACAAGAATGAGCTTAACATCCCAGATAACCACAATGAGATGGTCATTGACCTCGAACCAGACATCCTAGAATGTGAAGTGAAATGGGCCTTAGAAAATCTGAGCAACAACAAAGCTAGTGGAGGTGACAGTATTCCAGCTGAGCTATTCAAAATCTTAAAAGACGATGCAGTAAAAGTGCTACACTCAATTTGCCAGCAAATTTGGAAAACTCAACAGTGGCCACAGGATTGGAAAAGGTCAGTTTACATTCCAATTCCAAAGAAAGGCAATGCCAAAGAATGTTCAAACTATCGCACCATTGCACTCATTTCACATGCTAGTAAAGTTATGCTTAAAATCCTACAAGCTAGACTCCAGCAGTATGTGGATCGAGAACTACCAGAAGTACAGGCAGGATTTCGAAGAGGCAGAGGAACTAGAGATCAAATTGCCAACATACGCTGGATCATGGAGAAAGCTAGGGAGTTCCAGAAAAACATCTACTTCTGCTTCATTGACTATGCAAAAGCCTTTGATTGTGTGGATCACAACAAATTGTGGCAAGTTCTTAAAGAGATGGGAGTACCAGACCATCTCATTTGTCTCTTGAGAAACTTATATGCGGGTCAAGAAGCAACAGTGAGAACTGGACACGGAACCACTGATTGGTTCAAAATTGGAAAAGGAGTCCGGCAAGGCTGTATACTGTCGCCCCGCCTATTTAACTTATATGCAGAGCACATCATGAGAAAGGCAGGGCTAGATGAATCAAACGTTGGAATTAAGATTGCCGGGAGAAATATCAACAACCTAAGATATGCAGATGATACCACTCTAATGGCAGAAAGTGAAGAGGAACTAAAGAGCCTCTTGATGCGGGTGAAGAAGGAGAGTGCAAAAGTAGGCTTGAAACTCAACATTAAGAAAACCAAAATCATGGCATCCGGCCCTCTCAATTCCTGGCAAATAGATGGGGAAGAAATGGAGGTAGTGACAGATTTTATTTTTCTGGGCTCAAATATCACCTCAGATGGGGGCTGCAGCCAAGAAATTAAAAGACGCTTGCTCCTGGGGAGGAAAGCTATGGCAAATCTAGACAGCATACTAAAAAGCAGAGACATCACCCTGCCAACAAAAGTGCGTATAGTCCAGGCCATGGTTTTCCCAGTTGCAATGTATGGCTGTGAAAGTTGGACCATAAGAAAGGCTGAGCGCCAAAGAATTGAGTCCTTTGAACTATGGTGTTGGAGAAGACTCCTGCGAGTCCCTTGGACTGCAAGGCGTTCAAACCGGTCAGTCCTAGAAGAGATCAACCCCGACTGCTCTTTAGAAGGCCAGATCCTGAAGTTGAAACTCAAATACTTTGGCCACCTAATGAGAAGGAAGGACTCACTGGAGAAGCGCCTAATGCTGGGAAAGATTGAGGGCAATAGAAGAAGGGGACGACAGAGAATGAGATGGCTGGATGGAGTCACTGAAGCAGTAGGTGTGAACTTAAATGGACTCCAGAAGATGGTAGAGGACAGGAAGACCTGGAGGAACGTTGTCCATGGGGTCGCGATGGGTCGGACACGACTTCGCAATTAACAACAACAACAACAATTGTTGGAACAAACTGAACTTACTAAGCCGTCTGCATTGTGCTGTATATGCCTGTCAAGTCCTCATCAGTATTCATCCTCAGTTGCCTCTATTTTTACATCATTTGCAAAACTTTTATTCAGCAGCAAATTACTCCAGATGCTTGTCAAAAAGTATATGGGTATATCAGACTAAGGAAAAAAGATTTGTTTCTTCTAAGCAAAGATACAGTGGGGCAAAAAAGTATTTAGTCAGCCACCAATTATGCAAGTACTCCCACTTAAAAAGATGAGAGAGGCCTGTAATTGTCATCATAGGTAGAGCTCAACTATGAGAGACAAAATGAGAAAACAAATCCAGACAATCACATTGTCTGATTTGGAAAGAATTTATTTGCAAATTATGGTGGAAAATAAGTATTTGGTCACCTACAAACAAGCAAGATTTCTGGCTCTCACAGACCTGTAACTTCTTCTTTAAGAGGCTCCTCTGTCCTCCACTCATTACCTGTATTAATGGCACCTGTTTGAACTTGTTATCAGTATAAAAGACACCTGTCCACAACCTCAAACAGTCACACTCCAAACTCCACTATGGTGAAGACCAAAGAGCTGTCGAAGGACACCAGAAACAAAATTGTAGACCTGCACCAGGCTGGGAAGACTGAATCTGCAATAGGCAAGCAGCTTGGTGTGAAGAAATCAACTGTGGGAGCAATAATTAGAAAATGGAAGACATATAAGACCACTGATAATCTCCCTCAATCTGGGGCTCCATGCAAGATCTCACCCTGTGGGGTCAACATGATCACAAGAACGGTGAGCAAAAATCCCAGAACCACACAGGGGGATCTAGTGAAGGAGTGTTGGCTTACCTGAACGCCTTTTCTCAGCATGATGATGAAGAATCCACCAGTGGGTTATTTCAGTCCTCCTGCCCAATCAGACCAAGTTGTCAAGTTGTCACACCTCCTCATTATCTGGGAACCTCCCAGTTTTCATCGACAGGTGAAGCCATTGACAATAGTTTGATGTGATGATTCTCAGCAGGTAATAAAAGAAACTAACAGAACAAATATCCCACCCGGACCTGACTGACCTCCAATATGGGATGGCGTGGATTCTTCATCATCATGCTGAGAAAAGGCATTCAGGTAAGCCAACACTCCTTCTCCAGCATGATGACTGAAGACTCCACCAATGGGATGTACCAAAGCTTTCCGAGTCCCTAAGGGTGGGAGTCAGTAGGGGCCGGATCCCCAGATGATGTGACTACTTGTTGTAAGATACGTCTACCAAAAGCGGCCTCAGCTGAAGCAAATTTGTCTAAACGATAATGCCTAACGAACGGTAATGGCGATGACCATGTCGCTGCCCTGCAAATGTCCTCAATGGATGCCTGAGGTGCCCATGCTGCAGTTGTAGCAGCACTGCGTGTAGAGTGTGCCGTCACATGAGGAGGAACTGGCAAGGCAAGTGAAACATAAGCACTTGAAATACAGGCCCTGATCCACCTACCTATGGTGGAAGCTGATGCTGTCACATGTTCCGACTAATGAAGCACTTCAAAGAACTTTCAGGCATGTTTCCTAAAATCTTTATTGCAGAGCTACAGTTTTGCCGGTCACCATGATGGATGGGTTGATGCCAGAATCTGAACTTCCTTTCGCTGGCATCAAGCTTTCCTTGCTAAACCCCTCCCTTCTCATGCAGTCACAGGTCACATTATCCAATTAGTGAGAAGGTCAAAAGTTTACTTCCTCTTTCTTTCCCAGGCTTCCCCCCCCAGTCTAAGCTAAGTATTAACCCAATAAATACCAGACAGTTTTGCATATTGTCAAAGCAAGAATATACAGTATTTGCAGCATTGACATCCGGCCCCCCTTACAAGAAGGACAGATCCTGTAAAGTAAACAAAAGCATATGTTAAGTGTTATCTTTCAGTTTGCTGGGGTGTTTCACATGAAACCTTTCGATCAATCTGTTGGCGTTCACTTCACTAGATTTCACCCAGGTGGCTTCAGACAATGGGTATCCCTTCCATTGTACTAAGTACTGTAATTTCCCTCTAAAGATTCTGGAGTCAAGAATACGTTTCACTTCATAGTGGGTCTGCCCTGCCACTACGAGGGGTCCAGGTGCCTTCTTTGGAGGAGGTCTCAAAGTGGAGCCCCGATAAGGCTTCAACAAACTACAATGGAAAACTGGGTGAATTTTCCCTAACAGTTTAGGGAGTTTTAGTTGTACTGTGACTGGGTTGATGACCTTTACTATGGGGAAAGGCCCCAAGAATTTTGGTCCCAATTTCTTGCTGGGCAATTTGAGGCGTAGATATTTAGTTGACAGATAGACCTTTTCCCCAACTTGGAATGTTCTTTGGGGAGCCCTCTTTTTATCAGCCTGCTTTTTATAGGTTTCAAAAGTCTTTTTTAACGCAGTTTTTGTGTTTTTCCAAACTTCTTCCCACCCTCTCACCCATTGATCAAGTGTCTGTGAAGCGGAGGGCAACTGAGGATATTCAGGAATTGGGTTGAATTCTTTCCCTGTGGCTACTTTGAAAGGCGTGTAGCCGGTGCTGCTGTGCACGGAATTATTGTACGCCACTTCTGCAAAAGGGAGGAGATCAGTCCAGTTCGTCTGTTGGTAAGAAACGTAGCACCTAAGATATTGCTCCACCATTTTGTTAGCGGCTTCAGTGGCCCCATTGGTGGCTGGATGAAAAGCAGATGATAACCCTTGAGATGATCCAATCAATGTAAGGAAATTTCTCCAAAACTTCGCTGTGAATTGCACCCCCCTGTCTGAGATTATTCGCTTAGGGGCACCATGCAGCCGGTAGATATGTTTCAGGAACAATTTGGCCAGGCGTTGGGCAGATGGGAGTCCTTTGCAGGCGATGAAATGAACCTGTTTCGAGAACAGGTCTATCACAGTCCAGATGACAGTATTTCCCCTACTATCAGGTAGGTCCACTATAAAGTCCATAGCTATTTCTTCCCAGGGTTGAGAAGGGTCTGCCATGGGTTGCAGTAACCCAGGAGTTTTCCCCAGGATTCTTTTCATTGTGGCACATACAGTACAACTTTTTACATAGTTTTCCACATCCTTTTTCAGCCACGGCCACCAGAATTGCCGGCGGGTGAGGTGTAGGGTTTTCAAATATCCAAAGTGTCCGGCCTGCTTTACATTGTGGCTGTGGTTGAGAGCATTAAGACAGAGCGCTTCTGGCAAATATAACTTCCCCCCTTTGTAAGCCAAGCCATCCCTGCATGTTAGGGACGCTTGATTATCTTTGAACCATTGGTCAGTGAGGAGCTCTCGTTTTATTTTCTTCACTCCAGGGTCATCCGGATTGGGGACCCTGCGAGGTGTAAGTTGAGCGACAGTTTACGGATTGGGAATAATTGCCTCGTAACCTGCTCTTGTTCACTTTTGTACTGGGGTAACCGGGATAGCGCATCAGCTAGAAAGTTCTTTCCTCCTGGTATGTACTTTAGAGTGAAGTTGAAGCGGTTAAAGCACTGTGCCCACTGTACTTGCTTTGATGACAATTTGCGAGGAGTTTTCAGTGCCTCTAGGTTCTTGTGATCCGTCCATACCTCAAATGGCACCTTGCTCCCTTCTAGATAGTGTCGCCAGTTCAATAGCGCCCACCTAATTGCGAAGGCCTCTTTCTCCCAGATTGCCCATCTTCGCTCACTCTCAGTGAATTTCTTAGAGGTGTAGGCACAGGGTTGCAGGATCCCATTTTTGTTCTTTTGAAGTAACACTGCTCCAACCGCCACATCGCTGGCATCGGCTTGAATCACAAAGGGTTCCCCTGGGCTGGGGTGCTTTAGAACCGGTTCAGCGGCAAATAGTCTCTTTAAATTCTCAAAAGCTGTTTGACAGCTCATTGTCCATGCTAGTGGTTGGCCCGGTCATGGCTTCCCTCCTCCTTTGCCTGTTTTGAGTAGTTCTGTAAGAGGAAGGGCAATCTCGGCAAAAGAAGGGATGAATTGACTATAAAAGTTGGCAAAACCCAGAAAGCTTTGGAGCTGTTTGCGAGTCCTTGGGGGTTGCCATTCGATTATAGTTTTCACCTTGGCCGGATCCATTTCAATACCCTCATTGGAAATTCGGTAGCCAAGATAGTCTAATTGGGTTCGGTGAAATTCACATTTTGACAATTTGACATAAAGCTTGGCATTCAATAGCTTCTTTAACACTTCTCTCACTAGCTTTATGTGATCAGTCATGTTTGTGCTGTATATCAGGATATCATCAAGATACACCAAAACCCCTTTGTACAAGTGATCATGTAGAACCTCATTGATCAACTGCATAAATACAGCTGGGGCCCCCTGTAGTCCAAATGGCATGACTTTGAACTGATAGCTCCCCATTGGACAGTTGAAGGCAGTTTTCCACTCGTCTCCCTCTTTTATTCTCACCCGGTAGTATGCCTCTCTTAGGTCTAACTTAGTGAAGACACTCCCCTTAGCCAGGTGGGTCAATAAATCCTTTAGGAGGGGGAGGGGGTATTTATTTTCCACACCTACAGCATTGAGTCCCTTGTAGTCTACGCAGAGACGAAGAGACCCATCTTTTTTCTCTTTGAACAACACAGGGGCTCCCACGGAAGATTTGGCCCGTTCAATAAACCCCCTTGCTAGGTTCTTGTTCACATATCGCTGCATCTCCTCCATTTCGAGGGGGGACATAGCATACATCCTCGGACGTGGGAGTTTGGCTCCGGGCACCAGTTCGATGGAGCAGTCATTGGGTCTGTGAGGGGGTAGGGCATCACATTCTTTTTCACTGAACACCTCCGCCAGGTCTAAGTATTCTTTGGGGATGACTGGTTCACCTGGAGTCAGTGAGGCAGCCATGTGCGCTCGCTCATTGGGTGGCCTAAGATGCCCAGTAACATCTGTTGAATCAATGGGGGGGGGATCAGGCCCTATAGGTAGTCTCACAATTCTCATTCCTTTCTCCCACCAGATAAACGGCTTCCATTTGTCCAACCAGACTAGTCCTAGGATCACTGCCTCGGTCATTTTTGGAGCCACCAGGAAACGAATAAACTCCCAGTGTGCACCTATTTCCAGGCGTAAAGGCTCAGTTAATTGTGTAATAAGAGTCCCTCCCATCAGGGAGCCATCGGCTTGCTCAAATCTCATTGGTTTGGAAAGCTGTTTTGCCCTTATGCCCATTTTCATGGCAAACGCCAGACTAATAATGCAGCGGGTGCATCCCGAATCAATTAGTACGTTTAAGTCTATTTGTGCCCCAGACTTAGGGATTATAAGTTTGGCAGCCAGTGAAAAAGGCAGGATTTGTCGACTCACCATTGGGTCATTTTCTCCTTCATCGTCACTATCAAAGAAGGGAAGAGCAGGGGCAGGTCCACCTGGGGTTTTGGCATCCTCCTGTGTGAGGGGTGTAACCTGGGCAACTAGTTCTTGCTTGAGTCGATTGGATTTTTCTCTTGTTAGCCGCTGAGCAGGTTTCTTTTGCATTGCCGGTCCTGGCTTGCTCTGCTCGGTGTCCTCCTTGTCCACACCGGAAACACTCGAAGGAAGGGCGTGCAGGTGGCCTGGGTCTCTCAGCTCTTGCACTAGTTGAAGGCTTTCGTGGGGGTGATTGCTGTCCGGGTAGCTCTGGTTGCTGCTTAGGTTCATGTGGGGGAGGCTTTTTATGGCGAGAGAGCTTAACATCTAGCTTCACGGCTGTCTGGTACCACTCCTGAAGCCGATCAGGTATTTCTCGATAGATGCAGGCCTGAGAGAGGTGATCGTCTAATCCCTCAATGAAGAAATGGATGAGGGACTGCTCAGGCCACCCCTCTATTCGACCTGCTATCTTGCGGAATTCTCACACGTACTCCAGGGCAGGCCTCCCGGCTTGTTTTATTTTGTGAATTTGTCCTGCTGCTTTGAGGCCAATGGATGGGTCCTCAAATCGTTCTCTCAGACTTAAAAGAAAGCGGTGGGGATCTTCCAATTCAGGGGCTTGCTCGCTATATAAATGGTTCAGCCATTCAGATGCTTCTCCCTCTAGGTTGGACGCAATAACATCGACCATGGCCCCTGGTTCCGGGTACAGATAGGCCCAGCATTTCAAGTGAAAACGCACTTGGTTGAGAAAAAAAATCAGCTTCTCTGGGTCCCCATCAAAGGTTGCATTGAAGGATGGTGCGAACACAGGCTGCTGTGGCCCCCACTGGGGCTGGTTCCATGGCTGCTGGGCCCTCTGCTGCTGGCCAGCGGGGTTGGATGGTACCCCCTGCTGCTGTAGGCCTCCCAATGGTGACTGCGCAAGTGGGGGTTGTAGTGGTCTTCTCTGTTGTTGGACTGGAGGGGGTGGTGATGCCCTCTGCTGCTGCTGATCATTCATCTGCTGGGGAAACCCATCTACCCATTGCTGCAGATGCCTCAGACTGGAACTCACCCTCTCTTCAGGGTTGGGGTCTCTGGCCGGCGAAGGCAGGGTCTGACAGGCTCCCTGCTGGGCTTCCCACTGTCCTTGTGGCCACCCCAGTTGCTGTAGGCCCCAACCTGGCTGCAGATTTATGCCCAGGGGTTGCACGTTTGGGGGCTGTGGCCAACCTCCTTGCTGTGGCTGTTCTCCCCCCAGCTGCTGATTTCCTGGCTTCTGTACCACCCCAAGACATTGCACGGCCTCTATTAGCTGTGTTAAGTTCAGAAGACATGGATAAGCCACTTGCTGGGAAACCCAATTTCCCCTTTGCTGCAGAGGATTCAAACTGGGATTCTCTCTCTCAGGGCTGGAGCCCATGGCAGAAACATTTGCAATAGGAGGGCTGAAGGTTTCACTTTGTAGGAACTGATTTCTGTTTTTCATTTCTAAGTTTTGAAATCTTTCCAACGACTCACCCATAACTGTGTTATCTGTCCATTCTGCTTTTGAAGTCTTCGCTCTCAGCTGGGAAATCTGCCAAATTCCTCTCTCCTCCAGCTTGCTTTCCCCCGCGGGAAAACTGTTGCAGCCACGGGGCTGGTCTCAGGCAATCTTTCTTTCTCCATAATGAGATCTTCCCCGAAACTTTGCCAGCTCCTCTCAGGCATAGAGGCAGCTGATGGAGTTCGGTTTGAAAAGAGTGTTGGATTCTGGCATGATGTCACATGTTCCGACTAATGAATCACTTCAAAGAACTTTCAGGCATGTTTCCTAAAATCTTTATTGCAGAGCTACAGTTTTGCCGGTCACCATGATGGACGGGTTGATGCCAGAATCTGAACTTCCTTTCGCTGGCATCAAGCTTTCCTTGCTAAACCCCTCCCTTCTCATGCAGTCACAGGTCACATTATCCAATTAGTGAGAAGGTCAAAAGTTTACTTCCTCTTTCTTTCCCGGGCTTTCCCCCCCCCCAGTCTAAGCTAAGTATAAACCCAATAAATACCAGACAGTTTTGCATATTGTCAAAGCAAGAATATACAGTATTTGCAGCATTGACAGATGCCTTTTGTCCCATTGATGAAGGTTGGAAGGACACAAATAGGGCTTCCGACTTACGGAAGGGCTTTGTTCACTTGATATAGCAATGTAAGGTCCTCCTTACATCCAGGGTGTGCCAGCGACGTTCCAATTCATGTGACGGGTGAGGGCAAAAGTTTGGAAGGATGACCTCTTGCGCCCTATGGAAAACCATGTTAACCTTTGGGATAAATGAAGGGTCTAGCCTGAGAACTACCCTGTCCTCATGAAACCGACAAGGCAGCTAACTCCGAAATGCGCCTAGCTGAAGTAATGGCAATCAGAAAGGAGACATTAGCGACAAGTGTCGCAGTGAGCACGTTTTGAGTGGTTCAAAGGGAGATAATGTTAGTGCCTGAAGGACACGAGGTAAATCCCAAGAAGGATACCTATGAATCACAGGCGGTCTGGTATTTGTGACCCCCTTAAGGAAGGCCTGGATGGCTGGATGCCGTGATAAAGAGCCCAAGGAGTCTCATGACAGAATCGAGGACAGAGCTGCTAACTGTCTGCGTAAGGTGTTGGGTGCCAACCCCTTGTTAACGCCCTCCATTAAATATTCCAGTACCCTGGGAATCGTCACCTGTGATAGACTTACGTGCTTCTTGTCACACCAATGACAGAAATTCTTCCACGTATGGTCATAAATTCGGTTCGTTGCTGATCTCCTGGCCGCCTGTATCATATCAATCACCTCCGCTGAGTAAGATTCCCCAGTTAGAGTGCGGCGTTCAAGTGCCAGGAGGTCAATTGAAGCCATTGGGGGTCTGGATGTTGGAGATACCCCTGTATCAGCCGTATCTGGGTGTCGGGAATCCTCCACGAAGCTGAGGATGAAAGACTCACCAGATCCGCGAACCATGGTCTCCTGGGCCAGTAAGGGGCGATGGGAGGATCTTCCCGATTACTGCTGGAAGCAGCGGCAATGGGGGGAAGGCATACAAGAGACCTTGTGGCCACCCGCTGCGAAGCGCATTTGTCCCTTCTGCTCCCCGGGAGGGGAACCAAGAAAGGAATCTGGGTAGCTGAGCGTTCTCCAGGGAGGCAAACAGGTCCACAATCGGATGGCCAAATTTGACTGATATCTCCCTGAAGAAATCTGGATGTAACATCCACTCTGAATGATCTACTGTCGATCTGCTGAAGAAGTCTGCCTATCGATTTGCCTCCCCCTGGCTCTGATGGAGAGTAGGTGTTTCTCTGCCCAAGAGCTCAATGCTTGGGCCTCAGTCATGAGAGATTTGGACCGAGTGCCCCCTTGCCGATTCACGTGGACTTTTGCGGCCATGTTGTCTGTTCGGACCAGTACATGCTGACCCTTGATTGCTGTGTGGAATTTTTGGAGAGCTAGATGTATTGCTCTGAGCTCTAACTAGTTTATGTTGTGTTTGAGGTCTGTTTGCAACCACCGGCCCTGAGCTATCTGGGATTGGATGCGTGCCCCCCAACCGAAAAGGCTTGCGTCAGAGGTCACCTGGAGTCAGCTGGGTTCCTTGAACAGGGTCCCCTTGTGAACGGCCGATGAAATCCACCAGCCAAGTGATAAACATACCTGATGAGGAATCCAAACCAGTTTGTTGGATGTACTGGTATGTTGTCTCTGATACGGAAGCAGGAACCATTGAAGATCCCGGGTATGTAGCCGGGCTCACGGCACGATCACTATGCATTATATTAGTTTGCCTAGGAGTTGAGAAAGCGTGGCCAATGCCACAGCCCTGTCTCTGCACACCTTGTGAGCCAGGTCCCTGATTCTCCTGCACCTCTCCTCTGACAGGTACACATGACGCAATTCGGTGTCTATCACCGCTCCCAGATGAAGCAGGCAGGTATAGAGGGATTCATCTGGCTCTTTTTGAAATTGATCAGGAACCCATGGTTCTGAAGGGTCTTTATGATGAAGGCCAAGTCCGAATGGGCGGCTGAGATTGACTGGGACTGGATCATGATGTTGTCCAGATAACACTGGACCCGTATGGGGATCAGTCTCAAGTGAGCCGCCAACACTGCCAGGATTTTGGTAAAGACCCTGGGGGCTGAGGAAAGGCCGAAAGGAAGAGCCCTGTATTGGAAGTGGCGGTTGAGATAACAAAATCTCAGGTATCTGCGATGATCTGGGAGGATAGGAATGTGTAGATATGCCTCCTTCAGATCTATTGAGGTCAGCAGATCCCCCCACCTGATGCTGGAGTGTGTCAGAATACAATTATATTTCATCTCTAGATGGAGTGTGTCAGAATACAATTATATTTCATCTCTAGTTATCAATTACAAAAACCCCATCTCTACCTTCTATGGATTCTGCTATACGAGGAACGGAAGGGGGTGAACAAAGGGGCTTTATGGCCCTCACTTCCTTCGGTATACTTCAAAGGAACTGAATGTGTATTGCCAAAAGAGCTAACCATAAGAATGGGGCTATTGCCTTTCATGTATTTTTTTTTGAAGTCTCCATCCAGCCGGCAGTAAGGAAAAGGGGTTGGGAATGCAATGCCTGAGACTGTCGCTGAAACAGAGGGGTGATGGGTGGGGCTACTGGGGAACCCCTTAAAACCTTGAATGGGAGAGCTTGGACCCCAAGTCCTGTCTAGAACGCCTGCAACTATTTTCTCTTAATAAAGGATTCCTGTTGGAAGAATTATTCCAAGAGTTTTGTCTTCTTAAGATGCAAAGTGGGGTGGGTCCTTACATTAGACAGGACTTGCAAAATTAATCCACCTGGAAGGCAGACCCTTGCCGGGGGATTTTGCAAAAAATTACCATGTCAGACAATGGAGCAAGAAAGGGGGAAAACTCCCTGGAAAGAGAGCCGCTGACCAAATTGGAACATTGCCAGATGTTGGTATCCGAGAGGTCAGTTCCTCAGGAGAAGAAGTGGTGGAGACAAGGGACCACAAGCCTCACTGGTCAATGGGTGTTGGAAAGAAAAGTGAGTGGGGAAAGGAATCAAGAAAGGTGACCCTGAGACGGGGGACCAAGCAACCAGAATGGAAGCAGGAGATGGAGAAATCCCTGCACGCAAGTGAAGAGGGAGAAAGTTGGGCACCGTACTCAGACTGGATCCTAGAGAAAGCTATTGACCTGATGAAGAGAACTCTCAGCTCCCTACGAGAGGAGAATCCTGAGCCCTACAGCCGCCCCAGCTCCTGGAGCCACAAAGGGAGAGACACCGAGGGGGACGTGGAACCTGCAACCCCAGGGACATCTGCTGATCCAGTAGTCCCCACCCCCTACTGAACCACAGATGGCGATCTGGACGGAAGACACTACCACCAACAACGGAGGCATCGATCCATTCCAAGACATCCACCGTTGAAGGTGAAATTCAAAGGGGAGCCAACACGCTTGGGGTTTTTCCTAACCCAAGTCCTCAGCTACATGGAGGAATACAGGCGGGACATCCCCAGCGACAAAGCCCGCATCCGGATCGTGCAATCTGCCCTGGATGGACTGGCTGCAGATTGGGTGGTGAACTTGCATGACTCCAATGCCCCAGAACTTAGCAACTTCAACCGTTTCATGTCCTCTCTGAGAAGACGATTTGAAGACCCCCTGGCTGACCGCAAAGCCCGCGAAAGGATAAAGACGATGAAGCAAGGCAAACGCCCGGTGGCTGAATATACACAAGAATTCCGGGCCATTGCCAGCAAACTGAACTGGCCAGAAGACATCCTCCTTAGCCATTTCAAAGATGGACTAAATTATGATCTATATGATGCTTGCCTGCCCCGAGGGGACCCACAACAACTTGAGGAATGGTACATCTTGGCAGAGGAAGCAGAGATCGACATATTGAAAAGACACCGCCAAGGAAAACAATGGAGCCGCTCCCCGACTGAGTTGACACACGAACCAGTGAAACCATCAGCTACAGCCAAGAAGTAAATGGGGTGTTTCAAGTGCGGAAGAGAAGGGCATCGAGCTGTAGAATGCCGCTCCAAACCCGCCCAGCACAACATAGACAGATCCCCGATCAGCAAATCCGGAAACTCTTCAGCTAAGCCAAAAGAAACTGCCATGAGAATGATGGAAATTGCGGAACCCCCCACTTCTGCTCATCAGGGGGAAAGAACTCCAGCCTACACCACAGGGCCGGTGGATGCCTCAGATGACATCTCGGAAGGTGAACCCCTGGTAAGTGGACACATCGCACCCATCCTCAAGACAGTGACTATAGTAATTCCCCCCATGCCCGAAGCTGTGAAGGTGAAAGCCTTAATAGACTCTGGCTGCACCCACTGCCTCATTAGCCAGACACTAGTGGGGAATCTGGGCATCCCATCGAGGAGACTAGAACAACCAATCTCATTTGGCCAGTTAGATGGATCCATAGCAGGGGGGGTGCCAGCTACCCTAGCCACTCTACCAATACACCTCTCCCTGGGCAAACATGAGGAGGACATAACGTTTGTGGTGACCCCAGGCATGGAATGCCCAATGGTCCTAGGGAAGGAATGGTTAAAAAAATGGAACCCCTGGGTAAATTGGAGGACGACAGAAATCAAATTCCTGAAGGGGGACCCTATGGACTTAAAACCCCAAGGGAGGCTACCAGAATCAAGAATAGAAAAAGCATCCATGGGAGAGGAAAAGGGACTAACATACCAGAGGAATACAGAGACCTTGCTGAAGTTTTCAGCGAGGAGAGGGCGAATGAGCTCCCCCCCCACCGACCCACAGACTGTACCATTGAATTCAAGCCTGGGGCAAAACTCCCGAAGCCCAGATTATACTCCATGAGCCCAAAGGAGAAGGAGGAAATGGAAAGATTCATAAAAAAAACCTAGAGAGAGGTTTCATTGAGCCAGCCAAGGCTACAGTGGCTGCCCCGGTCCTTTTTAGAGAGAAGAAGGATGGCTCTTTGCGTTTATCCGTGGATTATAGGGCCCTGAATACAATCAGTGAAAGCAACCTATACCCTCTACCCCTCATGAAAGACATGCTGTCACACCTATCGAAAGGGAAATTTTTTTCTAAACTAGACCTCAGGGAAGCTTACTATCACGTGAGAATTAAGGAAGGAGACAAATGGAAGACTGCATTTAACTGCCCCATGGGGTGCTATCAATTCAAAGTGTTGCCATTTGGATTACAAGGGGGCCCTGCAGTCTTTATGCAATTAATCAATGACGTTCTAAGGGAACACCTGTTTAAGGGGGTCCTTGTTTACTTGGACGACATTCTTATCTTCACCGAAACAAAAGAGGAACATGTCACCCTTGTCAGAACGGTTTTAAAGAAACTGCGAGCTGCCCACTTATATGCCAAACTCTCGAAATGCGAATTCCACCAGGAAAGGATAGACTACCTAGGTTATCGCATATCCCCCCAGGGCATTGAAATGGACCCAGAGAAGGTCAGAGCAGTATTAAATTGGGCACCACCCCGCACAAGAAAGCAACTACAAAGTTTCCTGGGCTTTGCAAACTTTTACCGCCAATTCATCCCCTCATTTGCCCAGATAGCCTTGCCCCTCACTAACTTATTAAAAATGAAGGGAGCATCCTCAGTAAAACCTAGCCAGCCACTAATATGGACAATGGAGTGCCAAGCAGCGTTTGAGAGACTAAAGAGTCTTTTTTCTGCCGAACCATTACTAAGACACCCAGACATGGACAAGCCCTTCGTAATACAGGCAGATGCAAGTGATGTGGCAGTGGGGGCTGTTCTATTACAAGAAAACGATGATGGAGTATTGCAACCCTGTGCATACACATCCAAGAAACTCATGGAAACAGAACAGCGCTGGCCCGTGTGGGAGAAGGAGGCATATGGGATACGTTGGGCATTACTCACGTGGCGACAGTTCCTGGAAGGCAACAAAATCCCCTTCCAGGTGTGGACTGATCACAAAAATTTGGAAGCCCTAAAAACGCCCAGGAAACTCAATCCCAAACAAGCCCACTGGTCCCAGCATTTTCACCAGTTCCAATTTAAGCTCAAACATTTACCAGGGAGAAAGAACTTCCCCAATATAACAGCACGCAAGTCACAGACTCTAAACCAATAATGGCAGAGTCACAACTGGCAGCACCAGTAACCACAAGAACCCAGGCTAAATTAAAACCACAACTGGACAGCCAAACTGGAATTGAATTCAGAAAAAGTTTGGAAACAGACGAATGGTTCCAGAAAAAAAAAATGTGTGCACAATGAGAGACGGGTTGCCTTGGGTAGGGGAAAAATTATATATACCAACAACCCAAAGAATCACTTTCATGCAGCTTTGCCATGACACAAAATCAGCAGGGCATTTTGGATTTGTAAAAACTTTACACTTAATTAAATGGCAATTTTGGTGGCCATCAATAAAAAAGGACATAGAAAGTTATGTGGCCAGCTGCCCAAAATGTGCGACTGCAAAGAGGTGGCAAGGGAAATCGCCAGGACTATTACAACCAGTGGCAAATCCCTCAACCCCCTGGAGGGAAATAGCCATGGATTTTATAGTGGAATTGCCTGAAAGCAATGGGAATACTGTTGTCTGGACGGTCACAGACTTGTTTTACAAACAGGTGCAATTTATCTCTTGCCAAAAGATTCCTACCGCAAAAGCCTTAGCAAAACTTTTCATCCAGCACATTTACAGATTGCATGGAGCACCCCAACGCATCACTTCTGACAGGGGGTACAACTTATGTCTGCATTTTGGAAGGAATTTTTATCCCTCTTAGGAACCACTCAGGGACTGACAACTAGCCATCATCCACAATCAAATGGGGGGGGGGGCTGAAAAAATGAACTCCGTACTTAAGCAATATTTAAGATGTTTTCTTAGTTTCCAGCAAACCGAGTGGGAAAACTTACTCCCTTTTGCAGAAGTTGCCTACAATAATGCAGTCCACTCCAGCACAGGTTACACCCCTTTTCAAATAGCCAACGGTCAAAGTTTCAATCCCATGCCAGAATTAACCCCAAACGAACCAACGATCCCTTCACTGAAAGAATGGATGGAAAAACTACAAAACACCTGTCCAATAGTTAGAAAAGCACTAGATGAAGCTAGGCAGGCATACAAAGCACAAGCCAATAAAAAAAAGGTTGAGCCTACACCATTCACTGATAGGTGAAATGGTGTACCTATCTACAAAATACCTAAAGTCCCTACAACCCTGTAAAAAACTTGGACCAAAATATATAGGTCCTTTTCCAATTAAAAGAATCATAAACCCAGTAACAGTAGAATTAGAATTACCAAAAAATCTCAGGCAAATACACCCAATTTTTCATTGCAGCTTTCTGAAAAGAGAGCATCAGTCAGCTTTACGGCCAAAAATCCCCCCATCACCACCTCCAATCATGGTGGAGGGCGAACAATACTTCGAAATAAAGGAAATCCTTGACTCTAGGAGATATCATGGAGCAACTCAGTACCTAGTTGTCTGGAAATACCTCCCTCCCTCACAAAACGATTGGGTCCATAAACGTCATGTCAGAGCATCGAAGCTATTAAAGAAGTCTCACACAGAATACCCTAACAAGCCTGACTAACGTTTATACCTGTTTTGTTTTCTTTCAGGTAGATCTGTCGTATTTTTGAGGGGCAGGAGGTCAGAATCCAATTATATTTCATCTCTAGTTATCAATTATAAAAACCCCATTTCTGCCTTCTCTGGATTCTGCCATACGAGGAAGGGAAGAGGGTGAACAAAGGGGCTTTATGGCCCTCACTTCCTTCGGTATACTTCAAAGGAACTGAAGAGCTAACCATAAGAATGGGGCTATTGCCTTTCCTGTAGTTTTCTTTGAAGTCTCCATCCAGCCGGCAGTAAGGAAAAGGGGTTGGGAATGGAATGCCTGAGACTGTCGCTGAAAGAGGGGGGTGATTGGGTGGGGCTACTGGGGAACCCCTTAAAACCTTGAATGGGAGAGCTTGGACCCCAAGTCCTGTCTAGAACGCCTGCAACCATTTTCTCTTAATAAAGGATTCCTGTTGGAAGAATTATTCCAAGAGTTCTGTCTTCTTAAGATGCAAAGTGGGGTAGTGAAGGTGGAGGTTCAATCCCTTGAGATCGAAGATCGCCATCCCCCCGAAGACTTTGGGACCACAAACAGGATGGAGTAATATTCCTGCCTCACCTGGCTTGGGGGAACCTCCTCTATTGCCCTGATGGTGAGCAGATGTTGGATGGCGTCTTCCATGAGCCCCCTTTTTACCGGGTTTCTCATGGCTGGGCAAGACACGAAGTGATTTAATGGGATGGATTTGAACTCCAGGGACAGACCTTCTCTGATTGTATGTAGAGCCCAGGAGTCTGAGGTCGTGCTTTCCCACTGGCGTATTAAGTAGGTTAGTCTGCCGCCAATAGGAGGAACACCTGAGTCATTTGCCTCGGCGGAAGGGCCGACCCCCTCTGCCACGAAAGGAATGCTTGGTTTGTGACTGGTACCTAGTTCTGTCCCTATAACTTGCCCTATCAAAGGAGCACTCTGATTTAGGAGCATGCGACCGGTATGGTTGCGCAGACTCTGTTGCTGTCCCTGCCCGAAAGGGCTGCTGGCGACTATAAGGAATGTACCGTCTGGTAGACCTCCTTGCCACATGAGAGATTACTTTCTGTTTTTGTTTGCTCTCGACTAAATAAGGTGTTAGGGCCTCCCCAAATAGCTTGCCGCCCTTGAAGGGGGCTGTGGCCGTGCGCCACTTGTGCTTACTTTCAGCTCTCCAGTTTTTTAACCACAAAAGTCTCCTAGCAACCACGCTGGAGGCCATTGCTCAGGCCAAATGTTTGGCCGAATACAGGGAGACGTCAGCCATATATTCAGATGTAGCCAATAATTTGGTTAAATCCTGATGAACCCTAGTTTCCTCAGTGGAATTCTATCCTGTAACTGACGCAGCCAGGTAATAGATATCCTTGCGAAGAAGGAAGTTGCCGTCGCTGCCTTGACCACCCAGGCGGATGCCAAATGCGCTTTGCGCAAAGCCATGTCGGATATTTTTATCATCTGCTTTAAGGGCGTCAGATACGTCAGCGGGGAGGCTGGCAGTTGAATATAGAGGTGCTAGAGATTCATCCACCCTCGGGACTCCTAAAAGGTCTACTAATGCCTTAGACATGTCTACTATTTTGCGCTCAGTCACCCCTTGCGACGGCTGAGCAGCTGGTGACTCCCACTGTTCCTGAATATTTTGGAGAAATAATTGGGAACAGGGAATATGGAGGTGTGTATCTACTGGCACAGCAAATAGAGGATTAGTTTCCTGATCAGAGGAAGGTAGAGCGGTTGGGACCGGATGGGAGGAAAGTTTACTTGCCTCGCAGGCTCTGCGCAACAAGGCAGGAAAGAGCAAAGCATTGAACAGTTCTGACATAGGTTGGGATTCAAAAGTAGGCTCCTTGCAATCTGACCAGCTGTCCTTGCCTCCCACATAATCCGAAACATCGGAGTCAGAATCAGGAGAATGGGATGGGGAGTCCATACCTAATCGCTCCAGTGAAGGCCATGTGGTGGTTGTTGGTGCCGATGAAGAGGAAGGCCCCAGAGTGGGAAACGCCTGCTGGTGGCCCATTGATGCCATGGCTTGGCCCACAGCCTGAGCTATCCACAGCTGGAGCTGGTCGGAGATGGACTGCTCTAGCGGAAGTCTTAACCCCGCAGCAGGTGGTGTGATGACAGCGGTGGGAGCTGTTGAAGGACCTGGCAAATTAAGGTCCTGCCCAAATAAAGGTGGACTTACCTGATCAAGGGTCCGAGTCGGGACCCGCTGATACACCATCTCCTGCGACCACGCTCTGGATGTAGGCGGTTGAGGCACTCCCATATCCGGTGGTATGGAGGTTGACAGTGTGAGACCTTTCTCAGCAGACAGGCATTGGGCCTGGGAGAATTGCTTCTCCAGGACTCTGTGTGTGCGGTCGGCCAGTCTGTCACTTGCCGCACCAGCCCTCCTGCCATGCTTAGATTTTGATTTGGCTTTACCTGAAGGTGGCTGGGTGCCAGCTCAGCTGGGGAGGAAGTGACGTCCATGTCCAAGGGACGTGGCTCAGTTGGTTCTGCCATTTCCATTGAAATACAACCCAAAGTTGCCTTTGGATTGATTCGGTCTGCAGGGGACCTCACGTGGATTGGCATGAGTCAGCTCACTGGCTACCAGAACTCACACTTGGCACCAAAGCACTCATCCGTCCTCAATGTTAGGCGATGAAATCACACGTGTCCCACAATAGTGGCGATGGTCAGGATGCTGGAGCAGCCACTAGATGCAGAGGGACAGAACAAGCACTATGACGACCAGGCCTGAAGGACCGGAGCTGCTGCTGATTCCACACTTTGTGATAACAGAGTGTCTTGAATAGGAGATGTGATTTCTGAAACAATAAGACTCAAGACCAGATGAATACCAACAATCTCAGTAAACTATGTTTCTCCAATGTAATTGACTGCAATCAGTCTCTCTCTCCTATTATTATTAGTCTTATTATTATTATTAGTCAAAATGGCGTCCTAGCCTGGGTGTAGTATGGGCGTAGCCCTGGAAGGGATATCCCTGAAGCTGTAGAGCTGGGATGTCTCGTGAGAGAGAAACAAGGGAAGGGGGAGAAGGAGGCTAATCAAGCCCCCTGAGTCAATGCAAGACAGCTAAAGAACAAACGGCTAATTTAAGGTTTGCAGCTTACTCAGGGAAGGAAGCTGTGAATTGTGCCTAACAGCTGTTAGGTGCGAAAATTTTTGCTGCCACACCATGAGGCTCCCACCTCTTCAGCGGCAACCACAAGCAACAAAAATAAACAATCTGCTTGTTTCCCGTCTCTGTCAGAAACGAAGTCTTTAGAATCTTCCAGAGAAGCAATAACGTTGTAAAAGAGACTGTTTTGCAATTCAAAATGATGGCCGCTACAGAGGCTCCCTACCAAGCCCGGTCAGGAAGAAGCCATGAGGCTTCAAAATGGCGGCCACCAAGCAGAGCAACAGAATGCGCGCTACTAGGAAGGCATAAGCGATCCCCTTCTAATCCCCCCCCCCGAAGAAAGAAGCTTTCCCCACTTCTTTTGGGAATTATTGTGGTGATTCAGCAGACTGCTGAATTCAGAGAAGGGAAAGGCCACCCCCCCCCCCCGTTCTAGCAAAGGGCTCTATTCTAACCCTAAAGGTAGAGAAAGACAGAAATAGATCCTCCAGAGAGGGAAACAAACTTTACTAAACCTAATAACTTTAAGAATCCACCAATGAATCAAAAAATTTAGTTAGACCTGCTCCAAACTACAGAGAGTCAAGAGATTATGTCATCATGGGCGAAGACCAAGATGAAAACTGGGAGGTTCCCAGATAATGAGGCGTGACAACTTGACAACTTGGTCTGATTGGGCAGGAGGACTGAAATAACCCATTGGTGGATTCTTCAGTCATCATGCTGGAGAATGACCTGCAGAGAGCTGGGACCAACGTAACAAAGGCAACCATCAGGGACTCAGATCCTGCAGTGCCAGACGTGTCCCCCTGCTTAAGCCAGTACATGTCCGGGCCCGTCTGAAGTTTGCTAGAGAGCATTTGGATGATCCAGAATAGGATTGGGAGAATGTCCTATGGTCAGATGAAACTAAAGTAGAATTGTTTTGTAGAAACACAACTCGTCATGTTTGGAGGAGAGAGAATGCTGAGTTACATCCAAAGAACACCATACCTACTGTGAAGCATGGGGGTGGCAACATCATGCTTTGGGGTTGTTTCTCTGCAAAGGGACCAGGACGACTGATCCATGTACAGGAAAGAATGAATGGGGCCACGTATCGTGAGATTTTGAGTGCAAACCTCCTTCCATCAGCAAGAGCATTGAAGATGAAACGTGGCTGGGTCTTTCAGCATGACAATGATCCCAAACACACCACCCGGGCAATGAAGGAGTGGCATCGTAAGAAGCATTTCAAGGTCCTGGAGTGGCCTAGCCAGTCTCCAGATCTCAACCCCATAGAAAACCTTTGGAGGGAGTTGAAAGTCCGTGTTGCCCAGCGACAGCCCCAAAACATCACTGCTCTAGAGGAGATCTGCATGGAGGAATGGGCCAACATACCAGCAACAGTGTGTGCCAACCTTGTGAAGACTTACAGAAAACGTTTGACCTCTGACATTGCCAACAAAGGATATATAACAAAGTATTGAGATGAACTTTTGATATTGACCACATACTTATTTTCCACCATAATTTGCAAATAAATTCTATTAGAGAATTTTAATTTCTCTGTTGGTGAAAAAAATAAATCAGAAGCACTCACAGTTGACTGCATTTAGCTGATTCAAATAACTTTATATTTATATAAAAATATTTACAGTACCATTCTTCTTTACAGCAACATAGCTTAATGAAGACTTCTTACAGAGACAAACCAGAGACAAAAACTTTGAGACTGGAAATCCAGCTCCTAACTCAATACTCTTTCGCACAGACTCAGTAGTACTTTCTTCACATTGGCTGACTGTTACCACATGACTCTTCCTGTTCATGAATATTCCAACACTCCTCCCTTCATGACAGGAAGAGACATCAGATCTATTAACTTAATACATTTTCCATAGTGAACATTACCCAATGATTTAATCATCATGTCTGCCAAATTATCCTCAGAAGAACAATGATGTAAACTAATCAATTTTCCTTTTACAGCTTCCCTGACATTACAATACTTAATGTCTACATGTTTACGTCTGTTCTTCACCCTGTCACCAGTTGCCATTTTTATACAGGCAGCATTCTCTTCAAATACCTTTACAGATTCTTTTACATTAATATTTAAATCTTGCAATAACTGTACATATCATGTTACTTCAGAACACAATTCAGATAAAGCAATAAACTCTGCTTCCGTTGTTGAAATAGCAACAGTTGTTTGTTTTCTGGACTTCCATCCAATCAGAGTCCCTCCAAACAATATTATAATCCCAGAATTTGATTTCCCTGTGTTTATGTCATTTGCATAGTCACTATCGACATAACACTTTAATTTCAATTCCTCAGTAATCTGTATTTGAAGACCCAAATTTATAGTTCCCTTTAAATATCTGAGAACCCTTTTTACACCCATCCAATGTAACTTTGTAGGTGCAGCAGTAAAACGACTCAAAATGCTTACTGCGCAAGCTATGTCTGGTCTGGACCACTGTGGTAGATATAACAAACTCCCTATTGCTGAGTGATATATCTCTTGATCACAGGTTTCACCTTTGTCTGCACTTAAACTATTATAAAAATCTGCACTCATGGGTGTGGGAGCAGTATTGCAATCCTTCATATTATATTTCTCCAATAACTGCTCAATTTTTCTCCTTTGACTGAGAATATAACCACCTTTTTCATTTTTCTGTATCTCTACACCAAGATAATTTTTTATTTCTCCCAAATTCTTTAATTCAAATTTCTTTCCTAATTTATCAGAAAATTCTTTGACTTGTGATGTATCCTTTGTGATGAAGCAAAGATCATCCACAAATGATAACAGTAGGCAATTCCCTCCTTGTAACTGTCCAGTATATATACAATTATCAGCTTTGCAATTTTTAAATCCAAGATCCTTTAAAGCAGTATCTAAACAGATATTCCAGTTTCTGGCTGACTGCTTCAGCCCATAAATAGCCTTGTTTAATTTATATACCATGTTAGGTTTTGCAATTTCATATCCTGGTGCTTGGATCATATAAATTTCTTTCTCTAACTCAGCATTGAGGAATGCAGTTGTGATATCAAAGTGCCAGATTTTATGCTTATATGCCACTGCCAACGCCAGTGCTAATCTTATACTCTCACTTTTCACAGTTGGCGCAAATACTTCATCATAGTGCACATTCTTTAATTGTGAAAAACCTTGTGCCACTAACCTGGCCTTATACTGTATATCATTATTTGGCAATACCTTTTTTTTATATACCCATTTACAACCCACAGCTTTGGTTCCCTGTGGCAAAGTCACTGATTAAATACTTCATGGTCTCCCATGGATTTCATCTCTTTATCCATGGCCTCCTTCCATTTTTCTTGTTCAGCTTTTGGTAATGCCAACACCTCTTTATAACTTCTTGGCTCATACCACACATTGCAAACCTTTACCTTGCTGGCAGAATACCTGTCAGGCGGAATTCCTTTATTACATCGCTCTGACCTACGTGGTATTAACTGCTCCTGTGTCTCAAGTCCTTCTGGCTTCATGTCTTGTTCAGCGTCTCCTCCCTGAACATTGACATTTTCAATAATGATTTTTTTCATCACTAGATGAGTTATTGTCACTAAACAGATCACCATCATTAAGTGAGACATACCCAGAATTTGCATTAATTCTATCCCAATTTTGTTCTGCAAAATTAGCAGACCTTGAAATTATAATTCTTTTACTTCCATTGCTAAAGCGATATCCTTTTGACCCTGGCTCATAGCCTGATTGCTTTTGGAATATGTACCCATGCAGTACTTCCAAAAATTCTCAAATGTGCCAATGATGGCTTTCTCCCATATAGAATGGCATATGGAGTGTTATTAATGGAGGAACTCCACAGCCTGTTAACTATATAATTGGCAGTTATTATGGCTTCTTCCCAATATGACCTGCTCATACCAGAATCTTCTAATAATGAATCTTTCATTGTTTGCAAAACACCATTCCTTCTTTCAGCTACACCATTCTCTGCTGCTGTGTAAGGATTTGTATGTCTGTGTCTTATCCCCAACTGCCCCAACCATTGTTGGAATTTAGTTGACATAAATTCATACCTCTGTCAGTTTGCAACTGACACACTTGTTGTCTATACCTTCTCTCTACAAAACTTACCCACTGTTTGAATTGTTGTAGCACCTCTGTCTTACTTCTAAGCAAGTAGCAAAATGAATACCTGCTATAATCATCAACAATTACCAGTGCATATTTTGCTCCTCCTAAACTGGCTTGCATAGATCCCACCAGATCTGCATGGACCAGCTCTAGAACTCTTTTTGTTTGTCTTGTGCTACATTTACTAACTGGGAATGCCTTTGACTTTGATGCTTTGCATACTGCACAGTCCAAATATGTTTTGCATCCCTTTAAATTTAGCCCTTCTGCAAAATCTTGCATTTGCTGCAAAACTTTAAAGCTTGCATGGCCAAGTCTTCTATGCAGAAGATGAACACATGAATCATGCTCTGCAACATTCTTAAATATATGGGAACATTGAACCTTTTGTCCCTGCAATACATATAGATTATCTTCCTTTATGCCTTCTGCACAAATATTCCCATTCCTTTTGATGAGACATTTCCCATTTACAAAAATGACCTCAAAACCTTGTTTGTCTAAATTAGACACACTTAACAAATTATGCTCCATCTCAGGTACACAAAGCACATTGGTAAACTTTGATTCCAAATATGGAATTTTTACATAGCCTTTTCCAATGACTTTTGCTTTCTGGCCATTTGCCAAAGCCACAGCTTCTTTTTTTTTATTGAAAATTTTTAGGTTTTACAAAAAGAAAAGATTCCCCTCCCCCACACCCTCCCCTACCCTCCCCCAGTCTTCCCAGAGCTGAATACAGGCTTAATTAAAAAAAAATTAAAAAAATCTTGAAACACTTATAAGCCATAAACAAATCTAAATACGTTAATTAAACAAATTATAAAATAATTAACAACAATATATAAAAAAAATACAAGAAGAAAAGAAAAAACAGAAAAAGAAAAAATAAAAAAATAAAAATAAAAGAAAATATCTAAGAAATATCTTAAACTTTAATTATAAATTATTCAAAAACTAAGTAATATTTTTTATATCCAACTTATATTGTATGAAGTCTATCCATTTTTTCCATACCAGGAGATACTTCTCCTGCAATTGATCTTTCAAGAAAGCCGAAATCTTTGCCATTTCCGCCAAATAAGAAACTTTAAAAAACCATTCTTGCAATGTAGGCAAAGATTCCTTCTTCCAACATTGCCCTACTAACAACCTGGCCACTGTAATTAAATTTAACATCTTTACTGTCACAATCAGAAACAATACCTAACAAAAACAATTGTGGGGTAAATTTTATCCTTCTTCTGAAAATTCTTTGAATATTCCACCATATTTTAATCCAAAAAGCTTTTATATTTTTACATAACCACCAAATATGGTAATAAGTAGCATCCAAACATCCACATCTCCAACATTTAGGCTGCAAGTCAGGATATATCTAATAAAACCGGTTCCTCAAAATTTTGTGCCCATTTAACCATACATTCTTTAACTAATTCTGCTTCTGAATCCAACTCTACTAACACCCCGTAAACTCTCTTAATGTGAGTTTGTCTTTGATCTTTTATTTGTTTTAGCAAATTCTCATCTTCTCTAAGCAAACCCAAATTACGATCTATCTTCCACCTCTCTACTATTTGTCTATACTGAAACCATGAATAAATAATATTTTCTTGTGTTAAATCTTCCAGAGATTTTAATTGCCAATTTTTACCGTCCCATCTAAGTAATTGTGCATAAGAAACACTATCCATCTTGACTCCTCTCCTTATCCCTTCTGTCACATGCCATGGTATAGCCCATAATGGAATTTTAAAATCATTTCTATAATATTTCTTCCAAACCCAAAGTAAAGAAGTCCTTATAATATGAGATTTAAAAACCCTGTCAACCTTTTTATTGAAAATTAAATAGGCATGCCATCCGAAAAGCAAATCCCAACCCTCTAAGAGGAGTACTTCTATATTTGTTAAATTAACCCAATCACTAATTAATGTTAAAGCCACAACATCATAATACAATTTCAAATTCGGTAACTTGAGTCCACCCTCTCACGAATATCTTGTATAATTTTAAGTTTTACTCTTGGTTTTTTCCCTGCCCAGATAAATTTATTGATACCTTTCTGCCATTCATTTAAATTAACCTAATTCTTTAAAAGGGGTATCATTTGAAATAAAAAAAGAAACTTTGGCAAAACATTCATTTTAATCACCGCAATTCTCCCCAAAAGAGATAATTGCAGCTTCTCCCAATTTTCCAAATCTCTTTGTATTTTGACCCACAGCCTTTCATAATTATTTTTATACAATTTGGCGTTAGAAACAGATAAAGTAACCCCCAGATATTTTACCTTGTTAACAACCTCAAAATCTGTCAACCTAACCAAGGTCTCCTTATCCAAATTAGTCATATTTTTAGGCAATATTTTAGTCTTATTATTGTTAATTTTAAAACCCGAAACCTGTCCATACTGATGTATCAATTGTAATAACTCTATTACAGAATAAGTAGGTTGAGATAAAGTAACAACCAAGTCATCTGCAAAAGCCCTTAATTTATATTCTTTTTTGTTAACTTCTATTCCTTTTATTTGCTGTGATTCTCGAATTTTAATCAACAAAATTTCCAAAGTTAAAACAAACAGCAATGGTGACAATGGACAACCCTGTCTATTCCTCTTCTCTACTGAAAACACCTCTGACAAACCCCCATTAACTATAAGTTGTGCCGTTTGCTTTTGATAAATAACACAAAGAGCTTGTAAAATTTTTTCTCCAAAATTCATTTTCTCAATTAATCTTAACATAAATTGCCAGTTCAACTGGTCAAAAGCTTTTTCAGCATCTAGAAATATCAATCCTGCAGAAATTTGATTGTTTTTATCTAAATATTCTAATAAATTAATAATTTGTCTAACATTATTCTTCATATACCTTCCGGTTATAAAACCCGTTTGATCCATATGTATTACATGATGCAGGACCCTCATGAGTCTATTAGCTAAAATTTTCGAAAAAATCTTATAATCTACATTTAAAAGAGATATAGGTCTATAATTCTTTGGTAAAGTGAGATCTTGATCTTCTTTTGGAATCAAGGATATAAAAGCTCTACCCCATGACGGGGGGATTTCTGAACCTTGTAATATATTATTAAAAAGCTCCCTTAAAGGTTGAATCATCTCTTGTACCAAAGTTTTATAATAAATAGATGTCAATCCATCCGTACCCGGTGCTTTACCTAATTTTAATTCTTTAATTACTGTCTCAATTTCCTCACTAGTAATCAAACTGTTAATTTCTTGTTTTTGATCTTCTGTTAGTTTAGGAAAATTAGCATCTTTTAAATAATTATCTATATCTAAAACCTGTACTTTAGTACTCATATATAATTTTTGATAATAATCTAAAAAAGATTTCTTAATCAACTCCTTCTGATATACCAACTTACCATTATAATTTATTTTATCTATAGTTCTCTGTCTCTGCTTCTTTCTCAATTGATAAGCCAACCATCTCCCTGGTTTATTGGCATTACAAAATGTATTTTGTTTCATATACAATAAATTAGTTGCAGTTTGATCAGCCATCAACATATTAAATTGTGATTTAAGCAATTTTATAGATTCCTTAATCTTCTCATCTGTGGGATTTCTTTCTTTTAATTTAATCTCATCTTCCAACTCTTTCCGTTTCTGCACCTGCTTCTGTCTATGAACCTTATTCATTTGTATCAAAATCCCCCGCATATAAGCTTTACCTGCATCCCAGACCATTGACATTGAAGTTCCCTTATACATATTTAAAGCAAAATAATCCTTTAATTGCTCCTTTAATTTTTGAACATTCTTTTCTTGTCTAAATAAATTTTCATTCATCCTCCAAGATCTCCTCTCCTCTTTTTCATCAACCAGTTCCATCCAAACTGGACTATGATCTGTCAATGTCCTAGGGAAAATCTTAACATTCTTTACCCTAAAATATAAATTGGTTGTAATCAAGAAAAAGTCAATTCTTGAAAAAGACTGATGTCTGTCCGAAAAGAAGGTAAAGTCTCTCTCCTCCAAGTTATGTTCACGCCAATAATCTTGCAGCTCCCAATCCTCTTTCAAGTCAAAAAAAGCTTTAGGTAATTTAGCCTGTTTAAAAGAAATAGAGGGTCCTTTTTTGTCTCTTTGTGTATCTAAAACACCATTCCAGTCTCCCATTAATATAACAGATCTATAATCCAACAAAGTTAGTTTTTGATGTAAAAATCTATAAAATTGTTCCTGTTGTTGATTTGGTGCATACAATCCCACTATAAGTACTTTCTTACCATACAAACCCACTTCAATCATAACATATCTCCCTTGAGAATCATATTCTACTAAACAGGCTGATAGATTTTGTTTAACATAAATAACTACTCCCCCTTTTTTCCCAGGAGCAGAAGATACAAAATGAGATCCCAATCGAGCGTTAACTAGATATTTTTTATCCTTAGAAATAATATGTGTTTCCTGCAAACAAATAATATCATTGTTATGTTGCTTTAAGTAATGAAATATTTTCTTTCTCTTTTGAGGGGAGTTGAGGCCATTAGCATTCCATGTCAGGAGCTTTACCATCTCCCTTGACCAAAAGCCTGGAGAAGATTGCTTGAAGATCTGCCATTGAAGAATGTACTGCAGAGCTCTTAGGTCTTGCTCCTCCCACAGGCACCGAAGCCATTTCTTGTAGAACCTCTTTAACATCTTTCTTCTGTTGTTCCTTTTCCTTACGTCTATGGGCTGCCCGGATCATTCTTTGCTCTTTCATCTCTGCTTGTTGCAACCACTCAGCCTGTAATTTTCCACTATCCATCAATACTACTTCTTCAGACTGCTGTTCCGCCTCCTTGCCATCCAAAACTTTCTGCATCATAGGTGGTGGTGAGTGTGCTCCCAGGACCGACTTGTAAAACTCCTTTGCTTTAGAAACAGTATTAAGTCTATAACGTATCCCCACATGACTCACCATGATGCCAATCGGAATCTCCCATCTGAATGGCATCAATCTTTTTTTAAGTTCATCGGCTAAGAAAGCAAACTCTTTTCTTCTTCTTAAAATTTTAGATGGAATCTCCTTTAAAATAATAACATCTTGAGCAGCAATCTGAAACCTCTTGTTATAAAAAGCTTGTATAATTTCATTATGCAGAGATCTCTTCCCAAAATAGATTACCACATCTCTTGGCAGATTTCTTTGCTTTGCAATCCAAGAATTGACTCTAAATATTTTTTCAATTTCTCTAAATATTTCCTCCTTCTCTCTGTCCAAAATGACAGCAAAGTCATTTGCTACAATCTCTCTCAAATCTTGTTGCATGTCTTCTCTCAGCCCCCTGATTCTTAAAGCGAACTCCATTTCTCTATATTGAGACATAACAATATCATCTTGTGAAGTTTCCATCCTTTTTTTTCCCATACCTTCAAATCTATCTTCCAGAACCTCCACCTTATCTGCAACTTCTTCCACTTCTCAACCACAGAGGCAAGTCCTGTTAGAGCCATAACTATATCTTGCCTCAAAATAATATTATTCTCCACTAAAAGCTCTTTCACTTCCCCTCTCATTTGAGATATAGCATTTCCCATTATATCTTGCATGTCTTTTACCATTACTGCTGGCAAGGGGGGAGAGGGTGGTGGTGTAGCTTTAGGTTGTTGTCCTGGTAAAATCGCAGGAGAAGAAGCCACCTTAGGTACTGTAGATGTTGCTTGCCGCTTTGAAGCCATTTTCAAAAAAAAAAAGTTTTGTTTCTTCTTTCCTCCTTCTTTGAAAAAAGAAATAAAAAATACACAAAAAAAATCCCTTAATAGAAAAAAAAATAGCAAAAGAGAGTTTAACAAAAAAGAATCTTCCTAAAACACAAATCCACCTTAAGAAAAAAATTTTAAAAAAAGAACAATCTAGTCCATTACATTCCGTTCCACTCGCTTTTTTTAAAAAAAAAAAAAACTTTCCGATCGCCATTTTACTTTCACTCTCACAAAAAAAAGAGAGAAAAAAGAAGGGAAATAAAAATCAACCTTTCAAACTAAAGTCCAAATAAAATCCAATAAAAAAATCCTTTATCCAGCTCTGTCCGCTTTTAAAAGTAACTCACCCGGTCTCTTTAAGCGCGGAGGTGGGAGCGGCGTCTTGCTTTGTCCCCAAGGGACAAAGACAGCTGGGAGGTGGAGGCAACCCGAACTCCGAGGGAGCACTCTTTTCACCCCCCAAAGAAAACTTCCTGGGGGGTCTCAGAGGCTCTACCTCTATTCAGGTGATACTCCCCTCCCCCCTTTGCCCGGGAGGGAGGTTTTGAGCTGTGGAACAGCTGGTGTCTGCTGTTCTCTGCGGTTCTAACGCTTTCCCAGGAGGACAGCTACAAAGTAGCCGCCATCACCGACGCTAATCCACCGGAAGCCACAGCTTCTTGTGCTACTGGAACAAACCTGCAAAATAATTCAGAGTCATTAACAATTGTTTGACTTGCCCCACTATCTATTAGCCACTTGTCTCTGTTGTTGCTATAGCAAACTTTTGCAACACCAAAATGTTCCTTTTGCAAAACAGTCCTTTTTCCTTGCACAAATGTCTTTTTCTGCCAATTGTTCCCCTGCAAACAGTTCCTTTGCAGATGGTTGTTTGCTCCACAAATGTAGCAAGTCTTTTCCCGCCAAGCAGCTCTCTGCTTGCAAAATCTCTCCTTTGTTGCAATTTGGTCTGGGTCCGATCTGCTTGTTTCTTCTTCTCTGGAGACTTGCAGTCTGGACCCCCTCCTCAGGAATTTCACCTCCTCATGGCTGCTTCTAAAATGGCATTTTTCTTCTTCATTAAGCAAACATGCCTTTAAAGCCTCAAAATTTAAGTCTTGCTCTTCTTTGCATTCAAATATTGCAGAAACTGTGTCCCAGGTTTTATCTAACTGTTCAACACCAATAAAACCTTCTGGGACTCAGGGAATTTAATCCCACGTTGTTCTAAGTCCAAAAATAAACTTTGTATTTTATTTAAATGCTGTTCCACAGATTCATCTGGTTGCAAACAGGCCCTGTAAAGTTTTCTTGACAATTGCACTATATTGCATGCAGAAACATTCAGGTGCACAGCTCTCAACTTCAACCAAATCTCCTTTGCAGTCTTTAAATTTGCAAGATTTAGAAATTGTGCATCATCGAAATTCAAGATGAGATAAGCCATTGCTTGATCATGGCTTTTCTGATCTGCAGCTGCAAATACTTGTGATGGATTTTTAACAATATACCACAGCTCTTTTGCTTTCAGCAAACATTCCATTTTTGCAGCCCACACAATGTAATTCTTCTGGCTCAAACGAGGCACACAGCTTTCCTTAAATTCCATTGCAGCCATTCTGCTAATTCTGCCTTGTTCTTATACTTTCTAAACACAGGCAATTTCTTCCAGCTTTAAATTACAATGCAGTCCTTAGTAAGCTCTGGGCCCATAACCTATTAGAGAATTTTAATTTCTCTATTGGTGAAAAAATAAATCAGAAGCACTCACAGTTGACTGCATTTAGCTGATTCAAATAACTTTATATTTATATAAAAATATTTACAGTACCATTCTTCTTTACAGCAATATAGCTTAATGAAGACTTCTTACAGAGACAGACCAGAGACAAAAACTTTGAGACTGGAAATCCAGCTCCTAACTCAATACTCTTTTGCACAGACTCAGTAGCACTTTCTTCATATTGGATGACTGAGTTACCACATGACTCTTCCTGTTCATGAATATTCCAACAAATTCTTTCCAAATCAGACAATGTGATTGTCTGGATTTGTTTTCTCATTTTGTCTCTCATAGTTGAGGTCTACCTATGATGACAATTACAGGCCTCTCTCATCTTTTTAAGTGGGAGAACTTGCACAATTGGTGGCTGACTAAATACTTTTTTGCCCCACTGTATAATGCATCTCACTAAGAATTCAGGAAGCAGTTCATCACTCTTCTAATTTAAAAGCACGAGGGTCTCTGAATTCCAGTGTGGTCCCCCATGGCCCTTCCTGTATTGGGAGACTCTGCTGGGGGATGCTGGGAGCTGTAGCTCAGCAACATATGGGGAGAACAGGTTTCACTTCCCTGCTACAGAAGGAGGATGCAAATCATATGACTACCCCAAAGTAAGAATTGGATATTTTTTTATTTATTCAATCATGTATGATTATTCTATGGGAGTGGCAAGAATAAAAAGGCATAGAGGTAGTCCAAAGGAAGTTTGTAAGTCATGGTGGTAATCATGTGATCAATCTGATTTTATGACCTGCAGTTGTTAAATGAACAGCACTTATCTGAACGCTTAATATCCTCCATTAGTTTAAAGTCTCCATGGAGGTTTTCTTGACAATGTTTGTTTGTTATGCCATCTTTCATTGTAGGTAAGGTGGCCGATCTAGCACTCCAATCTTGCATCAGTAACAGCAATGTAAAATATCCCAAAGATGCTTTTTCATGAAGCAACTGGACTTTCTTGTTTTTCCTGTGAAGATATTTTGCTTCGAATCCAAGGAAGTCCAGTTGCCTCTTGAAAAAAAATATTTGGGACAACTATGACTTGGATGGCTGAGAATCTCCCTAGACATTTAGTCATGTAAAATGGGGGGGGGGGTTGCCCAAAACCGGAAGTAAATGCCAGTTTTCAGAAAAAATATTGTAAATCACAGTCCTCACAGTCATCACAAGATATTGCAAAATGTCCATAAATGCAGGCTGGTTGTTGAGAGCCCAAAATGCAATTACGTGATCAATGGCCTGACCATTGAAACTTCAGAATCAATTCTTCAGTTACCTTGGGGCAGGCTTGCAGTGTAACTTCAAATGGTCACTAAGCGGCCAATTGTAAGTGAAGGCTCCTTCTGTGGGTCCTTGTAAAGACCCACCTCAGCTAACCACCCAAGAAAGCAGAACTCTTGAAACAGGCATTGTCTCAAAAGGAAACTTTTATTAGGGATTAGTGACAGTATAGGGAAGTCAAAGTGAGATCTGGGGAAAATCCCTCTTAAATGGTATAGTTAAACCAGCAATATTCTTCCTCCCACCAGAGTCATAATGCCCATCTGAAATCCAGCCAATCCACAGGTGGCACAGTTGGCGGCATCTCAACGTCTTCTCCAGTTTCATTTCTCTGTAACCGTCTCCCTGATAACCGTCTCCTTTCTCAAGGGGATAGAGGCAGGAGAAGAAGAGTAGAAAATGAAAGTTACCCCAAGTGAAAGTAAATATCCCCCCCCCCCAGCAAAATGGCAGGCCCCAAAACAAGAGCACAAGAGTATATATGCAAGGAAAACAATAAGGATTTGGGGACCTGACATCACTTCAAAGTTTCTGCTTACTAGCTGGAGTTCAGAGAAAAAGATTACTGGAGACAATCTCAGGCTGTAACAAAAATGTGCACGGGGACAATTCCTTCAGATACCCTGGTCCCAATTCATAAATGGATCTAAAAGATACAAGGCTATGTCTGTGTTCACCAAATCAGGATTTTTAATCATGTTTCTTTGGCAAGTCATGTTCTCCTCTGTGACATGGCCCACAGTTAGGCTAGCTGGGTTTACAGGGTGGGTGAAAAATAAAATGGAACTATATGCAATGCAAATTAAATTAGTGCAATTTTCCAATGTGTAAACCAGGACAATATGGTTTATGCATCAAAGACATGACTAAAATATGCTGGTTTAATGTTATGTATGAACACAGCAACAACCGTGCTTGATTTTTCAGGGCCCTTCATGGTAAAGCATTGGCAGGAGGTATTCACATATCCCACTCTGAATTAAATGAAGTTTACAGATTGCCTTTGGCACCAATCCCATATAAATGCATTGTAGCAGTCTAAATAGTCAGTTATTACATCATGGATAACTGGAGCAAAACTAAAGCAGGGCCATCAGCTGGCTTACAATTTTTCTCACTTCATAAGCTGTGAAAGTCCATGCCAACTTCTACTCTAAGTACAATTCAGGTCTCTCAATTCTGCCTTTTGTTACACTGAATTTCCAATTCACAAAAAGATTGGAAAATGGAACAGCTCCTATGAAATATCAGTCAAGGTTGAATAATGGTTCCCAGCTTCCATAAAAATATTTAGGCAGGAAAGCTAAAATCCAGAAAAGTTACTTGCAGACAGACTCTGCTTACATTAGAAGCACTTATCTGAAGACTTAATATCCCCCATTAGTTTGAAGTCTCCTTTGAATCAAGCTCCTGGTGACTTCATGGAGGTTTTCTTGACAATGTTTGTTTGTTCATGCCATCTTTCATTCTGTGTAAAGTGGTCTACATAGCACCCCAATCTTCAGCTTTTATCAATAACAGCCATGTAAAACAGGTCGTGCTTGTGATACAGTGATTGGCTCAAAGCCACCAGTCTTAGTTGAACACCTTAATCTCTACACTATAATGGTTCTTCGAAAATGGTTGCAACTATCTTCTTCTTGGATGTATTTTGACTTTCCAATTTAGCCTAGGCTTGCATCTTTGATGGTTTCTTAACAAAATATGGGTCATGCTTGACCCACGATCATGCTTAGTTTCTGAGCCCAGTAAAATCAGCCATGTATTGCCACTTGCTGGTGCATATCTCACTTCACTTTTCCAATAAAAAGAATAATATTAAGGCCGAATATTAAAAGAACAGTAACCAACATTTATAAGAAAAAAAAAATACCAAATAATCACAAAAGCCAGAACTGGTCATAAATAGACAAAATAAACAAAAACCAAGAGAAATGTCAAAAAGAAATGTCCTCCGCTGTTAATGAAATTCAAATAAACTCAAATAAAATATACCTTCCCACAGAGAATTGCACATTTCAGGAAATGCCATCAAGAAAACTACCAAATGTGTCTTTGGGAACAACAATGTATGCAAAACAAGCACAGTTGCTGACCCGTGATACATTCTGACTGTCAGCCTTACAAAGTACACCACCAGGAAACATGACCAGATGAGTTAATTCTACTTTATTGTAAGGTTAGATTAAGAGAATCTTGCAAGTCTGCAAGTCTCTCTTCTCTTTCCCTCTATCGCACAAAAACTAGAAAGGGTCACTTCTGAGCCTCTTGCCCCTTCCACATTCCTGCTTAGGGCTAAGTTACCTTTTATCTGACTGTTCCCTTGGCCGTATCTTGTTGCCTTGTCTCCAAAGATCATTCCCATACAGCAATAGCAATAACATTTAGACTTATATATTTTCTGAGCAGTTTACAATGCCAGCATATTGCCCCCAACAATCTGAGTGCTCATTTTACTGACTTCAGAAAGATGAAGGCTGAGTCAATCTTGAGCCCCATCAGGTTCAAACTCCAGGCTGTGGGCAGAGTTAGCTGCAATACTTCATTTTAACCCCTGCACCACTAGGACTCCTCTTATACCATTACACTTACTGTTCCTGACATAGCATGATAAAGCTCCCTTTGTAACATAGTGTTACACAGTGCCTTCTTTGTTATCAGTTTAAACTGCCTTAAGATTCAGGCTTACCATGAGGAAGATCAGAGGTCAGATGGGGAAGAAGATAGCTTCGGATCAACTCCCACTCAAAGTCATCTTCAGCACCTTGGCTATATTCACACTGATTTAGATCCCCGTCTTCTTCAAATGTGCAGCCAGCTATGAAAGAGATTCAGAGACACGTCAAGATGAAGAACAGCATCTGAGAAATGTACAGAAAATGCATCGTAACAGACAGAGTACAGGAAAATGACAAAGCATGTGTAAATTATAGATATTTCTGCAAAGCACATATAAATTGTAGATATTTCTGTAAGGACCCACCCCACTTTGCATCTTAAGAAGACAGAACTCTTGGAATAATTCTTCCAACAGGCATCCTTTATTAAGAGAAAATGGTTGCAGGCATTCTAGACAGGACTTGGGGTCCAAGCTCTCCCATTCAAGGTTTTAAGGGGTTCCCCAGTAGCCCCACTCAATCACCCCCTACTTCCAGCGACAGTCTCAGGCATTACACTCCCACCCCCTTTTCCTTACTGCCGGCTGGATGGAGACTTCAGAGAAAACTACATGAAAGGTAATAGCCCCATTGTTATGGTTAGTCCTTTTGGTGATACACACATCCAGTTCCTCTGAAGTGTACCGAAGGAAGTGAGGGCCATAAAGCCCCTTTGTTCACCCCCTTCCCTTCATCGTATGACAGAATCCATAGAAGGCAGAAATGGGGTTTTTTATAATTGATAACTAGAGATGAAATATAATTGGATTCTGACAATTTCTGCAGCTGAAATTTCTTTTTCACACTTTCGAAGAACCATTGCATTTAGCAAGGAGGATTTAAGTTTTTGATAATTTTTGATAATCTTCCCAAAAGATATTCAAAGAGTCCATCTACAATCTCCAAGTTATTGATTCACAGTTAACAGTGATTTAACAATCAGGAAGTTGTAAAATTTCAGAACATGTAAAGAATTTCACTAAATATTAGGAAATTTTCCTGATGGAATTACCTTTAGCAGCAGAATAAACTAATCTGAAAAAATACACACTCACCTTCCTAAGATACTTATGGCTGGATAGTCATCTTTGAAGCTATTATAATAATGGGTTTACAGCATTTGAGAGAAATTTAGCAGATGGCAATACCTGCTAAATACATAAATACATAAAGTCTTTTATTTCAATGTAAGGTATTGTAGAATATTTCCGGTAGATCTTATTTGCCTTCTAGAAGTTCTCTGGATTTTTCTATTATCTATTGGATGGGGGGGGGCGGCAAATTCTTTGGGTCCACATACAATATATCCTTTTCAAAGCTGTTACTAGATTATTTCTTCTTACTTTTGTTATTTAGATTACCATCATTTAGAATCAGATTAATACTTTTCTTATTAACTAGGTGCTTCAAATGTAGAGTCAATAATAGGACAGTTTTATTAATTTGCTAAGCCTGCACAACGGGCTTTTGAAAGCTACTATTTTGTTTGACTAAATGTATTTAAATATTTTCTACTGATGGTTACTATTTTGCTCATGCCTCTCACCAACCATTGCTAAAGGTTGGCCTAAAAACAATAAACTTGAAAAATGAATAGTAAAGTAAGTTGGACCCAAATATCCTAAGAAGATATATTTGAGACTTGACAGAGAAAACATCCTGCCACTTCCCAAGCTGCATTAATTTATAATTAAGTTCTTCCAGAGTGGAAAACAAATGTTATATGTAATTCATCCTAGATAAGAATCCAATCATGGGGAAATATTATCAGAGTTTGCATTTAACATTAAAGCACAATTCTAAAAAGGAAGATGCAGGAACCTTTTGCCAGTAAAAATGGATGAGAAGTATTGAATGCTCATAAAATATCTCCTCTTACCTCCCTCAGCAGAATCAACATGGAGGAAAAAAAGAATACAGGCAGTCCTCAACTTACGACCACAATGGAGCCCCCAGTTTATGCTGTTAAGTTAGATCATTGTTAAGTGAGTTTTGCCTCATTTTACAACCTTTCTTGCAAAAGTTGTTAAGTGAATCACTGCAACTGTTAAGTTAGCAACATGGTTCTTAAATGAATCTGATTTCCCCACTCATCAGAAGGGCACAAAAGGTGATTAAAAGACCCCATCTGAATTTTGATCATGTGACCATGGGGATGCTGCAACTGTTGTAAGCAGGAAAATCAGTCATAAGTCATTTTTTCCAGTGGTATTGTAACTTTGAATGACCACTAAATGAACTGTTATAAATCGAGGATGACCTGTATGCAGATATTGCAGATATTATACAATTGGGATGAGGCACTGCATTGCAACATCCTCTACATCAGGGATCTCTATTCCCCGGTCCATGGACCGGTACTGGGCTGCAGCATGCCAGCAACCGGTCCGGACAAACAAGCAAAGCCCCATCAGCGGGATGCAGGCAGCACAGAAAACCACACCCTCTCCGGTCCACGGAAAAACCACATAACTGGTCCCTAGTGCCCAAAAGGTTGGGGACCTCTGCTCTAGATATAGAGAGATCTTACATTTGTTTGCCAGATATGAGAAACTAAGCTACCTCATTTACCACTGGACCTCTAAGTATAGTGTTTAAATTTTCCTCTACAAAAAGGTTTCATTGATTACAGTAAAGGGATATAAAGACGTTTGCACCTACTTTTTTAAAAAGCTGCCAAAAGAACAGGGCAGTTGAAAAGCTGAAAGGATAGATAGAAGAAACAAGCTAACTATAGAGTGAAAATCAAAAGGACAGTCCATCCCTCATGGAACATCTTTCCTCTTTCCTTAATATTTGCTTTAGAAGACTCTTGGATTTTTTTCTCCATGTAATATTCAAGAGTATGATTATCCATTATCCCTGAACAAAACTGCCTGTCCTGCTTCAAGTCAGATTTTCACCAAAGCTAGTCATGAGTTTCAGATTTGTGAAGCTGATCATAATTTGAGGAGGGATTTACAGTAGCAATAGCATCAGCAATAGCACTTAGACTTATATACCACTTCATACTGCTTTACAGCCCTCTCTAAGCAGTTTACAGAGTCAGCATATTGCCCCCAACTATCTGGGTCCTCATTTTACTGACCTCAGAAGGATGGAAGGCTGAGTCAACCTTGAGCCCATCAGAACTGAATTCCAGATTGTGGGCAGAGTTAGCCTGCGATACAGGTAGTCCTTGACTTATAACATTAGTGATCGTTCAAAGTTACAATGGCATCGGGAAAAAGTGACTTATGGCCATTTTTCACATTGACAATCATTGCACAGCATCCTCCATGGTCACGTGATCAAAATTCAGATGATTGGCCACTGGTTCATACTGATGACTGTTGCATGATCCTGGGGTCGTGTGATCCCCTTCTGCAACCTTCTGACAATTAAAGTCAATGGGGAATCCAGATTCACTTAATGACCATGTTACTAATTTAATAACTGCAATAATTCACTTAACAACTGCAGCAAGAGAAGTCGTAAAATGGGGCAAAACTTACTCAACAAATGTTTTACTTAGTAACATAGATTGTGGCCTCAATTGTGATTGTAACTCAAGGATTACCTATCCAGAGGTCCCCAACCTTGGCAACTTTAAAATTTGTGGACTTCAATTCCCAGAATTCCTCAGCCAGCCAGCCTGGCTGAGGAATTCTGGGAGTTGAAGTCCACAAGTCTTAAAGTTGCCAAGATTGGAGACCCCTGATCTATACTACATTCTAACCATTGTGTCCCCAGGGCTCTCTTACATTTAACTGGTGCTTGGAATTTTTTAGAAAGGCTATAATAATTCCTAAACTAGAACATTTTCCTTAGAGAACAGAGAAGCACTCTGAGTAATCTTGATACGGAGAGCCCAAGAACAGAAGAAATGAAGTGACTTGTGTACACCAAGCAACATGCTACTAGAAAAATTCTTTACACAGGGATCCCAATAGAGTAGTTCTTGACTTACAACCATTCATTTACCAAGTATTCAAAGTTACAACAGCATGGGAAATAGTTATTTACAACCTGTCCTCACACTTACGACCATTATAGCATCTCCACAGTCCCCTGATCAAAAATTGGGCATTTGGAACCAGCATCTATTTACAGTAGTTGTCTTAGGGTCACGTTTTGGCAACCTCCCCAGCCAGTTTCCAATAAGCAAAGCCAATGTGGGAAGCCAGATTCATTTACCAACTGTGACAACCCCATCTTGCTTAGCAATGGACACTGTGGTCATAAGTCAAGGACTACTTGTCATGTCAAAAGGTATGCACAAGTCAATTCGTAGATATCTGCCTATAAAGCAAGGACATCAAAGTCGGTCCAAAATTAGGACCTGAATTAACAGGTATTGCCCAACCTGCTTGCATCTTGGATATCTGTGATTTTATCCAAGTAAGACAGGAGAACAAGGAATTAACAGTGGCAGCCAAAAACATCAATGCATTTCTTCTGAGATGTATGCAAGACTAATGACAAATAGCAGCAAGTATCCAGGTTTCAAGCTTTTGCCATTTCAAATATGGGAGTGATTTAAAAGAAATAATCCCTTCCAATTTTTTTTCTAAATGCAACATAAATGCAAAATGCATGGAAAATGAGGCTTCCTATCAAGAACGATGAAAGGAAGAGCAAAGCAAGAAGAAGAAGAAGAAGAAGAAGAAGAAGAAGAAGAAGAAGAAGAAGAAGAAGAAGAAGAAGAAGAAGAAGAAGAAGAAGAAGAAGAAGAAGAAGAAGAAGAAGAAGAAGAAGAAGAAGAAGAAGAAGAAGAGACAGTATGGAAATTCCATAAGCTCATGAACCATCAATCCCCAATGGAAATGATAAAGAATGTCTCATGGTTGTGATCTTTAATAGGAGATGGCCACTGATGGCAATGAAAAGTTCGAAAGAACAACTGACCTTAAGTAGCGAACTAGCAAAGATTCAACAAAATGAAATGGAGGAATATTCTAATCCTGACATTTAGAGCCAAATTTTAAAAAAGCCACTGCAATTGTTTCAGAATGAATGTAAAACCAACAGATAAACAAATCCTTTCTCTTGGGTATTAACCCTGAATCAAAAAAAAAAAAAAAAAAAAAGTCCAGAACGGCCACCACAAATGTGTTTAATTCATGTTTCCTTTTTATCTTGAAATTAACAGTATCATTCAACTGCATCACCTACCATGAATGAAAGATTTAAGATAAAAATTATGACACCAACTTTCTTTTGGCTTTTTTAGCAAGACAGTTGAGCTTATACAGAGAGTCCACAACTTAACGACCACAACTGAGCTCAAAATTTCTGTTGCCAAGTGAAACATTTGTTAAGTTAATTTTGCCCCATTTTACAATTTTTGTTGCCTCAGGTGTTAAGTGAATCACTGCAGTTGTTAAGTTAGTAACACGGTTGTTAAATGAATCAGGCTTCCCCATGGACTTTGCCTGTCAGAAGGTCGCAAAAGGGGATCACATGATTCCGGGACACTGCAACCATCATAAATATGAGGCAGTTACCAAGTGTCCAAATTTTGATTGTGAGATTATGGGGATGCTGCAGTGGTCGTAAGTGTGGAAAAATGGTCAAGTTACTTTTTTCAGTGCTGTCCCAAAGGTGCTTTTTCAAGAGGCAATTGGACTTTCTTGTTTTTCTTTGAAGATGTTTCGCTTCTCATCCAAGAAGCTTCTTCAGTAGAAAAGTCCAGTTGCCTCTTGAAAAAGAACCTTTGGGACAACCATGACCTGGATGACTGAGAATCTCCATAGATTTTTCTCAGTGCTGTTGAACAGTCACTAAATGAACTGTTGTTAAATCAAGGACTACCTGTACTACATATCACGCAAGCTAACATATCCAAAGTTTGCTAGGACAAACATCTTAAATAGCAGGCTCCGATCTGAGTTGGTCACAGAGACCAGAGGTTTTGTTTTCTGAGCTTTTGGACTTGAGCCTGGAGCCCATCCTCAGGGAACTTCTCTCCTGCCTTTCTAACCCTTCTCTCTGAGGATGGGCTCTAGCACAAATCCTGGTGACCGACCTGGACTGGATCCTGCAACATTACCCTGGGACACATCTAGTGCCTTCATTCATCTTAAACAGCCTTCCTCATCTGTGCCTCTGTCCAGAAAAGTAGACTTCAAAGGCCTCGAATTCTTTTAGCAAAAGCATGGCGTCAGCTGAAAATTCTGAGCTTTTAAATCCACCCACTTGCAGAACAGAGGAAGTTGGTCTAGAGCAGGGGTAGGCAACCTTGGCTCTTTTATGACTCGTGGACTTCAACTCCAAGAATTCCTCAGCCAGCCACGGGAGCTGAAGTCCACGAGTCATAAAAGAGCCAAGGTTGCCTACCCCTGCTCTAGAGAAAGAATGTAAACTGGAATAAGTAAATTAAGATGTTTCTTTGTCCTCAAATCCCTTTACCCCCCCCCTTTTTTTTTTTTTGGTCTCTTCTTGCATTTTACGCTTCTCAGAAGGATTGGAGGACAAAGCATTAAGTGTGAAATCCTGTGTATGTCTGTGATTTTTCACAGTTATGACAGGAAAATAGGAGTGAATAAATTGAGAAATGCAACTTGGCAAGACCTCCTGATACACTCACAAGCCATACAATTCGTGGAAATAAAGGGAGAATTTCAGTTCCTAAGTTTATTCAGATGGAAACCACAAATTCTGGTTCCCTGAGGATGGGCTTCAACATGAATCTGAAAGCTCGGAAGACTAAACCAGTTGTGGAATTCAAGTATGTGAACAACCGGTTCTCTGTGTAGATGCCGCTTCCGGAAGTCCATTCTGGGTCTGGGCAACAAAAAATTAGCTACCGGTTCTGCCAAAGTGGTGCAAACCGGCTGAATCCCACCACTGGACTAAACCTCCAGTTCCAGTGACTAACCTATATTGGATCCTGCAACATTATCCTGGGACACGAATATAGGTAGTCCTTGACTTACAACAGTACATTTAGTGTCCATAGAAGGTTACAACAGCACTGAAAAAAGTGACTTATAACTGTTTTTCACACTTATGACCGATGCAGCATCCCTATGGCCACATGATTAAAATTTGGATGCTTGGCAACAGGCTCCTATTTATGTCACTTGCCGCATCCTGGGGTCATGTGATCCCATTTTGCAACCTTCTGACAAGCAAAGTCAATGGGGAAGCTGGATCCACTTAACAACCGTTACTAACATAACAACCATAGTGATTCACTTAACACCTCTGGCAAGATAGGTTGTAAAATGGGGCAAAACTTACTTCACTGTCTGGCTTAGTAATGGAAATTTTGGGCTCAATTGTGGTAGTCAATCGAGGACTTCATTCGTGAGACAAAAATTTCCCTGCCATCTGGCTAAAGCAAATCCCAAACTCACAAGGTTTGTGTGTGAAAATAAAGTTAGTGTGAAGATCTTAGTACAGAAGAGGCGTTATCTTACCTGAACACCTTTTCTCAGTACGGAGATGGAGAATCCACCAATGGGTTTTCTCTGTCTACCTGCTCTTGAGACCAAGTAGCCAAACTTGACACGCCCCCTCTTGCTAGGAGATCCAGTCTTAATGAGGGCGAAAGTGGCTGAAGGTGGACAAGGTGTTGGCTATCAATCCCTTAAATTCGGCCTAACTAACCTAAAGGGTGGGTGTGGATTCTCCATCTCCGTACTGAGAAAAGGCATTCAGATAAGACAACGCCCCTTCTCCAGTACAGGAGAGGGAGAATCCACCAATGGGACATACCAAAGCCTCATTGTCCTGATGGGTGGGAAACAGATAAGGCCAGAACAGTATCCCCAGAGACCACCTGTTGAAGGACCCTCCGATCAAAGGAGGCGTCTGCAGAAGCGAAACGGTCAATCCTGTAGTGGCATACAAACGGGGAGGGTGAGGACCATGTCTCAGCCCTGCAAATCTCCTCGATGGACGCCTGAGTGGCCCATGCCACAGAGGTCGCAGCACTGTGAGTGGAATAGGCAGTAAGATGACTTGGAGCCGGCAGGGAAGAGAACTGGTACACCTCCGCGATACAGGCCCTGATCCACCTGCCAATAGTGCCAGCAGAAACCTTCTGTCCCAGAGAAGCCAGACGGAAGGAGATAAATAGAGACTCAGATCTATGAAAAGGCTCTATGCGCTTCATGTAATGCTGCAGTGCCCTGCGGACGTCCAGTGTGTGCCACTGCTGCTCCAAGTCATGGGAAGGATTGGGATAAAAAATTTGCAAAATGACTTCCTGTGCCCTATGGAAGAGCAAGTTGACCTTGAGCATGAAAGCGGGGTCCAGCCGAAGGACCACCCAATTGCTGTGAAAGATACAAAGGTCATTCCTGACTGAGAGAGCAGCCAGCTCAGAGATACATCTGGCTGATGTGATGGCAATTAAGAACGCAACCTTAAGAGACAAGTTCTGCAACGGAATAGTAGCTATGGGCTCAAAGGGTGGTTTTGTTAGAGCGCGAAGCATGCGAGGCAATTCCCAAGAGGGGTACCTGTGTACACGGGAGGTCTGGTGTTGCACGCACCCTTGATGAAGGCACGAATCCTAGGATGATGAGCTAAGGGAACTGAATCCGCACAAGTGAGTAAGGTTGACAGGGCCACCACCTGTCTGCGAATAGTCGCAGGGGCAAGGCCTCTGTCCAGACCATCCAGAAGATAATCTACAATCTGAGGGATGGTCAATTTGTATACATCCAGTTGTCGCCTTCTACACCAATGGCAAACATTTTTCCAAGTAGAATCATAAATGCAATTGGTGGCTGGGCGACAAGAGGCCTGAATCATGGTAATTGTGTCTGTGGGGGGGGATAATTCTTGTGTCACGATGCTGCGCTCAAACGCCAGACGGTCAACTGTAACCATTGAGGGTCTGGGTGTTGGAGGATCCCCTGGTGTAAAGACATGCGATGTGGAGGAATCTTCCATGGAGGAGACCGGGAAAGATTCACCAAGTTGGCAAACCACGGCCTCTATGGCCAATACAGGGCCACGAGGATCACTTCCGCCTGCTCCTGGAGTAGTTTGTGGATGGTCGCCGGTATGAGTGGGAGGGGAGGGAAAGCATAAAGAAGACCTTGTGGCCACGGGGTCTGCAAGGCATCTGTCCCCTCTGCCCCTGGAAGAAAATAGCGGGAGTAGTACCTGGGGAGTTGGGCATTGGCTGACAACGCAAACAGGTCGAGGATCGGATGGCCGAACTTGTGGGTGATCTCGGAGAACAGATCCAGATGCAACCCCACTCCGAGGGGTCCACCATAGAGTGACTCAAAAAGTCTGCCTGCTGGTTCTCGACCCCCGAGATGTGTTCGGCCCTGAGAGAGGCCAGATTAGACTCTGCCCAGGAATCCAGGAGTCGTGCCTCGGACATAAGGGATCTGGACCTAGTGCCCCCCTGATGATTGACGTGTGCATTGGATGCCACATTGTCCGTGAGGATCAGAACTTGATGTCCCCTGATCCAGTGCCTGAATTGGCGAAGAGCTATGTGGATGGCCCTGAGCTCCAGCCAATTGATGTTGTGTCTCAAGTCTGTGCAGGACCAGTGGCCCTGTGCAAACTGAGACTGTAGATGGGCTCCCCAACCGAATAGACTGGCATCCGTCATAATGGTGATGCAGTCCGGTTCCTTGAAGGGTGATCCCTTGGTCACTGCTTGTGAGAACCACCAGTGCAGAGATCTGAGGATGTGAACTGGGAGCCTGACCTGATGGTTGGATGCTCTGACATTCACCCGCTGAAATGATAGGAAGAACCATTGGAGGTCCCGCAAGTGGAGCCTGGCCCAGGGAACTATGGCTATGCAGGAAACCATCTTTCCCAGGAGCTGGGAGAGTAAGATCAGTGGAATGGTACAGTCCCTGTACACCCGACAAGCCAGATCCCTGATGCTGACTGTGTTCAGCAGGTCAGCGGTTCAAATCTCACCGGCTCAAGGTTGACTCAGCCTTCCATCCTTCCGAGGTAGGTAAAATGAGGACCCAGATTATTGGGGGCAATGTAAATATATATATACATTGCTTACTGGTGTACACCGCTTAGAGAGTGCTTGCACGGTATATAAGTCTAATAAATAAATAAATAAATAAATAGCTCCTGGGAGAGATAGTTTGTGTTGCCTATGATGGCTCCCAGGTGCAGAAGCCTGGAGGAGGGAACCGTCTGGCTTTTTTGAAAATTGACTGAGAAGCCATGTTGTTGGAGGACCTGAATGGTCCTCCAACAACATGCCTATGATGCCTATGGTGCCTATGATGCCTATGGTGCCTATGGTGTGTTTCAGGTCTGCCTGAGCTGCCTGGAAGGAGGATGCTTGAATCAGGATGTCGTCCAGGTAACACTGGATGCATATTGGTACCTTCGTCAAGTGGGCGGCTAGTATGGCCAGGATCTTGGTGAACACCCTGGGTGCCGAGAAAAGGCCGAAAGGGAGGGCCTTGTACTGGAAATGACTGCCCCTGTAACAGAACCTGAGGAACTGCCAATGAGCTGGATGGATAGGGATGTGGAGGTACGCTTCCGTGAGGTTTATTGACGCCAGGAAGTCTCCCTGTCTGATGCCCCCCAGGATGGACTGGAGTGATTGCATCTTGAACTTTTTGTAAGTGATGTAATAGTTTAGACCCTTGAGGTCCAGAATCGCTCTCCATCCCCCTGAGGCCTTGGGAACCACAAAGAGGATGGAGTAGAATCCCCCTCCTTTGTGGTTCGGCGGTACGGTTCTATGGCCTGAATCTCTAGAAGATGTTGAATAGCCTCCTGCATGAGTCCTTGTTTGAGTGGATCCCGAGAAATGGGACAAGCAATGAATCGGTCCGGGGGGCTGGCCAGAAATTCCAGGGATAGACCAAACTGGATGGTTTGCAAGACCCAGGTGTCCGTGGAAGTGAGTTCCCACTCATGGAAGAAGTGGGCCAGCCTTCCCCAGATGGGAAGTGTAGTGTAAAAGTCACTTGGACCTCCTGTAGGGACGTCCTGCCCCTCAAAATGGCTGCTTAGATTGACTCTGCTGTCTGGACCGAAAACCCGGCCTGTCATACGGACGATCATATGGCCTATCCTGTCTGGGTGTGTATGAGCAGGAAGGCTGAGTGACTGATGGGCCTGCCGCTGGCCGAAAGGACTGCCTGCGGAAGTAGGGAGCAGGACGTTTGTCGGCCCATTTGTTCAAATGGGCCAGGACCTTCCGCTTGTCCTTGTTCTCCACAAGGTACAGGGCCAAGGCCTCCCCAAAAAGATTATTGTCCAGATAGGGAGCAGTCGCAAGACGCCATTTGGCTTTGGCATTGGCCTGCCAGTGTTTCAGCCAGAGCATCCTCCTGGCTGTAATGTTGGATGCTAGAGACCTAGAAGCAAAGTTGGCCAACTGAAGCGTTGCGTCCGCAGCATACTCAGTGGCTGCCACCATTTTGCTTAGGTCCTGATGGGTCCAAATGTCCTCAGCAGGGACCCTGGCCTGAAGCTGACCCAGAGTGGTACGCACAAAGAAGGATGCACAAGTGGCCATTTTGATTGCCCATGCTGCTGATTGATGGGTCTTCCTGAAGATCTGGTCCCACTTTCTGTCATCCACTTTAAGCGCCTCTGACATGTCTCCAGCGACCGCAGTCTGGGATACCAGAGGGTCCAGGCTTCATCAACCTTGGGGACCTCCAGGGCATCAGTGAGGTCTGTGGAGGTGCTAAAAATCTTTTTGTCAGACCCGCTTATGGAAGGGAAGGAGGAAGGTGAGGCCCATTGTTTTTTGATCCCCTTGAGAAAAATAGAGGGACACGGAATGTGATGTTGGGCTGCCACTGTCTCAAAAAATATCGGATTTGGACTAGAGTCCGAAGTTGCCTGCAGCTGGGGAAACTGATCGGACCCTATATTTGCCACTGAAGTGGCTTTGCGAAGGAAGGGAAGAAAGAGGGCAGGATTGAACAGGCCTCCTGATGGGGAGGGTTCAGGTGGAAGTTCCTCCTCCTCTGATAAATTAAATTCCATCTGCTCCTCGCCTTGCAGCGAAGAGTAACCGCTTATGGAGGAGTGTGCAGGAGATGTGGGTTCCTGAGGAATAGGAAACCCCATGGAGGAAACATAAGGTGGCATGGTTGATGTAGAAGCCCCTTGTCCAGACGGATGAAAGGACCTTTCTGCTAGAGCGTGGTCCACAACCTTGGATAGTAAGGCCTCGAGATGGCTGTCGGAGAAAATGTCTCCAATGTCTGGCCCCCTGAGTCCTGCGACTGTAAGGGTAAAGATGGCCTCTGGGGCTGAGCCTGAGGCTGTTGAGCCAATACAGGAGGGCAGCTGAGTGTGGCAGGTGTACCTGTGAGAGACCACACACCTTGGGCCAAGGTTGAAGGGCCTAAAGGAAGGTCAAATTCAGGAACCGCCATTTGGTCCATCTCTAATCGGGCCTGTCTCTGTGTTCTATCCCAGCCTATTGCCATCCTTGTTAAAGGCACAGGGACCAAACCCCTGCTGATGCAATAAGCTGGAGACTTTACAACAAAACAAACCTCTTTTAATATGGGTGACAAACCTGTCAAATAGTCCAAAACACAAACAGCAAAACTCAAGTCCAAAGGAAACACGATGCAAACAGACGAGAAGTCACAAGCAAGACAAACAGACCAGGATTCCAAGAAGCACTTTGCAAACGGTTGCCTTCAGCAACCAGCACCACCCACACCTCCTCTCTTTATTCAGCAGTCCCAAGGCGTTGCCTCTCATCGCCTTCTCCTTTTACTCTGGAGGCGTCGTATTGATTGCTGTTGATTTTCTCTTGCTAAATGATGACGTGTGCGAGCATCAATTAGCGAGTCCATCAGGTGTGACTCTCTGAGTCTAACTCATTCTCCTCACACAGCTGAGCTTCATCAGGAACACGACTGGAGGGCCCAGGCTCTGCATCAAACCGTGAGTCTTGTAATTCATCCGAGCCTCCCTCTGCCCCTGATGGCTCTTCAAATACCTCCTCCACCTCCTCCTCAGATTCCTCAGACTCAGCTGTTGCGAGCATAGGCTGGCACAGAATCACAACACTCTGCACTCTGGAGAACTCCTTCTCCAGAGCCTGGTGCCTATGGCTGGCTTGCTTTTCCGCCAACTTGGAAGGCTTCTTGAGAGTGGTCTTAGCCTTAGATTTGGGCTTGCCTGCTGCCTCCTGTTCAGAGGATTTGTGCTGGCCATAACTAGAGGGTGGGGAGGCGGAGCTCATGGGTTGAGGCATCGTTGTGTCCTCCATCCTATTTGAGCAGCCTCAGGGAAACTGAGACGAAGCTCTGGCAGGCAAGCTGTTGGTGGAAGCGAAATTGGAACAAGTAACAAGACTGCTCCCCTGACCACCTGACCAGAAAAAAATTATATCTGGGCTTTGGTCATGGCAATTGAGTCAGATGCCGAAGGCACGGTTGGGGACCCACTCTGGGCTCTGCCCGGAGGCCTTAGGTGGCCAGTCAATGTGCACCAGCAAAAAAGGAAAAACCCCAATGAGGGCACAGAGGGCCTGAAAGGAAAAAATGTCCTGGCAAGGAAGGATCAGGCTCAATTGGCGGCTACACAATTTGTATGTATTGCAGAAGGTGATGTGTGGTTTAATGTACCAGGAAGTCACTAGGTTGGTGAATCTGGATTAGTTCATATTCAGTAGCACAATACACATTGTTATGAGCTAGATAGCACTCTAAATGGCTGTGTTACTTTGAGTAGGCCTCGTTGGGCCTAAAGAAGCTCCTACGTGGCGTTCAAGATGGCAGCCATCAGGAAATGATCTAGTTAACTGTGCCCAGAGGAGTGCAGTGAAATTGGAAATTAAGTACTAAAAGGGCTGTATAAAGTAAGTCACTAATGGGGCAGAGTGCTGAGAGGGCCGAAGAAAGGCCGTTCGCAGCTCTTTGCCTGGGTCGGCGGCCTCAAAATGGCGGCCGCAACTTGTTCTTTGCTGAGAACGGTCTCGGTGGCCTCAAAATCAAAAATCCAGATGGCTGGGGCGATCGCAATAGCAGCAGTAGACGCTGCGCCGAAATTGCGCCCAACGAACTTACTTCTAAACGGCAGGCAAGAGAGGAGATGAATCGGACTTCGTTGCCTTTGTCGGCAACCAAAATGGTGTCTGCGATCAATTCCGGCAGCCGGAGGTGAGTCCGGAGGCCCTGAATCGAATCTCCAATTTCAGACCAGCAGTCTGAAAGAGCACCCAGTAGTTTAAAGAAAAGGAGAAAAAGGGAGGAAAAAAAAGGGGGGAGAAAGAACGATGTCCCAAGCAGCCCCTGTTTAGAAATTTTCCCCAGAGCCCTGGGGAAAGAAAGAAAGGAAAGCTGCAGAAAACTCCCCCCCACACACACCTTACAGTCCTCAAATCTGTGATTAAGGGAGGATTCCAAATTAGTATTTAGTTAATTTTTGAGGGAAAAGGAGAACTCACCAATGGATTTCTAACCTGCTATCTGCTGAGAGCCAAACCTGATACGTCTTCAAGAGCTGAGACCAAGTTAAGACTGGATCTCCTAGCAAGAGGGGGCGTGTCAAGTTTGGCTACTTGGTCTCAAGAGCAGGCAGACAGAGAAAACCCATTGGTGGATTCTCCATCTCCTGTACTGGAGAAATATTATTTTTCGGTGTAGTTTAGGAAACTTAACAACCTTTCCAAGTGTTTATTCTGTTGAAGGATCAAAACTGTCGAGAAATGGCTGGCATTCAAATTCAGGCTATCAAAATATTTTTATTCTTAGCAAAAAAGAAAAAAGAAAAAGAAACAGTTTTAGATTAAGGTTTAAAATATTAGAAAATCATTCTACACAGCATTCTTTACTTTCAAAGCAATCCTAGCATTAACAATAGAGTATGAGCACTAAAAGATGTTGGATTTATTGTTCAAAATTTCTTCTCAACATAAGACCTTCTCAATAAATGGAGAAGATAACAAAAGGTTGTTTTCTTTGGAGTTTTGCCAATCAAACAATGCCCAGCTTAGTGATCCTTCTGTGATTCTATTTTGTTTCTGATTGAGTTTAAAGTTGCTGGAGAACTTGATGATGCACAGTTTTGCAATGAAAAAAAAAAAGTCAGGGTGGAAGAAAACACAAGTGAAATGGTCTATTAAAGTGAATCGGTCTATTAATAAAATGTTTGCAGCAGCTTTGAGTATTATTATTAAGAAAAAAAATATGACAGGATAATTAATGCCTTTATTAAAATCAACAAAAAGCTACAAAAAGGCAACAGCTTTTATACAACTGCATTTTTCAGGCTGAATGTTATGTTGTTCAAAAATAGATAGAAAAAAAAATGGATAAATTAATCCAGGTATGTAATCATGGTGGCATGATTTCAGAAAGGGAGAAAACAGAACTGTGAAATTTAAAAGATGTGTGCTCTTTTTATGGGATGGCAACCTTGAAAGAGATCTAGGCCTAAGTCATTCTTTTAATTAATTTCAAATTATGCATTCTTATTTATTGTCTTAATATTTTAATGTTTTATAATGCTTTATCATGTTATAAGCTGCCCAGTGTCGCATGACAGGAGATGGGCAGCATATAAATTTAATTAATAAATTAAAATAAATTAAAATTTTGCATCAAAATCTGCCTTGCAATGTGATTTTTGCAGATTTTTTTCCCCTGTGAAAAACAATCTGTTTTCCTACTTTTCTTCCTTATACAATTCTTCTTTAAGACTTAATGGTAATGTGTAAAATCAGAGAGAATATTGCGTGAGAATATATGGAACATTCAGACAAATCCCTTGACCATCAAATCACTACCCAAATAAAAAAACACCACCGCCCATCCAGTCCTGTGATTTTCACCAAAATTTAAAAGCAGACTCTCTTCCATCACCAACCATACAACTGGTGTACAGCAATCAAACAGGACAGGTATAGACTTCAAAGGATAATTAGGACTGCAGAAAAAGTAATTACAATCAGCCTGTCTTCCACAGAGGACCTGTATATTGCATGGGTCAGAAAGAGGGCTGAGAAAATATCTACCAACCCCTCACATCCTGGACCTAACTTCTCCCCTCGGGATGCCGCTACAGGGCATTGCATGCCAAAAGAACTGGACACCAGGACAGTTTTTCCCTTGTACCATCACTCTGCTAATTCCCACAGTACTGTCTTTATGCCTAAGTATATTTACCCATGACTGTATTACTAGTATCTTTCTCATCTTTCCTTTTACCTTCTATTATTGATATCTTATAAAGACTTCGTTGTTTGTATGTACACTGATAGCTTCTGCACCGGAGACAAATTTCTTATGTATCCAATCACACTTGGCCAGTAAAGAATATTCTATTCTATATTCTTCTACTCAGATTGAAAATTGACAGGAAAAAAAATGCAACAGATCTTTGGAGCACCAGCTAAGTTAAAAACACTGCAGAAATTTACGTTAAGCTCTCCAAGCAAGCCAGTTTCATAGTAAGCATCAGACAAATCCACATTTGCAATGGCCCAGGCAGACACTGCTGGTGTCTAAGAGTTGCAGTGGTTACTCCCTCTTTTTAACACTTAGAAATGAAGGACACCTCCACTATTACTATGCCTTGCCTCCTTCAGCAGTTTCAACAACCATTTTCAAGGCACCAGGCACCAGGCCTAAAAGAATGGAAAGAAATCAGTGCTATGGAAGCAAATTCACATTTTCCCCACAGGAGGTCCATCACGCTAGACATTGTTAAAACATTAGAAATCAAAACAACAGTAAGCATAGCAAAATGATTGGGATGGGGATGGGAGCATGCAAGAACAGCAGGACTGTGACGGAACAGCCCTCATCCATCAAAAGTGCAGGAGAAGAAAATATCTTCAGTCATGGATTGTAAATGTCATGCAAATCCAAACCGCATTCGGATGGCCTGCCTAAGCACACTCACCGAACAGTAACTTCTGTTGAAGGATGTTGATTCAACAATGTTGAAGAACACTGTGTGTTCTTACTTCCTTCGAAGTAAGAACACACAATGAATCACTCTGTCTTCTGCATATCTCTAGATACCCCACATTTTTTTCTGTTCATTGGAGTCACTGTATTAGTGACAAAAGACTGATTAACCCAATATGCCAAGACTACCTATTTATATATTTATTTATTTGTATTTATTCACCTTTATTATTTTTACAAGCTACTCAAGGCAGCAAACATATCCAACACACCTTCCTTCTCCTATTTTCCCCACAACAACCCAGTGAGGTAAATTGGGCTGAGATTGGTCAATGGTCACTCAGCCAGCTTTCATAGCTAAGGTGGGACTTGAACTCACAGTCTCCCACTTTCTAGCTTGATGCCTTAACCACTAGGCCAAACTATATAAACAAAATATATAAAGAAAAATGATATGGTTTATTTGGTTTTGGGTTAGCATGTTGAATGAAGTAGTTCTACTGTGGTATAGATACCAAACTTTATGACTTAGTGGATTGATTGAACTTAGACTCCTCACAGTTCACAGTTGAGAAATGGTGTGTCAAGCCCATGTGGGGCTGTATGTATAAACCTAGTCATAGATTCACCACAGTATAAATTATGAGTCATCATAGTTTCCCTACCAGAGAATGATTCCTCTGCTTTCTCCTCAATTTGTATGCAATCCCTTCTTTTCATACTGTTCCTTGCTCTTCGTTTCGGCTAAGTTTTTTCCTCCTTTCTCAAGTTCTCCTAGTTCAGGGATAGGTAACCTTGGCTCTTTTATGACTTGTGGACTTCAACTCCCAGAATTCCTGAGTCAGCATGGCTGGTTCAGAAATTCTGGGTGTTGAAGTCCACAAATCATAAAAGAGCCAAGGTTGCCTATCCCTGGTCTAGGGATTTCTCAGCCTTGAGTGGCAGTTTGTCCTCCACCAATCAGAAACCCCAACCCATATAACAAGGGAGAAGAGAGAGGGGGGAGGGATGAGAAGATGACCTTGAGAAGAACTAGGATAGGGATAGGCAACCTTGGCTCTTTTATGGCTGGCTCAGGAATTCTGGGAGTTGAAGTCCATGAGTCATAAAAGAGCCAAGGTTGCTACCCCTGCCCTAGACAAATAGACAGTGAATTCTTTGAAGTGGCTCCACTTGAGCTTATAGGGGACATTGTTTTCTTAACACTTCTTTGTTTGCACAACACACATTCAAAGCAGCCCTTTCAAATACTTTGCATAGTCCTGCTAAGTAGTATAAACAAAGCCAAATATCCAAGCTAGCTTTGGATGTCAATTGTTTGTTAACTCCTAGGAATCCGGAAAGCAATGAATCATGGGAAGGGACACCAGTTTGGGCAGGCCATTCAACACTGAATTCCAGTCAACATCGGATACCCAGCCCAAAACAACATCATTGCAATAGTTGGAGGAAATTGTTATCAAACTGCAGCATTAAGCAAATCTATATGAATAATTCTATTAAATTAGAACTGCATCTTAGATAAACATAGTTAGGACTCATATGCAAATCTCAAATGCCTCTAAGCCTATGAAATAATATAAATGCATTAGACGTGAATGCCAAATATTAAGGGAAACTAAATTTAACAACATAAACCTACATACCCACTTGGAAGTTCCATTATGTTGAGTGAGATTTGTACCTAAATAAGCATGCAGGCTAGCAATAAGTTCTATTGTTACATATATGTTTGCACAGAAAAAAAGCTCTGCTGGGTTCAGTGTGGATTATCCTCAGGAAAAAGAGTATAGGATGCCAAGCTCTAAAAACAAAATTTGAAGTTTCTGTGGACAAATATGTTTATGTAGACAAATAAGTTTCCATTAGACATCAAGACTATAAATTTTGAATGATCTCAACCACCCCAACCTTGTTACAACAGAGCAAAGATTCAATTAAGGGTCAATGTGCACAACTTGTAGGAACACTGACGAAATAGTTGCAATGATGGACATTTATAAAACTCTTTCCACAGAAGGCCAATTGATGAGGTTGCTCCATACCAACCCTTTAGCTTTCCAGCATCTCTTCACCACTTGAACTTCAATTCACCTTTTGTCCTTTTCCTGGGCAAGTGGACTTGCTTCCAAATAAATATTTGAGCTGCCGCTAGCCAACTCCCAAGGGGAGAGAGGGAGGGAAGAAAGAAGGAAGGAAGGAAGGAAGGAAGGAAGGAAGGAAGGAAGGAAGGAAGGAAGGAAGGAAGGAAGGAAGGAAGGCTAGGATAGATATGTTCCAAAAGTAGCCCTCAACCTATGACCACACTGAGCCCAAAATTTCCTTTGCTAAACAAGATAGTTGTTAAATGACTTTTGTTTGCTCATTGTTAAATGATAGTTGTTTGCTTCCCCATTGACTTTGCTTGTCAGAAGGGAGTCACATGACCCTGGGACGCTGCAACCGTCATAAATACATGCCAGATGCCAAGCATCTGAATTCTGATCACGTGACCGTGGGGATGCTGCAACGGTTGTTAAGTGTGAAAAAATAGTAATAAGTCACCTTTTTCCGCGCCATTGCAATTTTGAATGGTCACTAAATAAATGCTTGTAAGCCAAGGACTACCTATACATTCCCCACACAGAAGTAAAGAACCTGAGGCAGCTCTGCTTCCAGAGCCGAGAAAAATAAATTAGACAAGAGGGGAGAGTAATATCATCCACTCTCCAAAAAGTATTATTTCTTTTAAAAAATTTAAAAAAACCCTTTTAACAGGAACTTGTGCATGGGGGAGAGGGAGAAAGGGCTGCCTCAGAAATTGACAAAGGGGAAAAATTTTGGAGTTCAATCTCCAAATCAATCATTCAGCAATGTTATTACCAATCCATCAAACTCTCTTCCTATAAACAGCCAACACCCAGCAGCCCAGCTGTGCCATTTCATGCAGCAAATGCTCTACGAACACACACACATGCACACAAATAAATATGCGCACACACAAAACAAACAAACACATCTTCTCCTCTGGGCTGAGATTTTAAGGTTCCTTGGTGCTCTATTGCACTCTCTTTCTATTCCAGCTATGCCTCAAAGGCGCTCGGGGTCGGTGGTTCAACACAAACACATGCACACACACACACACACACACACACACACACACACACACACTAAAGTATGGCATGCTAACTGGTGCAGCCCAGCCTGTTGTGAGCTGACCTATTGTTCCATTAAAACCACCAATTACAAGCAGGGCATAGCTTCAGCAATAATTAATGCCACCCCTTGAGCTGAGTGCAGGCACATTAAAAAAAAAAGCTCTGAGCAAGCAGAACAAACAAAGGCAAAAATGTTCCCTGAACGGCACCAACCAATTCTCTGAACCAATTTATTATTTCGTTACTTGTTAATAATTTCCCTCCTTTCTTTCCCTGCAGGTTGCCATTGGTTATGTCTTCTCCCCAGGTTTTTGTTTTTCTCTCGGTGACAAGTTCAAGATCAGCATAAGGTAATGAGCTGCCTGTTTCTGGAGCCCAACGTGGAGAAGGGATATTGCGGACAAAAAGAGAGGGGGGGGGGGTTAAATAAAAAACAGAAAAATCCTCTTTTGAATTCAGCCAGAATATAGGTTGCCCTCAACTTATTAACACACAATATGCACATCAGAAAGCCCAGGGATTCTGCATTATGATGGACACTTACGAGGTTTGCACAAGATTGCATTGGTGTTCTGAGTGACTAACTTCATTGAGTAACTAAATTATACATTTAGGTCAGCTGGTTTTCAGACAGAATGTTTTACATTTTGGTCAAAGAAAGAAAAGTTCCAGAATTGAGGAAAAAATGGAGTCCTTGACGCTCTCTGAGCGCCTCGATGTTTGCTTGCAGATGTTTCATTACCCAACTAGGTAATACTGTTGGTAAGTGAGTGAGTTGCCAAGGTTGAGAAACATTGGTCTAGAGAATCTCCCATTCCTCAAGGTCAGCTTGGCCAAAGGTCTTTCAGCAGAGAGGGGAGGAAAAAGCACACACCCAGGACTGTGCAAGAGTATGGCTGTGTGTGTGCACAATCATGTATTATCTGCTTCCCATGGGAACATATATTTTTGTCTTATTCATGCTTGGCAGGACTCTTCTTTGACTTGCTACTACATCACAAGTGATTTGCTCACTTCATGCAAAGCAAATGGATTTGTTTCTATCTCAGGCAGATGATTTAGGACCAGGATGCGCACTTGATTTAGACAAACAGTGTGATGTCACCATCTCAAATATCAAGCCATTTGTCACTCCACAACTTAATCTGAGACAAGGCTACCAGTCTAATCTAACTGAGATTCAGCTGGGTCTGAGGCAGAAAGGAGAGACTTGAATTCTTCCAAAGGAAATAAAAATACTTTCTCAGAAGTGATATATAAGATATCTGATATAAGAAATCACAGTCCTTGGGACAGCCAATTCATATTTTCATACTGATACAAGTAGGTTGCAATATTTTCCCAAAATAAAGATTTTACAAATATTTCCTTATCCTGAGACTGAAACTGGTCTATGGCGGTCAGTGTTCTTCACTCCAATTAGCCCCAAACCTCCAAATTGTTAAATTACAGGTTTTTCCAGCCCTACTTTTAACAAAGATGTCAAAAATGAAGATGCTATTCTGGTGCGCCCAAACCTGAAGTTCTTCCTCTGTTCTTCAGCTTCTCAAAAAAGTGAAGAAATAGAAAAATGCCAGGAATAAAACATATTGTTCAACATCTTCAGTAAGTTGTTTTTTTAGAGAGATCCAATTTCCACAAATGGTAAGAAAAACAAAAACAATGAAAGTTTCAAAGAGAAGATTTTAAAACAAAAAAATATCTTCCCCACTGCATTTTACTTTTTTATTTTCCAGGCTTTAGATATTTGTGCCTACCACCCCACACACAACTGTGTGAATACTGAGCTTGGCCACACACACTCAAGTATGGACAGTACAGAAGCCAAAAAAACAAAAAACCTCCATTTGGAACCAAACACAAAAAATCACATGTTGTAAAAAAAAAAAAAAAAAGCTGTTTTCTTATGCTCTCACAAGTGCATAAAATATACACGTTGGAAGAGATTATTTTCTTTGCCAGCTGTTTTGCTTCTGACACCCAAAACTTTGAAGTAATTCAAATTCATGTTTAGAACAATCCCTGGGAATCTGGGGGCAGGCACGAATTTCAATCTGCAAACTCTTGAAAGCAGCCTCATCTTTTCCTGGAAGTATAGTAACTATTAATACCCAGCCTTGTGGCTGAGTTTGCACACTGCATGTCTTGTTTTTTTATCATGGTTCTATGGCTTGTTGAATAAACTGAAGTTCAACCATAAAGCTGGGTTACCAACTGTCTGAGTTACACAGAACCAAAGGAAGAAAACACAGCCAGTGAAATGTGTGAATTCAACAAACTCTCTGATCTTATGAAAGAAGCTTATGTATGTAGACTTTCTACAGAAGAATTCTTCAGCATCTGGATTCCAAAAGGGAGGACAAGAATAATTGAGTGATAATTGACTGATTATGTATCATTATGTGAAGTTGGTGTTGACTCCTATCAACTACATAAATTTTCTCTATGATTATACAAACATTAAAAAAATAAAAACATTTTAAAAAGCATCTTGCCCACATTAGAATTGGAGGCTTAACTCCAATTAGGAGTAATTCCAAGGAGATGAAGAATATAGATTCTTCATCTCCTCAAAACCTACCAACCATAACACAGATAGTTACTAATACTAATCTCAGGGTCTTCTTCCCAACTTCAATCCCAAGCCAACCACTTTCCTTTTGACAAGATATAGCTAGCTAAGTGCTCAATTATTTATGGAGACTTTCAATCATCCAGGTTATGGTTGTCCCAAAGATGCTTTTCCAAAAGGCAACTGGACTTCTTGGGGGGGGGTGTTGAAAATGTTTTGTTGTGATTTCTTCAGTTGAAATCACTTGGGGGTTTATCGTATTCTGAAAGTCACCTGAATCAGACTATAAACGTAAAGGTGTGGAACCTTCTTCTTTCAGCAGTTTCAAGAAGGCTCCACACCAATTTACACTCTGATTCAGGTGACTCTCAGGATACCGATAAACTCCCAAATGGTCTCAATGACTCTCAGATGACTACAAATAATATAAACCCTTCCATTCCCCACCAGTCAGTCAGAACTGAAGAAGCTTCTCGTATGAGAAGTGAAACGTTTTCAAAGGAAAAGGTAAAGTCCAGTTGTCTTTTGGAAAAGCACTTCTGAGATAGCTAGGAGCTATATTTCCTGTAAATAAACCTTCCTTCCTCAGACTATATTAATATTTGCTGCTGCAGCAAATAACGGAAAATAAGGCCGCATTTATTATGTGATCCCCAATTACAGAATACTGTATGTGGATAGTTTGAACATGTTCTCAACCAGCCTACTGGGTAATTTTGGCCAGATGCTTCCACTTAGCTTTACTTGGGGACAAGGGGGAGGGAGAGAGAGATGGGAGTGTGCACCAACTATCTCTGCCACTTATCCCCAACATCAACCCTGATGCACCACATGGCCTCCTTTCCTAAGCTGCCTCAGCATTGCTACTACCCTCCAGCATTTACTTGCCTATCAGCAAATGAAATGTTGTTCTGAATAACAGAATAACAGACTTGGAATTTCAAAGGTGTTTTTTTTTTTAGGAGGCAACTGATCTTTCTTGTTTTTCTTTCAAGAAGTTTAGCTTCTCATCCAAGAAGCTTCTTCAGAGCTGAAGAAACTACATGGATAAGAAGCAAAACATCTTCAAAAAAACCAAGGAAGTCTAGTTGCCTCATGAAAAAGCACCTTTGAAATAACTATGACCTGGATGACTGAGAATCTCCATAGACAAACAGAGTTGGAAAGGACCTTGGAATCTTCTAATACAACCCCACGCTCACACAGGAGACCCTATACCAGGGGTCTTCAAATTTGGCCCTTTTATGACTGAGAGCTGGCTGAGGAATTTTGGGAGTTGAAGTCCACAAGTCATAAAAGGGCCAAGTTTGAAGACCCCTGCCCTATACCATTTCAGGTAAGTGGTTGTCCAATCTCTTTTTTCTTTTAACTCAAAAATATCACAGATTCTCCCAGATTCCAGACCTGGCCTCTTGGACCAATCCTAGCAGTTTCACTGGGCTAATCCAATCCCAGGCCAAGGCCTCTCACTGCTCACAGCTAGCACAGCGCACACATGTCAAAATCAAATGGCAAAGTAGTCAAGGCCAAATATAATATTTTGGTCAAAAACTGGGAGTGTCCACTATATGTTGAAGTTTGTTTCTGTTTCCAGCCACCCAAAATCAGCAACTGGAGGAGACTTTGTATAATGAAACAGGAACCCTGCCTCATTTTCTTATTTACACCAGAACAGAGTGATCTTCTCCTCTTGTTATGTTTAGCCGTTGGCCAGAACCCATGCTATTTCCCAGACCTAGCCTCCCGTTGTTGTTCTTTTATTATTTTTGAAAATAAAATAAGCTCCAGTGTTTTGATGATGATAATCTCTTCACAGAATTGTTTCTGTTCTTGGCAGAAGACAAATATGAGGAACACAAAATCCAGTGCCCAGCATTTCTATTAAAAGTTGCTTGAAAAAATGCCAGTGGTACTTGTGAAGTAGGGGGAAGAAGACTCCTGCACCCTGGGAGCTGGCAATAACTAGTAGATGGCATACCCAATCTATGTTGGCTTCTGCCATCAAAATATACTGGTCCTTTAAAAGCAGGGCTTTCTGCATCTCCATGGTTGTCCCTGAGCAGCAATTGGGATGTGTATCAACCAGAAGACACCAAGAATATATTTTTTGCAATGACAGTATATAAAATGAGAAGAAAACAAAAAAAAAACCCACCCCCATTTAGGGTAATTTTGAAGACTTCCAAATCTTTGTCATCAATTGAAAAGAGTAACCCAGTCAAGACCTTACTGGAGTACAGGTAGTCCTTGACTTACAACAGTTCATTTAGTGGCTGCTCAAAGTTACAATGGCACTGAAAAATGTGACTTACAACCATTTTTCATAGTTTGGTAGTTATGACCCCTTGTAGCATCCCCATAGTGATGTGATCAAAATTCAAGCATGTGTCAACTGATTCATATTTACGACCTTTGCTGTGTCCCAGAGTCTGGGATTCCCCTTTTGCGACCTTCTGCCAAGCAAAGTCAATGGGGAAGCCAGATTCACTTAACAATCAGGTTACTCACTTAGCAACTGCAGTGATTCACCTAACAACTGGTGGCAAGCAAAACCATAAGATGTGGCAAAACTCACTTAACAAATGTCTCATTTAACAATAGAAATTTTGGATTCAATTGTGGTCGTAAGTTGAGGAGTATCTGTATTAGCAGCTGTCTAACAAGAGCATACCTGCACATAGTCTCTAAACCAGCACCCCCTCAATCTTTTTGGCACCAGGGACCAGTTTTGTGGAAGACAATTTTTCCACACACTGGGGAGAGGAGGAGGAACACACAACCTAGATCCCTCAAATGTGCAGTTTACGGTAGGCTTTGCATTCCTATGAAAATCTAATCCCTGATTATCTGAGTTGGAACTGAGACAGTATGCTAGCATGGGGAGTGGCTGCAAATACCAGCTGAAGCTTCGCTCACTCACCCATTGCTCACTTCCACCTGCTTGGCCCAGTTCCTAACAGGCCTGGGGACTGGGAACTCCTCTCTAAAAGACGATGGAGTTGTTCCAAAACCTTCATTACTACAGTTTGGAGATGAATTTAACCAACTTGGAGAAGAATTTGGGGTGCGTTGGGGCTGACATTTTTCCTCCTTACCAGAAAAGAATGGAGACAAAAAAGGACATTTGGGAACTGGGATGGGTACTTGTTGGAGAAAGAAAAAAGAGTAGTAGGATTTATTTACAGTAAATTCCAAATAGGAAAATGTAGGAGTAGTAGCATAGTATAGGAGTCATGTATTAGGGGTTTTTTTTTTCTCTTACTGTATCTGGTTTGTTCAATATCTGTATATTTACTTGTATAATCATTTCCCTCCCCCAACTTGAAATGTTACTTTTGAGGTGGAAGTCATTTTTTTGCAGATTAAAGCTGACCTGTGCATTGAGGGCTAAGCACCACACATTGGCAGGTCCTGCCCATCACATTTTCCAAACTGGAAGTGAAAATAGAAATGGATTTCTCTGGAACTAGTGGAAGAAAAATGCAATGAAGCAACAGAAGGGATGGCATCCTAACTTTTGACTCTAAGCTTAAAAAAAAGTTTCTTTTCCCTCAAAGATCCTAGAGATGGCTCTCCTACACTTTTTATTTATTTATATCCCAGCTTTGTTATTTTATAAGTAATTCAAGGTGACAAACATATCTAATACTTTTTCCTCCTATTTCCCTCACAACAGCCCTGTGAGGTTGTTGGGCTGAGTGTTGTGACTGGCCTAAGGTCACCCAGCCAGCTTTCATACCTAAAGCAGGACTAGAACTCACAGTCTCCTGGTGATTGGTCCAAAGTCACTCAGCTACCTTTTAGGGCTAAGATGGGACTAGAACCCAGTCTCCTGGTGATTGGCCCTATGTCAGCCAATTGGCTTTTATAGCTAAGGTGAGACTTAAACTCACCATCTCCTGCTTTCTAGCCTGGTGTGTTAATCACTAGACCAAACTGGCTCTCATGAACATCCCATAATATTCTGGTGACTTTAGGGGTTCTTTTCCTTAATCTGTAGGGGTTTTTTTTTCAAACAAGATTTATCTTGTTTAAAAATACCAGTTGCTAGGCTCTGCCTATACGTATTTGATTGCAGGGAATCAAAACAACAAAAATGTGATGGTTAAGCAAAAAGGCTCAACAGTACTGGAAAGAAATATATCAGAAAATTCTGATAGGCATCATAATATAAATTTGTAATATACTGTTCATTGGAATATAAAATTCAGATTAAAAGCACCAATATTTTTATTAAGTATGATCGCAGAGAATATAGATGAACAGCACTGAAGATTATTAGGATGTACACTGACATGAATCAAATTGGCACAATATTAGAAAAGAAAAACCTTGCTGTCAATACATGATTGGAAGACTGAAATATAAGAATATACAGCTGTAGAAAAAATGAGTATATATTCAAAGAATAACCAGATTCAAGCAGGAATGGTTTCTTTACTGTACATACACCATATCACACAGCAAGCCAAAGAAAAAACTTAGAATGTATTTTGCAGAAAAGGAGAAACCGGTTTAATAGTAATCTCATGCAAGTTGTCCTTGATTAAAACAGTTCATTTAGTGACCATTCAAGGCCACTGAAAAAAGTGACTTATGACCATTTTTGACACTTAAGACCACTGCAGCTTTCCCATGGACACGTGATCAAAATTCAGATGCTTGGCAACTGACTCATATTTATGATGGTTTCAAGGTCCTGGGGTCATGTGATCACCTTTTGCAACCTTCTGACAAGCAAAGTCAATGGGGAAGCCAGATTCACTTAACAACCATGTTACTAACTTAACAACTGCAGTGATTCACTTAACAGCCGTGGCAAGAAAGGTCATAAAAATGGGGCAAAACTCACTTAACTTGTTTCACTTAGCAACAGAAATGTTGGGCTCAATAGTGATCATAAGCTGAGGACCACTTGTAACCCAAACAGAAACTAATAATAATGTCCAAAGTATAATATGTTCAAGTAGCAATTAATGGCTGGGGAAAAAAAGGTGGAGAAAAAGAGAGAAGATGGCTATGAGAATGGTCTTTTTATAACTTTTTTTAACCCTGTGAGGATTTTTATAATTAAAAAAAAATAACTATTGTTTATGTATGTAAATGTATCTCTCTCTTTTTGGGAATTTTTTTTTTAGTTTGCCCTTTTAACTTAACCAATAAGGTCACTCCAGGAACCAACCATTCTGTCAACGTTGAAGGCCATTATTATTATTTGAAAATATTGGCCAGGGTGGAGAAAAAGAAAAATTGAGTTGCGGTGACATGAGACAAGTCCAACCAACTGGTTAAAAAAAAAAAAGGCAATTTTCAATAGACTGCAGCTGTCACAAAATGCTTGCCAATGTTCATGTAAAGAAGCTAAAGCACTATGAGTAATTTTATAGGAAGCCAAGGGACTATCTTCTTGTTTGCTTTGAAGCTAAGCTTATGAAAACACAACCCCCTCCAGCAGGCAGGCAGGAGATAGAGTAGGAGCTCAGGATGGAAATTATCTTGATCTCTCCTTGAGGAATTCTCCAGATCACTTCCAGAGCCTCCTCCAACCCACATTGGGAGAGCCAATCTGTATGTTTATTCAAGAGTATTAAAAAGATAAGGTTGTAGTTCAGCTGCAGGCCACTCACTATGCATCCACAAAGTTCTAGGATTGCTCCTTAGCAACCGAGACTTCTGGCTAAAATTCTGAAGTCATTGTCAACAATCCTGAGGTGTCAATTCTACAGGTAGTCCTCAACTTACAACACTTCATTTAGTGACTGTTCAAAGTTACAACAGCACTGAAAAAAGTGACATGATCATTTTCCATACTTACGACTGTCACAGCATCCCCATGTCACGTGATTAAAACTGTCATATTTAAGACAGTTGTAGTGTCCCTGAGTCCTGTGATCCCCTTTTGCAACCTTTTGACAAGCAACGTCAACAAGAAAGACAGATTCACTTAACAACTGTGTTACTAACAACTGGGAGTGATTCACTTAACTGTGGGAAGAAAGGTCATAAAATGGAGCAAATTTCCCTTAACAAATGTCTCACTTAGCAACAGATGATTGACCATGGGGATGCTGTGATGGTCATAAGTGTGAAAAATGTTCATAGGCCACTTTTTTCAGTGCCATTGTAACTTTGTACAGTCACTAAATGAGTAGTTGTACATTGAGGAATAGCTGTATAGCTGTTGTTCCATTGCTTTGTCTTTTTCATACAGTCCACAATCCAGAAAATGTTTCCACACAGAGTAGAGGTCCCCAACCTTTTGGCACCAGGGACCGGTTCCATGGAAAGAGGTTTTTCCGTGGACTGGAGGGGGTGTGGTTTTGTGTGCTGCCTGCATCCCATAGATGAGACTTTTCTTATTTGTGTGGACCGGTTGCTGGCATGCTGCGGCCCAGTATTGGTCCATGGACCAGGGGTTGGGGACCCCTGACAAAGAGTTATAATTCTGGGGTATCTGCTAGGTAGATAATATGTTAGCAGATCACTGGGTTCTGAAAGACTAGTTCCTACGGTGTCAATACTTCTGGGTTGTGGAACCTACCTGAGTGATAATCTAAAGGAGACTATTGGCATCCATTGTTTCTCCTTAACTTGTTTCTCCTTAACTTAACTTGTTTCTCCTTAACTTCACAAGAGCCAGCAATATAATTCTTCTGGGATCACATCCAGTTTAGAATGGTCCTACCAGGAAGATGATGAGACACAATAACAAGGAAACAACCTATAGTCCTAATGTTCTGCCTATTGCTTCATAAGCAATTTTCAATACCACCTTCATATCAACATGGTTGTTGTTTCTCCTAATATCCTGCCATAATGAAAGCCTTTTGACTAGTGACTACTGAAAATGCAGTTGTGTGCAAAAAGATATTTCACACAGACGTATACTTGTGCCCATAACTGAGTCAATCTTTTCTCTTTGGACAACTTTACTATTATTAATTTTCAAGGATAAAGATTTCAGGGGTATTTTTTTTCCCCAGACATCGATTATTGAGCAAGATGCCAAGCTCTATGTTCTGTTTCAGGAAAAGAGGCATTGAGTCAAAGCAACGAGTTCCAACAGTCTCCTTTATTGCAACAGCAACAGAACAGCTTTTAAAATGGTGCGGTCCCCTTTTATAGCCCCCCTGCACAATACCTTGCTGGCCAATCATTGCAAAGGCTGGAAGCAGCCTTTCTTGTCCCAGGCATCCACATGGTCTGCCTAGGCCAATTGCTGCAGCCTGTGCCTGCCAGCCCAGGACATAACACCCCTCCCCCCTTGGCTAAAATAATAAGGCACACTTATTATTTTAAATACTCCAACACTCCATTACATTGCGTACGTTGCATCTATATATACACAACACTACAGACTTGCTATCGCCATGCTCCCCACTCCCCTTGAACTACATTACTTAACCCAGACTACCAGGCCTGCCCATGAACTGACAAGGATTGTACATAGTCTTGTAAGTATTTGGCCCGCCCTGATCGTCTCATGGCAGGTGTGTGTGCCTGGCCTGCCAGCTTGCCTGCCTGGCTAGGCAGACCAGGACTTTGTTGCCCCAAAGACTCAGGGGACCCATTCAGCTGCTGACTGGCTGGATCTGCTAAATCCAAGCCAGGGTTCCTTGGGGGGTAGAATTCCCCAAGTTCGGTGGTGGGGTGGAATTCCCCAAGTCCCCACTGGACTCGTCTTGGGAGCACTGTCCCTTGAGCCTAGACTAGCAGCTGGAGCGGCCTGAATGCCGGAGGCCGGAACTGCCTCCATGGCGAACCCCCTTTCTGTGGACTCCCTGTTTGGAGCAATAGCTGAAGCCTGGAGATGTTGGAGAGACCATGGTCCACAATCGTAATTGTGGTCCTCCTCCCCCCCCCCCCCCCGAGAGCAGAGTTAGGAGCGGAAGAGTTGCTGGAAAGCCTCCAGCGCAGTTGGTCAATGTGACATCGGATCACATGACCATCGTACAAGGCCACTTCATATGACAGCGGCCCAGAGACCTTGCATACCACTGCTGTGACCCAGATATATCCTGGTCCATAGTTTCTTGCCCAGACTGGATCTCCCACTTGTAGTCTCCTAGGTGCCCACGGCTGTGACACCTGTGAAGCCACCCGCTCTGGGTGCAATCTGTCCAGTTTCGTGATGAGGCGGCGACCCCAGCGGAGTTCATCTGGGCTCTTTCCAGTAGCTGTGCAAGGTGTGGTACGGTGGCACAGAAGAAAGTCCGCTAGCCTGTGATGCCAGGTTCCATGAGTGATCCTCTTTAAAGCATCCTTGGTTGTGCACATCATTCGTTCAGTCTGGCTGTTGGAAGCTGGATGGAACGGTGCCGATGTGACATGCCGGATCATGTTGGCCTGGAGGAATGCCTTGAACTCAAACAACATGAATTGGGGCCCGTTGTCAGAGACAAGGATATTGGGAAGTCCATGTGCGGCAAACATCCCTCTCAGCACCTGGATGGTCCTAGCAGTGGTAGTGGAGGAGAAAGGCACGACCTCTAGCCACTTGGAATGGCTGTCCACGAGAATTAAGAAGAATTGCCCCTGAAAGGGCCCAGCGTAGTCGATATGGACCCTTAACCATGGGGTATGAGTCTCTTCCCACCTATGAACTGGGGCCTGGGGCATCTCCGGCCTTGACTGTTGACAGACAGTGCACCCATGGACCTGGGCCTCGACAAAGATGGCTGCGCGCTAACGCCTTCATCCGGACTATTCCCGGATGTCCCTAATGCAGAGACTGCAGGACTCTAGTCCTTAATGAGGTTGGGATTACTACCCGGCTACCCCATAGAACACACCCCTTGAAGGTGGAAATCTCATGCTTCCTCTGCCAGAAGCTCTGGGATTCAGACTTGCGTTCCATCAGCCTTCAAGTGACTTAACACAGTCCCAATCCCATAAGGGGACTCATCACAGGCGATGCACACTGGCAAGTTCTCATTGAAGTGCACTAGGACCGCATTTGAAGAAAGCAAGGCCTTGACCTCTTTGAAGCTCTTTTCATCTGCTTGTGTCCACTGCCAAGGAGCCTATTTGTCCAAGAGCCGGTGTAACGGCTCAGCCACTGCAGCCTTGTGAGGAAGGAATGAGTGGTAAAAATTTAGCAGTCCCAGAAAGGCCTGAAGTTTGCCCTTGGATTTGGGACTTGGGGCCTGCTGAATTGCTTGCAGCTTGGATTCAGCAGGGTGTATGCCCTGAGCATCAATGCAGAATCCTAGAAACTCCGTGGAGGTAACCCCGATCTTGCATTTGTCTTGCTTAAGCTTCAGCCCCGCTTGGCGGAAACATAGCAAAACAGCTCTCAGCCTTTTGGCTAAATTGTCAGCTGAGTCCCCAGCGATGAGGACATCATCAAAGTACGGGCAAACGCCAGGGGCCACGTTTACCCCAAATTGCAATCTTCTTACCTTGAATGCCCCCCTGTGAGTCACTATAGTTTGGGCCTCGGCCATTTCCTCATCAACTTGCAATTGTTGATAGGCCTGAGCCAGGTCAAGCTTAGCAAAGATCTGGCCCCCCTTGAAGGAGGCTAGAATGTGACTGACCACTGGTACTGGGTATGAATGCTGCTGCAGCGCTTTGTTAATCGTGCACTTGTAATCCGCACAGATTCGGACTTCACCATTGGCCTTCAGTGGCGTAACTATGGGCGTTTCCCATGGACTACTGTCCACAGGCTCTAAGATACCCTGCTGAATCAGTTTATCCAGCTCTGCATCTATTTTTCCCTTTAAGGCAAAGGGCACCTTGCGTGGCTTGATTCTAATGGGGGCTATGGCTGGGTCTAGCCTCAGAGAAATAGGAGGGCCTTTGTAGGAGCCAAGTTCTGGACTAAACACATCTGCAACTCCTTGCAGACCCCAGCCAGGCCTGTTGTTTGCACGCTGTGTATTCCAGTCACCTGAATTCCCAGGGCCTCAAACCAATGAGGCTCGTATGGTCTCCCCCAACCACAACTACATCCAGTAGCCCCTCAAAATTCCTACGCTACACCTTGAGTGTGGCCTCCCCCCTCACGTTGACTCTGGAATTTTGGAAATCTGTGAGGATGAGGTTTGACGGCTTGAGTTTCACCCGTAGGCCGCTTCTGCTGCAGACCTTATTAAAGGTGTCTAGAGAGATGATCGATAGAGCAGACCCAGTGTCCAGCTCCATTGACAAGGGGACCCCTTGCAACATCACGTTGATGTGAAGCTTCTTCCTAAGTGGCCTGTGGACCCCCATTCTAAAAATGCTCCTACGTGACGCGCAGAAGCCTGTTCTGGCTGGGGACCCTGGTACCTTTCTGAGGCAATTCTTCTGGGTAACGTTCCTTCTGGTGATCCAAACAGATGGAGGCAATGTGGCCTTGCCTCCCACAGGCCCTGCAGATGGCGGAGCAGAAACGGCAGTCTGTGCGGCGATGGCGGCCTCCACACCCGATGCACCGAGGGGATGATGCTGGCTGGGCCTTCCCTCCATGGGCCTTCCCTCCTTCTCCCTGGAGTCTGATGCAGCCGGTCCACTTCCAATTCTGGATCCTGTTCGGATTCTTCGTGAGCAACCTCTTGATGGACAGTGGCTGGAACTTGGGAGCTTGGAGAGCCACAAGGCCTTCACAGCTCCACCTGCTGCTTCTTCGGCTGAAACTTCCCTCAGGGCATCTTGGAATGTGAGGCCTTCCTTCAGGAAGAGCTTCTGCTGCAACTCCCCGCTTCGCAGGCCACAGACCAGCCGATCCCTCAGTCTTTCCTCCAAGTCTTTGAATTCGCAGGGCCTAGCTGCTTGTCGCAAGGCTGCAACAAACTCTGCTGCAGGCTCACAAGGCCTCTGGTCCCTCTGCTCGAATGTGTGTCGCCAGGCAATCACTGAGAGCTTGGGTTCAAAATGCTCTTGAAGCATTCTCTTCAATTTTGTGTAGGTGATTGATTCCAGTGGTGCTGGGGCAACCAGATTCTCCGCAATCTCGAAGGTCTCTTGCCCACACACACACAGCAGCATGGCAGCTTTGAGGTCATCTTCACATATTTAATTCATCCGGAGGTAGTTCTGGCCCACCCGGGCCATGTACAAGCTCCAGCGTTCTGGGTGAGCTGGGTCAAATTCTGAAAGCCGGCCTATCTTTGCCATCGTTTCAGCCCAGGAACTTCATCCACGCCTCTTGCTGCAAGGACTGAGAAGGGGCCCCCTTTTCTGAGCTCACCTCCAGCGTCTCAGTGCTGGCAAGCTAAGGCAATCTCCAGGAGCACACTTCTCCAAGCTGCAAGCCCCCCTGTGGCTTCTTAATCTGTTTGCCTTGCAGGCATCCCATCCTCGTCACCAATGTTCTGTTTCAGGAAAAGAGGCACTGAGACAAAGCAACGAGTTCCAACAGTCTCCTTTATTGCAACACCAACAGAACAGCTTTTAAAATGGTGCGGCCCCCTTTTATAGCCCCCCTGCACAATACCTTGCTGGCCAATCATTGCAAAGGCTGGAAGCAGCCTTTCCTGTCCCAGGCAGCACAATACCTTGCTGGCCAATCATTGCAAAGGCTGGAAGCAGCCTTTCTTGTCCCGGCATCCATATGGTCTGCCAATCGCTGTAGCCTGTGCCTGCCGGCCCAGGACATAACACTCTACATAAGCGATACTTCATCCTAGTGGCAAATCTGGCTGCCATTTCAATATTGCATCCCAAATAAAAGCAAATTTGAAAAGCACTTCCTTAGCAAATGGGCATGGGGCATAATGAAAGACAGTTTGATCTAGTGCAGGGGTCTGGCTGAGGAATTCTGGGAGTTGAAGTCCACAAGTCATAAAAGGGCCAAGTTTGAAGATCCCTGGACTAAAATCACTAGGCAGTGAGTTCAAGTCCCACTTTAGCCATGAAAGCCAGCTGGGTGACTTTGGATCAGTAGCTCACTCTCAGCCCAACCCAACACACGGGGTTATTGTTGTGTGGAAAATAGGAGGCGGGAAGTGCATTGGATATATTTGCTGCCTTGAGTTGTTTGTAAAAAAGTGGGATATAAATAAATAATAAACAAATCACAAAATACTGCCCACTGTGTGGCCCATTGGCAGGGTCATGCTCATTGCCAGTTTAAAGTCTTGACAAAAAGATGGGGAGGAGAATGCAATCCAGGGCAACGTGGACTTTCCAAAATAAAAATAAATAATCAGGAAAAGGATAGCACGCTAACCAAATGGATCAGAGATCTCTCTCTAGGGCAGTGATTCTCAACCTTTTTAATGCCGCAACCCCCAACCGGTCATAAGTCGAGGACTACTCAACCGGTTGTAAGTTGAGGACTACTCAACTGGTGCAGCACCATTTGCAGAATGGGACTTTTGGCAGGCTCAGGGCAGAGACAGCCTGGACAATTCCTATTGGCTTTTGAAAGCCAATAGAATTAGACTCTATTCAAGAGCGTCTATTCTATTGTCTTTCAAAAGCCAATAGAATAAAAGGGAGTAACACAGCTAAGGAAAAGGGGAAAAAATAGCGGACTGCGTTGTTTGGCGACCCCGTGAAATGGTTGTTCGACCCCCAAATGGGGTCCCGACCCACAGGTTGAGAACCACTGCTCTAGGGTTTAACAAGAAAAAAAATCAGCAAAAAAGAAAGAAAGAAACATTTTTATATAGCAAATAGAAATAACTGAAGCATTTTTTTTCTAATCTTTGATTTGGATGAATGAGAGGAAGCCTTGCAAGCATAAGAACAGCTCAGAGAAAGGATTAGCTCATTTCCAATTCTCTAAGAAGAAGAATGTTCTAGAGATGTTCATCTTCAAGAGTCTGTATACTTTGTAAATTGGACTGGCACTCTATTGCATGTTTTCTTTTCCATTTTTGCCTTTGAGTTAATTGGGATTTCTGGCAACCACATACATAAGCTCTTGCAGGTTTCTTGGCAACCTTTTCAAAAACAGCTTGCCACTGCCTTCTTCCTGGAATTGTGTCAGACCTTCAAGGTTGTCCAGAGCAGGAAACAGAGTCCAGAAGAAGACTAGAACTATTCCTTATAGAAATAGACAGCTGAATCTTGCAAATCTGTATTTTCTTTTCCCTTTCTCTTACATCCTAGGACAAGTTCCTAAACTTGTCATCATACTCCCCTTTAATCTTAATATACCCAACTCCTCTAAAAATCCCAATATCAAATGAACACAAACAATAAGAATAATGCAATGAAACTTTGGGAAAGATGGATTTATTGCAACAATGTAACTAAAAGATTCTCCCCATCTTCTCTGGACTCTGTCTGCACTTCTCCAAGATAGGGGAAGCACAGGCAGAGCCTGGAGGTGGAGTCAAGAGAGAGATCTGTCTGGAATCATTGTTCCCACAAGTGGTCTAAGTCAGTCCCCAACCTTTGCAGCTTGGCGGCCCAGCTGGGGGGGGGGAGGGGGGAACTGGGCCCCATGGGTGGTGAGCCAACACATGTGCATGTGCAGCTCCACTCACACAAGAGAGAAGCTTTGAGGCACCACTCACACAAGTGGGGATGCACGTGTGCCAGCCTGCCATTCACACGGCCTGGTTGCAAATAGGCCACAGGCCACAGGTTGGGGACCCCTGGTCTACGTCCAACCCCTCTTGAACTCCATTAACTATTATCTAGTGTCAATTTAGCACTGACCATTAATTGACTAGATTTTTGTGTATCAGCTTAACTAGAACTTAAAGTCAGGACCCGATTCTTTGCACTTGACACCAAGTTTGGGAAACCCTACTGTAGAAAGACAGGAAAGATCAGCCTGAATCTCTTTCCAATAGTTTCCCCTTTACTGGATCAAAAAAACATGCTTCTGCATTTGGTTTAACAAGCTTCTGGTTATTTTCTTCAAAGGCATCTCCATGGTTTTCTTTCTTTTTTTTTTATTGAAAAGTTCTATACAGTATACAATATCCCAAAACCCACCCACCCCTAACCCTCCCCCCACTACCCAGAGCTGAGTACAGGGTTACAAATTAATAATCAAATTCTAATTAACATTACCCAACTATATAAGTAACCAAATCCATAAAATACTTTAACTCCCATTTAAGATAAATATAAGCAAATTAAAACAAAAAGAATAATATAAACAAGTCAATATTAATTAAACCATAGTAATACCAAATCTAAAATGAGTTATTATACTATCAATACTAATCTAAAATTTACTCATAAACTAGATGAAACTTTTTAATCCCATATTTATTCTGAATATAATCTATCCATCTTCTCCAAACCGAAATATATCTTTCTTGTGTGTGATCCTTCAAATAGGCAGAAATTTTTGCCATTTCTGCTAAATTTGACACCCTAAATGTCCATTCTTCTATAGTAGGCAAGGACTCTTTCTTCCAGTATTGCCCTACCAATAACCTAGCTGCTGTTATTAAGTTCAACATCAAATTAGTTTCTTTAACATCAAAATCTACAATAATACCCAACAAAAAAAATTGAGGGGTAAACTTTATCTTTCTTTTAAAAATCTTTTGAATGTTCCACCAAATTTTAATCCAAAAAGCTTTTATATTTCTACAAGTCCACCAAATATGAAAATAGGTTGCATCCAAGCTACCACATCTCCAACATTTGGTCTGTAAATTAGAATACATACAAGACAGCTTTCTGGGATCCAAATGCCACCTGTAAAACATTTTATAAAAATTTTCTCTTAAATTTTGAGCCTGTGTAAATTTTACATTTCTAACCCAAATTATCTCCCAAATTATCCAACAGGATCGGTTCCTGAATATTTTGAGCCCACTTTACCATACAATCTTTAATTAGATCCATTTCAGAATCCAATTCTATTAAAACATTATAAATTCTCTTTATATGGGTCCGATTTTGATCTTTAATCTCTTTTACCAAATTCTCATCCCCTAAAGTAATACCAACCTTTTGATCTAAACTCCACCTAGCCACTAATTGATTATATTGAAACCAAGACTGTATATTTTTTCTTGCTTTAGCTCAACTAAAGATTTTAATTGCCAATCACTCCCTACCAATTGAAGTAATTCCTATTAGAGATCCTATCCAAATTCACACCCCTAGATACCCCTTCTATCACGTGTCCAGGAATCCCCCAAATTGGTATTTTATAATTTAACTATAATAGTACTTCTTCCAGACACGCAATAAGGCACTTCTTAAGATATTGGATTTGAAAGCCTGATCTACTTTTTTATTATAAATCATATATGCATGCCATCCATATAATAATTCCCATCCCTCAAGAGATAGTATATTTTTATTTGTTAAGTTAACCCAGTCACTAATCACTGTTAGGGCCACCGCATCATAATATAATTTCAAGTTAGGCGCCTTAAGCCCTCCTCTTTCCTGAGCATCTTGTAAAATCTTAAACTTTATTCTTGGTTTTTTCCCTGCCCAGATAAGTTTATTGATACCCTTCTGCCATTCATCCAAATTAAAGTCTTTTTTTCAAAATGGGTATCATTTGAAACAAGAAAAGAAACTTTGGTAGAACATTCATTTTAACAACTGAAATTCTCCCCAACAAAGATAATTGTAATTTTTTCCAATCATTTAAATCCTTTTGCACTTTTATCCATAGTATCTCATAATTATTTTTATACAATTTTCCATTAGAAGCTGTAATATATACACCCAAATATTTAACCTTTTTCACTATTTCAAAACCTGTAAATTTAGCTAAAATTTCCTTTTCCTTCATAGTCATATTTTAGGTAATATTTTAGTCTTATTATTATTATCTTAAAACCAGAAACTTTCCCATACTGGGTTATAATTTCCACCAACTGCATAACCGATTGAATCGGTTGAGATAATGTCACAACCAAATCATCAGCAAAAGCTCTCAACCTATAATCATTCTGTTTTATTTTTATTCCCTTTATTGTAGTTGATTCGCGGATTTTAATTAATAAAATCTCCATTGTTAAAACAAATAAGAATGGCAATAATGGACATCCCTGTCTTGTACCCTTTTCAATTTTAAATGCCTCTGTTAATCCCCCATTAATTATAATTTGTGCTGATTGTTGTTGATATATAGCCTTAAGGGCATATAAGAATTGATCCCCAAAGTTCATTTTCTCTACAACTCTCAATAAGAATTGCCAATCTAACTGATCAAGGCTTTCTCAGCATCCAAAAATATCAAAGCTACAGGAATTTGATTATTCTTAACCAAGTATTCAATTAAGTTAATAATTTATCTTACATTATATTTCATATATCTTCCAGTTATAAATCCAGATTGATCACTATGAATCAATTGCTTCATAACATGCATTAACCTATTTGCCAATATTTTTGAAAAGATCTTATAATCTGTATTAAAAAGAGATATAGGTCTATAATTCTTAGGCTGGGTCAAATCTTGATCCTCCTTTGGGATCAACGATATGAAAGCCCTTCTCCAAGATTGAGGTACCTCTGCTCCCAACAAAATACTATTAAAAAGTTCCTTTAATGGCTCTACCATTTCTTCAAATAACATTTTATAATAAATTGCTGTTAATCCATCTGTACCCGGTGCCTTACCCACCTTTAACTGTTTAATTGCAAAAATAATTTCCTCAGAAGTAATTAAACAATTCATCTCATTTTGTTGTTCATTTGAAAGTCTAGGAAAATGTGCAGCCTGTAAATACTTATCTATATCTAAAGCTTGTATGTTTTCACTAGCATATAACTTTGTATAAAAGTCTAAAAAACTCTTTTTAATCAATTTTTCTTGATATACCTCTTTACCTTTATAATCTATTTTCTCTATGATCCTTGCCTTCTGTTTCTTCCATAGTTGATAAGCCAACCACCTACTGGGCTTGTTTGCATTGCAAAACATATTATGTTTCATATAATGCAAGTTAATTGCAATCTGATCAGCCATTAACATATTAAATTGCGTCTTAAGCATATTTATAGAAGCCTTTAAACTATTATCCAATGGATTTGAAATAAAAGCCTTCTCTTTCAATTTAATCTCATCTTCTAACTCTTTACGTTTTTGCATCTGTTTACGCCTATGTGCATTATTCATATGAATCAGAACCCCTCTCATATAAGCTTTGCTAGCATCCCAGACCATTGCCATCGAAGTACCCTTATGCATATTCAAAACAAAAAATTCCTTCAGATATTCTCTACATTTCTGCAAAAGCCCCTCATATCTAAATAAATTTTCATTCAATCTCGAAGATCTTCTATTCCCGTCTTCAGCAAATAACTCCAACCATACAGGACTGTGATCCGACAATGTTCTAGGAAAGATCTTAACATTCTTAACCCTAGAAAAAAGATCAATAGTAATTAAAAAAAATCAGTTTAGAGAACGATTGATGCCTGTCTGAAAAAAAAGTAAAATCTCTATCCTCTATGTTCCGTTCTCACCAAATGTCTCTAAGTTCCAAGACGTCTTTCAAATCAAAAAAGGCTTTAGGTAATTTAGCATGATTGGAAGTTTTAAAAGATCCCTTCTTGTCCTTCCTTGAGTCTAAGACACCATTCCAATCGCCCATCAAGATAATAGATTTATAATCCAATTGAGTTAATTTCTGATGTAAGACCTTATAAAACTGTTTTTGTTTTTGATTGGGAGCATATAGTCCAACAATAAGGAATTTCTTGCCTTGTAATACTAAATCAATGATAACATATCTTCCTTGTATATCAGAATCAATTAATTTAGCTGGTAAATCTCTTCTTACGTAAATAACTATTCCCCCTTTTTTTTCCCGGGGCAGAAGCTATAAAATGTGATCCCATCTGGGAATTTATCAAATACTTTTGATCCTTCGAAGCAATATGAGTCTCCTGCAAACAAACAATTTCATTCTTATGTTGTTTCAAATAATGAAATACTTTTTTTCTTTTCTGTGGTGAATTCAAGCCATTAACATTCCATGTCAGAAACTTTGCCATCCTTAGTGGCTTGAAGCCTCTGGAACACAACTTGAAGATCAGCTGTTGATGATCTCTTCGGTCTTGTCCCTCCCACGGGCTCTGTAATCGATCCTTGTGCTGATAATACAACATCAGCCTTCTGCTTCTGTTCCTTTTCTTTACGTCTATGCGCAGCGCGAGTCATCCTTTGTTCCTTTGGATCATCTCCATGGTTTTCTTATAGGTTGAGAGAGACTAACTAGCCCAACATCAACCAACTGGCTTTGTGCCCAAAACAGATCTAGAACCCATGGTCTCCTAGTTTCTAGCCCAGTGCCTTTAAGCCAGAGGTCTCCAACCTCTGGGCTGTGGACCAGCATCAGGCTGCGACATGCTAGAAATCTGGCCGCACAAACAAGCAAAGCCCCATCCATGGGATGCAGGCAGCACACGAAACCACATCCCCTCCAGTCCGTGGAAAAACCTCTCCCCACAGTACCGGTCCCTGGGGCCTAAAAGGTTGGGGGTCTCTGCTTTAATTATTATGCCAAACTGGCTCTCTTAGTATCCTCATGTAACTGTTCACTGAACAAAAAAACTTTCTGCAAAAGATAAAATATTAAAAAACAAGAAAAAATTATGTGGCTAAGTAAGAATTTTTAAGTGAGTTTTGCCCCGTTTTACACCCTTGCTTGCCACAGTTGTTAAGTGAATCACTGCAGTTGTTAAGTTAGTGACACAGTTGTTAAGTGAACCTGGCTCCCCCATTGACTTTGCTTGTCAGAAGGTGGCAAAAGGTGATCACGTGACCCTGAGACACTGCAACCATCATAAATATGAGTCAGTTGCCAAGCATCTGAATTTGGATCACGTGACCCTGGGGATGTTGCAATGGTTGTAAATGTGAAAAACAGTCATAAGTCACTTTTTTCAGTACTGTTGTAACTTCGGAAAGTCACTAAACAAACTATTGCAAGTTAAGGGCTACCTGTATCTATCTTCTTATATAAATAAAAATGTAAATGTTCGTTTGTTCAAAATCTTAAATGTCTGAAAGTTCTTCACCGATTGATTTGAAATTTTGACACAATGTTGCATTCAAATATGTGCATGTTTTTATGTTTTTATATACCTACTATTATATCGATGTCACACCTGTGACAGGTAAAACATGTTTTTAAAAAAACAGCACCATCTGTTGGATGTAAAAGCAACACACGCTACGATTTCAGAAATCTCTATATCTGCACAGACAATGGAACAACAAAAAATATGTTTAATTTCACAAGCACTGTGAAATTAAACATATTGCAAATGTGCGCTTTCTCTTTTCTTTTTTTTCCACTTAACCAGACTGAGCCACAGCAACGTGTGGCTGAGTACAGCTAGTATCAAATATAAATTGTTTTTGCACCTAGATCTTAATGGAGCCTTCCCTTGTTTCTCCAGAAAATTGTTTAGGTTCATCAAACCACCACGCTTTGTCTGATTCAAACAACAAGATTTTTTCTACTTTCTCCCTCGGTTGAAAACAGCACCATTCTAAATACTCTTATATTTCCAGCCATTGAAATCTACTGTTAGCTCCCGCTGTGTCTAGATGTAAGATTAGGCAAAACCACAGTATTAAAAGTATGCCCTAATAAATTACAAGACTAAACAAAATTATTCACCTGTGTGCAAATCATGTTCAAGTGATAAATCTTGCATGCTTTTTAAAACTCTGTAGACAAAGACAGTGCCACTGTCAGAATCCAATTATACTTCATCCCCAGTTATCAATTATAGAAAACCCCATTTCTGCCCTCTCTGGATTCTGTCATAAAGAAAGAGAAGGGGGTGAACAAAGGGGCTTTATGGCCCTCACTTCCTTCGGTACAACTTCAAAGGGTTTGAATGTGGATAGCACCAAAAGGCCTTATCATAACAAAGGAGGCTATTTACCTTTCATGTAGTTTTCTCTGAAGTCTCCATCCAGCCGGCAGAAAGGAAAAAAGGGGTGGGATTGTGATGCCTGAAACTGTCACTGGAAGAGGGGGGTAATTGGGTGGAACTACTGGGGAACCCCTTAAAACCTCGAATGGGAGAGCTTGGACCCCAAGTCCTGTTTAGAACGCCTGCAATCATTTTCTCTTAATAAAGGATTCCTGTTGGAAGAATTATTCCTAGAGTTCTGTCTTCTTAAGATGCAAAGTGGGGTGGGTCCTTACATTAGACAGGACTTGCAAAATTAATCCACCTGGAAGGGAGACCCTTGCTGGGGGATTTTGCAAAAAATTACCATGTCAGACAATGGAGCAAGAAAGGGGGAAAACTCCCTGGAAAGAGAGCCGCTGACCAAATTGGAACCTTGTCAGATGTTGGGATCCGAGAGATCAGATTCCTCAGGAGAAGAAGTGGTGGAGACACAGGACCACAAGCCTCGCTGGTCAATGGGCGTTGGAAAGAAAAGTGAGTGGGGAAAGGAATCAAAAAAGGTGACCCTGAGATGGGAGGCCAAGCAACCAGAATGGAAGCAGGAGATGGAGAAATCGCTGCACGCAAGTGAAAAGGGAGAAAGCTGGGCACCGTACTCAGACTGGATCCTAGAGAAAGCTATTGACCTGATGAAGAGAACTCTCAGCTCCCTAGGAGAGGAGAATCCTGAGCCCTACGGCTGCCCCAGCTCCTGGAGCCGCAAAGGGAGAGACACCAAGGGGGATGTGGAACCTGCAACCCCGGGGACATCTGCTGATCCAGTAGTCCCCACCCCCTACCGGACCACAGATGGCAATCTGGATGGAAGACACTACCACCAACAACGGAGGCACCGATCCATTCCAAGACGTCCGCCATTGGAGGTGAAATTCAAAGGGGAGCCAACACGCTTGGGGTTTTTCCTAACCCAAGTCCTCAGCTACATGGAGGAATACGGGCAGACATCCCCAGCGACAAAGCCCGCATCCGGATCGTGCAATCTGCCCTGGATGGATCGGCTGCAGATTGGGTGGTGAACTTGCATGACTCCAATGCCCCAGAACTCAGTAACTTCAACCGTTTCATGTCCTCTCTGAGAAGACGATTTGAAGACCCCCTGGCTGATCGCAAAGCCCGTGAAAGGATAAAAATGATGAGGCAAGGCAAACGCCCGGTGGCTGAATATACACAAGAATTCCGGGCCATTGCCAGCAAACTGAACTGGCCAGAAGACATCCTCCTTAGCCATTTCAAAGACGGACTAAATTATGATCTATATGATGCTTGCCTGCCCCGAGGGGACCCACACCAACTTGAGGAATGGTACATCTTGGCAGAGGAAGCAGAGATCGACATATTGAAAAGACACCGCCGAGGAAAACAATGGAGCCGTTCCCCGCCTGAGCTGACACACGAACCGGTGAAATCATCAGCTACAGCCAAGAAGCAAATGGGGTGTTTCAAGTGCGGAAGAGAAGGGCATCGAGCTGTAGAATGCCGCTCCAAAGCCCCCCAGCACAACCCAGACAGATCCCCAATCAGCAAATCCGGAAAGTCTTCAGCTAAGCCAAAAGAAACTGCCCTGAGAATGATGGAAATTGTGGAACCCCCCACTTCTGCTCACCAAGGGGAAAGAACTCCAGCCTACACCACAGGGCTGGTGGATGCCTCAGATGACAGCTCGGAGGGCGAACCCCTGGTAAGTGGACACATCACACCCATCCTCAAGACAGTGACTATATTAATTCCCCCCATGCCCGAAGCTGTGAAGGTGAAAGCCTTAATAGACTCTGGCTGCACCCGCTGCCTCATTAGCCCAACACTAGTGGGGAATCTGGGCATGCCATCGAGGAGACTGGAACAACCAATCTCATTTGGCCAGTTAGATGGATCCATAGCAGGGGGGGGTGCCAGCTACCCTAGCCACTCTACCAATACACCTCTCCCTGGGCAAACATGAGGAGGACATAACGTTTGTGGTGACCCCAGGCATGGAACGCCCAATGATTCTAGGGATGGAATGGTTGAAAAAATGGAACCCCTGGGTAAATTGGAGGACGACAGAAATCAAATTCCCGAAGGGAGACCCTATGGACTTAAAACCCCAAGGGAGGCTAACAGAATCAAGAATAGAAAAAAACATCCATAGGAGAGGAAAAAAAGATTAACAGAAATATCAGAGGAATATAGAGACCTTGCTGAAGTTTTCAGTGAGGAGAGGGCAAATGAGCCCCCCCCCGACCCACAGACTGTACCATTGAATTCAAGCCTGGGGCAAAACTCCCAAAGCCCAGATTATACTCCATGAGACCAAAGGAGAAGGAGGAAATGGAAAGATTCATTAAAAAAAACCTAGAGAGAGTTTCATTGAGCCAGCCAAGCCTAAAGTGGCTGCCCCGGTCCTGTTTAGAGAGAAGAAGGATGGCTCTTTACATTTATGCGTGGATTATAGGGCCCTGAATACAATCAATGAAAGCAACCTATACCCTCTGCCCCTCATGAAAGACGTGCTGTCACACCTATCGAAAGGGAAATTTTTTTCTAAACTAGACCTAAGGGAAGCTTACTATCGTGTGAGAATTAAGGAAGGGGACAAATGGAAGACTGCATTTAACTGAATGCAGTTAAATGCACAGAATCTTATTAAGTCAAGCCAATGCATCTTTGCTCTGAAATAAGTCACACTGAGCTCAATTAGGCTTACTTAGGATTGGAGGCTATGATGGGGTTATGGAACAGAGCAGATGGAGAACCCTTCCCTAATCATTTGAACAATGGCTCTTTTATTTGTTTTGGGTTTTTTTGGCTTCAGTGCTATGAAAGATACTATTCCAAAGGTAATATTTCCAAAAATTCATATTTTAAAATTGTCACTTTTTGCCTACTTTTCTCTATATGTGGAAATTGGGAAAGCTTATAGCTCCTGATTGCTCTAATCTCACTTTAATGTTAGAAACCCCTGGTCTTCATCCCATTAGGCACTAATCAGAGTTAATGGCAAAAGCTGGAATATCCAGTGCTAGCTTGCTTCCAAATATTTTATTTTCTTTATTTAATTTATATCCACTTTTATTCTTCTTATAAATAACTCAAGGTGGTGAATATATCTAATACTCTTTCAGTATTTGATGTCTGGATTGGGCTGAGAGAGAGAAAGACTGGCCCAAGGTCACCCAACTGGCTTTCATGGCTAAGATGAGACTATAACTCACAATCTCCTGGTTTCTAGCCTGGTGCTTTAACCACTAAACCAGAGGTCTTCAAACTTGGCCCTTTTATGACTCGTGGAATTCAATTCCCAGAATTCCTCAGCCAGGCATGCTGGCTGAGGAATTCTGGGAGATGAAGTCCATAAGTCATAAAAGGGCCAAGTTTGAAGACCCTTGCACTAGACCAGACATGTCAAACTCGCAACATCACATGACGTCGCGAAACGTATCAGGACGGTTTTGCCATTGCCGGCAGTGGAGTGGGCACAGCTTCCGGATGACACGTCTGGCCCACAGGCCAGCAGTTTGAAACCCCTGCACTAGACCAATCTGGTTAAGAGGTTTGGAGACTTGCTCTGATTCTGAGTCTTTGACAAAAAAGATAACGTCTTCCATTGAACACCCTCATTCATTTAATGGGAGACCCTAAGTCATTCACCAAAAGCCTGTTATTTTCAGCACACATTCATTCATGCCATATATAAATAGGCATTATATACTTGATTTTCTTTTTAAAGAAATTCTAAGGAAGCAATTACTCCAAAGCAGACTACTTTTCTACGGTACAGTTGCAAGCAATATGGCATTCCTTCAGCTCTGTACCCTTTAGGGCAGGGGTCCCCAACCCCTGATCCATGGGCCAATACCGGACCACAGCATGCCAACAACCAGTCCACACAAATAAGCATAGCCCCATCCTGGGATCCAGGCAGCACACAAAACCACGCCCCCTCCGGTCCGTGGAAAAACCTATCTCCATAGAACCGGTCCCTGGTGCCCAAAAAGGTTGGGGACCTCTGCTTTAGGGGAGGTTATGGTGTTGTATCTCATGGGCTTGAAGGCAGTTCCAAAAACTAGGATTAGAGAGATAGTACAGAATGGTTCCACCAAGATCTCAGTGCTAGATTCCGCCACCAGATTTGCAAACCTCTGTACCAAGTTCCTGTTCTTTGCCTCATCTTGAAGATGACTTGAGCATCATGGTATGCATGCATTATCCAGACAAATAACCAGATTTAATCAATCATCTCCTTTTATAGCAATTAAAGCCCAACACAGAGACCATCTAAGGTGACATCCATGGGAGAGCAAGAAACTGAAAAGATCAAAAGAGGCAGAGGAAAAATGCAGAGATTTTGATGGGAATTTTTTAAAATATAACTGGATGACAAGGACTAAACAAGGAGGCTACAGAAGTGTGAATGGAATCACAAATAAAAGTCATGAAATGATTTAGGAGGAAACTGAAAGGAGAGAATGCTGAAAGTCAAATTAAGATGAATACATTTTTATTTTTTAATATTTTTTTAAGCAGGGCTTCCTGTCTCTCTGAAATATTACTTCTCCTCCATTGGGTTCTAGACTGCACCATCTCTTTCTAGCTCTGTAATCATAAATTAAATCTGCATGTTCAGCTAAAGTGAACGCTGGTGACGCAGTGCTTAAATGTAGTATTACAGGCTAATTCTGTCCACAGCCTAGAGTTCGATAATAATGGAACTCAAGGTTGACTCAGCTTTCCATCCTTCCGAGATCAATAAAATGAGGGTCCAGATTGTCGGGGCAATATGCTGATTCTGTAAACCAGTTAGAGAGGGCTATAAAGCACTATAAGTCTAAGTGTTATTGCTATTGCTAAAGTCCTGATCCTTTGCCATCTGATTGGTGGATCTTAACAGGCCGGTCTGCAAGAACCTATGTAAAACAAAAGGAAGTAGCAGTCTGAGGGTATTTAAAAAGCAGTGGTGGACGGGAATTTTAAACATTCCTTTGTACTGAATGCTGTCCATGCCCACGTACACACAGTCACAAACACACCAACTGCATCTCATGTGGACTTCCAAACAAGATACAATCCAAAAAGGTATTCTGACCTCTAAAATTAAAGGCCCGCATCTCCAAGAACCATCTGGCAGAGATAATTCCAGTCTTCAAGAGGCTGCTGCTTGTTGCTTCCTAACTAGTTAAGAACGCTTAATCCTCTTGAGAAGGCTCCAAGGATTTTAAAAAAGGGAGGGAGCAGGAAAGCTATGAATAAAGCAGGGCTGCTAACAGATTTAAGTTGATCAAAGAAATCGAGGACGAGAACTGAACTGCTAAAGGAAGAAAACGAAGCCAACTCAATGAAACCATGCTGAGTTTGACATCACCTTTCAAATCCCCGGTTCCAGTATTAAATGCTTTCTATACATAGCATAATACGCAAAGTGTTTTTTTAAATCAGAATAAGGAGGGTAGTTTGGCAATTTCACAGTAAGATATGCCAGACTTCCTTCCTGTCCTCTAGCTGTATTCACTGTAATTCCCAAACTTTTTAACTAACTCTCAAGGAAGACAGCATTGCAACACTGTAAATGACAAATGTAATTTTAATGTAACATTTGTTCATTTAGAGCAGCCAACACAGCATTTCTTCCTGAATTTTTTTTTCTCCAACTACAAAAAAAACTTCTAATGCAGATTGGGCTCACAGCTTGCAATTGACTGTCATAGCCCAGCAATAGGGTGCAGTTTAGCAAGGTAGGAACCAGCAGAAACCTATCCAAAAGATGCTTTTTCGCGTGGCAACTGGACTTTTTGTTTTTCTTTGAAGACATTTTGCTTCTCATCCAAGAAGCTTCTTCAGCTTCATTCTGAAGAAGCTTCTTGGATGAGAAGTGAAACATCTTCAAAGAAAAACAAAAAAAGTCCAGTTGCCTCATGAAAAAGCATCTTTGGGACAACAGTGACCTGGATGACTGAGAATCTTCACAGACATTCAGCAGAAACCTACTTGCTAATCTGCACCCTACTGCTGGGCTATATGAAACAGAACCATTACAGAAATGTGGAACTGAAATCTCAGAAATAAAATAAAAATTGAGATAAAAATATCCTAAAGTCCATTGATTCATAGAGGCAGGAGGAAGAGGGCTGTGATTTGAACTCCGGGGCTCATATGTATATGTGTATAGATAAAGACATTCTGAGTCTTTTTAGAAAAAGAGCTGTATTTCTGCTGCAACTTTCAAAAAGAGGGGGATTAAATCTGACTTGATCAACAACAGCCAGGTGAAGTCAATATCTCCTGTATTAAATTGAATTTAATTGGGAGCAGCTTTGTGTGCCAATTTTAGATGAAAAATTGGGAATATGTATAGCATATGTGCATGTGAAAACACAAACAATCTTTCTTCCAAGCAATTTCCATATTTGGCATTCCTGACATTTAAAAGATTTATGGAGCTTTCATTGAAATGATAGTGCCAGCTACAAATCACAGGAGGGAAAAACATGTTCCCTGCCCAGAACTAGATTCAATTGGAGGTTGCATGTTGACAGTGAGGAGGGTCAAAACATTGGAGGGAAAGACTACCCTTTTCATCTCTTTGCCCCTTCCTTCCTTCCCTCCCTTCCTCCTTCTTTCCTTCCTGCCTTCCTCATGCCAGATCAGAGTTCTCTTACTAGTTATATCTGAAAAGGAGCTTTGAGAATCAAGCTGTATATTAACCCCTCCTGATCTAAATGGACAAAACAAAATTCTATTACCTGGTTTACAATTATGAATGGTGAAATGGGCCAGTGACCTCCACCTCTTTCCATCTATAATTATTCCACCACTTGCTTGTCAATACTATAATTGTTCAGTCTAATGAGCTCTTCTAAGCAAGACATTCAGGAACACACCAGAGCAAATAAGACTTTATTCTCCTAACAAGAAATAATACCAGAACAAACAGGGAACTTTCTGGAGCATCTTCTGCCTGAAAGACCCAGTGAGCAGAGCCCATTGAGAGCATAACAATATATCACTGTCTAAGATGCTAAAAGCTACTGTTCTAATCACATTGGACAAAGGTTTCTGATTCTACCTCTAAGTATTCTTTAAGGGATAACTTAAAAGTATAGTTATAAGATATCATTGGAGATTGACATGTGAAGGATGTTATAAAGACCAATGTATAGATGTGTGATAGCTTAGAATAAGAGTACTTCTACTGTTTTCAGTGGATATCCCAAGACAATAACTTGATTCATTTTGACTTAACATCCTAAATGTGAAGAATAGTTTATTCACCATCAAACCATTTGAAAAAGGCACATTCTAGCTCAATATTATTGCTAAGTTCAGAAACATCATCCTGTTTCCAAAGAAATATCTAAGGGAGCTTGGATTGCCTTTAGAACTATATTTTCACTGAAAATATGAGTGTAAGGATCCCACATCTTAAGAAAGCAGAACTCTTGGAAACAATTTCTTCCAACAGTGCAGGGGGCTGAGGAATTCGCCATTGGTTGTAACAGTCCAGGCAATTTCCCTTCCAACCTCTTAGCAGTTGTGCACATTGGGCAACTGGCCACATAATTTTCTATGTCCTTTTTCATGGACAGCCACCAAAATTGCCTTTTAATTAAATGTAATGTTTTTACAAATCCAAAGTGCCCTGCGGATTTTGTATCATGGCATAGCTGCATGAAAGTGACCCTCTGGGTGGTTGGTATATATATCTTTTCCTCCACCCGTGGCAGTCCGTCCTTGATTGTGCACACGTATCTATTTTTCTGGAACCATTCATCTGTTTCCAAAGTTTTCTGGAATTCAATTCCAGTTTGGCTACCCAGCTGCAGTTTTAATTTAGCTTGGACTCTGGTGATTACTGGCGCTGCCGGTTGTGGTTCTGCCATAAGTGGTTTAGAATCGGTGGCTTGCATGCTGTTATATTGGGGCATGCGAGACAGTGTATCTGCCAGGAAATTCTTCCTCCTCCCCCCCCCCGGCAAGTGCTTGAGCGTAAAACGGAATTGGTGAAAATGCTGGGACCAGAGGGCTTGCTTGGAAGTGAGCTTCCTGGGTGTTTCCAGGTTTTTGTGGTCCGTCCAGACCTAAAAAGGGATTTTATTCCCTTCAAGGAAATGGAGCCATGTATGTAATGACCAACGCACCCCGTATGCCTCTTTTTCCCACACGGCCCAGCGCTGTTCCGTTTCGGTGAGTTTCTTGGACATATATGCACAGGGTTGCAATACCCCTTCGTCATTTTCTTGTAATAGTACAGCCCCCACTGCCACATCGCTTGCATCCGCCTGTATTACAAAAGGTTTATCCATGTCTGGGTGCCTCAGGAGAGGTTCAGCAGAAAAAAGTCTCTTTAACCTCTTGAATGCCGCTTGGCATTCCATTGTCCATTTTAGTGGCTGGCTGGGTTTCACTGAGGATTCTCCCTTCATTTTTAGTATGTTCATGAGGGGCAGGGCTATTTGGGCGAATGAGGGGATGAATTGGCAGTAAAAGTTTGCGAAACCCAGGAAACTTTGCAACTGCTTCTTTGTACAAGATGGTGCTAATTCTAGTACTATTCTGACCTTCTTGGGGTCCATTTCAATGCACTGTGGGGATATGCGATAACCTAGGTACTCTATTTTTTCCTGGTGGAATTCACATTCCAATAATATGGCCTATAGGTGGGCAGCTCGCAGTTTCTTTAAAACCGCTCTGACTAGGTTGACGTGTTCCCCTTTGGATTCGGCGAAGATAAGGATGTCATCTAGATAAACCAGGACCTCCTTAAATAGGTGCTCCCTTAGAATCTCATTGATTAATTGCATAAATATTGCAGGGGGACCTTGTAGTCCAAACAGCAAAACTTTGAATTGGTAGCACCCCATTGGGCAATTAAATGCGGTTTTCCATTCGTCCCCTTGCTTAATCCTAACATGTTAATACGCTTCCCTTAGGTCTAGTTTAGTGAAAATTCTTCCTTTCGAGAGGTGGGATTACATGTCCTTCATGAGGGGTAGGGGGTATAGGTTACTTTCACTGATTGCATTCAGGGTGCGGTAATCCACACACAAGCGCAAAGTGCCATCCTTTTTCTCTCTAAAGAGGACCAGGGCAGCTACCTTAGGTTTGGCAGGTTTGATAAACCCCCTTTCTAGGTTATTATTTATGAATCTTTCCATTTCCTCCTTCTTCTTTGGGCTCATGAAGTATAATCTGGGCTTCGGGAGTTTTGACCCAGGCTTGAATTCTATGGCACAATCCGTGTGTCAGTGAGGGGGAATCTCATCTGCCTTCTCTTCACTGAAAACCTCAGCAAGGTCTCGGTATTCCTCTGGTATTTCAGATAGTCACTTTTCCTCTCCCACTGATGCTTTCTCCGTTCCTGGGTTTGGTAGGGCTCCTTGGTTTTATGTTCACACAATCCCCCTTTGGGAAATTGAGCTCTGTGGTCCTCCAATTTACCCAGGGGTTCCATTTCTTTAACCATTCTAGCCCTAGGATCACTGGGCATTCCATGCCTGGGGTCACTACAAATGTTATGTCTTCCTCATGGTTCCCCAGGGATAGGTGGACTGGTAAAGTGGTAGGGTAGCTGGCACCCCCCCCCCCGCTATGGACTCATCTAACTGGTCAAATGAGATTGATTGTTTCAGTCTCCTTGCTGGAATGCTCAAGTTCCCCACTAGCATCGGGCTAATGAGGCAACGGGTGCAGCCAGAGTCTATTAAGGCTTTCACTTTGACAGCTTCGGGCATGGAGGGAGCTAATATAGTCACTGTCTTGAGGATGGGTATGATGGGTCCACTTACCATGGGTTCGCCCTCCGAGCTGTCGTCCGAGGTGTCTGTTCTATCCCAGCCTATTGCCGTCCTTGTTAAAGGCACAAGGACCAAACCCCTGCTGATGCAATAGGCTGGAGATTTTGCAACAAAACAAAACTCTTTTAATATGGTTGACAAACCTGTCAAATAGTTCAAAACACAAACAGCAAAACTCAAGTCCAAAGGAAACACGATGCAAACAGACGAGAAGTGACAAGCAAGACGAACAGAGAAGTCACAAGCAAGACGAACAGACCAGGATTCCAAGAAGCACTTTGCAAACGGTTGCCTTCAGCAACCAGCACCGCCCATACCTCCTCTCTTTATACAGCAGTCCCAAGGCATTGCCTCTCAGTGCCTTCTCCTTTTTCCCTGGAGTAGTTGCATTGACTGCTGCTGATTTACTCTTGCTAATTGACGACAGGAGCGTGCATCAATTAGCAAGTCCATCAGATGTGATTCTTCCGAGTCTGACTCATTCTTCTCACACAGCTAAGCTTCATCAGAAACACGACTGGAGGGCCCAGGCTCTGCATCAAACTGTGAGTCCTGTAATTCATCAGAGCCTCCCTCTGCCCCTGATGGCCCTTCACATGCCTCCTCCATCTCCTCCTCAGATTCCTCAGACTCAGCTGTTGTGAGCACAGGCTGGCACGGAATCACAACACTATCCTGCACTGCAGGGCCCTTCCCCCGGGTCTGCCGATCCGGATGCGTTCGGGATGGGAATTGTTCATGAAAGGCGGTCACCAAGGCAGGAGCATGAACAGTAGATGCATCCTCCCAGGTGAACTCCTCCGGTCCGTAGCCTTTCCATTCAATCAAGTACTGGAAACGTCCTTTCACCCAATGGGAGTCCCGAATGCTAGCAACCTCATACTCGGGGGCATTGTCTCCATCACGTTGTTCTGGTGGGGGTGGTTCGGCTCAGTGGAGTGGACACGCCAGTTGCTCAGGGACCAACAGAGACCGGTGAAAGACCGGATGTACTTGCATGGAACGTGGCAGAGTTAAGCGATAGGTGACTGGATTGATGACAGTCTCGATTGGGAACAGTCTGACATATCGATGGTCTAATTTCTTGGTTGGCCGGGTTGATGGTAGATTCCTGGTGGACAGCCATACGATCTCCCACCGATAGTGGAGGCGTATCCCACCTTGACCGATCAGCAAACCGTTTGTAGTCAGTCTTGGCTTTTTCCAATTGTCGTTGCACCAATCGATGGATCGTTTGTAACTCTGCCAGGTAGTCGTTTGCTGGTGGTTCTGGTGCATCTTTTGGGGAATCAGGGAAAAACCGAGGGTGATAGCCCACATTGGCTAAGAACGGTGTCATCTGCATGGAGGTGTGCTGGGAGTTATTGAACGCAAACTCAGCCACTGCCAGATAGTCTACTAATTGTTCCGCTGCTGATTGACATAGCAGCGCAGATATTGCTCCAGGATTCCAATGACCTTCTCTGTCCCTCCGTCGGTTTGGGGATGATGCATGGATGAGAGGCAGATCTTGACATCCAACGCCTGCATCAACTCCTGCCAGAAACGGGCTGTGAACTGGGCCCTCTATCAGACACAACCTTATCAGGAAGACCATGCAGACGGAACACCTGCTGGATGAACATGCGAGCGGTGGCACGGGCAGACGGTAAGCCACGGCATGGAATGAAATGCGCCATCTTGGTCAACATGTCAACCACCACAAATACTGTCGTGAATCCAGAAGATGAAGGTAAATCCGTCAAAAAATCCATGGACACCACCCCCTAGGGTCTTTTGGGTGTTGGCAAGGGTTGCAGTAGTCCGGGTGGGGCCCCTGTCGCTGACTTGGCTTGCCTACAGGAAATACATGATGAGATGTAGGTCGGAACATCGTGTCGGATTCAGGGCCACCAGAAGGTACGGGATACCAAATTCAGGGTCTTGAACAGGCCAAAATGCCCCACTGCTGGATTATCGTGACACTGGCTGAGGATGAGTCCTCTGAGCGGGCCTCCAGGCACATAGAGCCGATCACGATAGTGGAGGAGTCCATCCACAACTGTCTATGGTGAATTGGGCCCCACCTCCTCCTTTCACTGAGCCACCCACCCATCCTGCTGCTTGGCCTCCTGAATCCAAGCCCGTATATCTATTGGCCCCCTCACCCCAGCAAAAGACTCAATAGGGAGACTGTCCTGGGCAGAAGCTTGTCTTCTGCTCGGGAATATTCGGGCTTCCTGGACAGAACATCCGCTCTTTGATTGTGACCGCTCAGTATGTACGTCACCCGGAAATTGAACCTTGCAAAGAAGAGAGACCATCGGATCTGGCGTTGGTTCAATTTCCAAGTGGTCTGCAGGCTTTCTAAATTGTTATGGTCCGTCCGGACCTCAATTTGATGCCACGCCCCTTCCAGATGATGCCTCCAGGTCTCGAATGCCACTTTAATGGCCAATAGCTTCTTCTCCCAGATGGTATAGTTGCGCTCCGCCAGATTCAATTTCCGTGAATAGTACGCGCAAGGGAAGAGGGCATCGCCGGGCATCGTTGCCTGGAGTAATACCGCCCCAATGGCAATGTTGGAGGCATCCATCTCCACGACAAATGGCCTTTGCGGGTCAGGATGCTTCAGGGTGGGCTCCTTCATAAAGCCTTCCTTCAAAGCCTGGAAAGCCCGTTGTTCTGGAGCATCCCACTGAAACCGAGTCTTTTTCTCCAGGAGCCGAGTAAGGGGAGCTGTCATGGTAGCAAATCTGGGGATGAAAGTCCGATAATAGTTGGCGAACTGAAGAAATCGCTGGACATCCTTCACACGACGTGGTGGTTGCCAACTCTACAAAGACTCCACCTTACTCGGGTCCATGGCAATGCCCTCAGGAGAAATGCGGTGACCCAGGAACTCAATAGTCATCTGGTAGAACTGGCATTTCTCTAATTTAGCATATAGCTGATGTTCTCGAAGCCGCTGCAAGACCTGACAGAGATGCCGATGGTGCTCCTCTCGCGATGGGGAATAGATCAGGATGTCATCCAGGTAAATCACCACAAACTGATCTAACATGTCCCGGAAAATGTCATTCATAAAGTGTTGGAAAACAGCAGGGGCGTTGGTCAGGCCAAAGAGCATCACCATATATTCGAAGTGCCTGTACTGAGTACCAAATGCCGTCTTCCAGTCATCACCCGACCGAACTCTGACAAGGTTGTAAGCTCCGCGCAAGTCCAGTTTTGTGAAGATTTTGGCCTCAAGGAGCCGATCCAAGAGTTTGGGGATGAGGGGCAGCAGGTATCGGTTGAGCACAGTGATGGCATTTAATTTCCAATAATCGCAGCAAAGCAGCAATTCACCAGACTTCTTGACGAAGAGTACGGGTGCAGATACTGGCAAGGACAAGGGCCGAATAAACCCCCAAGCCAAATTCTTGTCCAAAAAGTCCCTCAACGCAGCCAACTCGGGGTCTGACATGGAATACAAACACCCCACTGGGAGAGGCACATTAGGGACTAAGTCAATGGGGCAGTCATAAGGCCTGTGCGGGGGTAATTGATCCGCCTCAGTCTCGCTGAACACATCAGCATACTCTGCCAATTCAGAGGGTAAGGAGACCCCTGTGGGCCCCTCTACCTGACCGGCATAGATGTGGCAGGTGTGGTCCACACACTGCAGGCTTGGAAAGGTGACCAAGTTCTGAGACCAATAGATCTGGGGATCATGCGCCCAGAGCCACACCATTCCCAAGACCACGGGAAAATGCAGGTCTGAGGTGATATAAAACTGAATGGCCTCCTCATGATTACTGATGGCCATACAGTTGTGTGGTGGCCTTAATTGGCCCAGACAGAAGCACTCGACCATCAATGGTCTCCACTAACATTGGCGGATCCACTGGGCATTGGGGAATCATCCATTTAGCCACAAATGCTGCGTCCATAAAGTTCGTAGTGGCCCCAGAATCAATCAACACATGGACAGGAATCCCCTTGGGCAACGTAGGAAGAAGCAGGCGCACCTCCAAGATCAGATGTTTTGGGGGTCCGTGGGCAGTATCAGAAGGATGTGATTTAGAGTTGCGGGACGCCCGGCCCAAAAGGCCTTTTAGGTCGGGAGTGGCCTGTTTTCCGACAGGGAAGCCGAGGGTAGTCTCGGGACTGGCTCCGTCACAGTTGCCCCTCATCGCTTCTTGGGGCAGAAAGTAGCCAAATGTCCAGGGTCCTCACAATAAAAACACAACCCCCCCCAAACATCGCCTGTTTATCTCTGCCACCGATAGATGAGGTCTGGCAGCACCTAACTCCATAGGCTCCTCCCTCTGGACCGGGGTCGCACTCACAATGGAGGGCTTACGGATCTCTGGGGTAGCACGGCGACTCCTTCGCTGCTGCAGCCGGGTGACGATTCGCAGGCAGAGATGAATGAGCCCATTAAGGTCCGGGGGAAGCTCAACATGGGCCAACTCATCCAACATCTTCTCCGACAAGCCATCCTAGAAAGCATCCATGAGCGCAGCCTCATTCCTTGCTGAATCCTGGCTAAGCAGCCAAAATTCACTGATATAGCCCTGCAGGGGGCGTCGGCCTTGCCTCAGGGCTTTCAAATGCCGGGTAGTTGTCTGAGTCTTGATGGGGTCCTCATACATCAACTGCATGTGATCACAAAACCCCACCAAGTTGTCCAGCAATGGGCTATGTTGGGCTAACAAGGATGTGCCCCAACAAGCTGCAGAACCAGAAAGCAGGCTTATCATAAACCCCACTTTATCCCGGTCAGTGGGGAAATCCTCTGCTTTGACACTAATGTACAAGTGGCATTGTCCCATGAACACAGGAAACATGTCCGGGTTGCCATCAAATTTGTCCAGCCTCGCTACTTGACATTTTCTCCTGGGTGGTAGTGGAGCAGCAGTAACCTGGGCAGATAGCTGAGCAACTTGAGCAGATAACAAAGCCAGCTGCTGGGCGAGCTGGGCATTCTCAGCACAGAGCTGCTCCATGATAGTAGGGGGTGAGGCTGAAGGCAAACTGTTCTATCGCAGCCTATTGCCATCCTTGTTAAAGGCACAAGAACCAAACCCCTGCTGATGCAATAGGCTGGAAACTTTGCAACAAAACAAAACTCTTTTAATATGGTTGACAAAGCTGTCAAATAGTCCAAAACACAAACAGCAAAACTCAAGTCCAAAGGAAACACGATGCAAACAGACGAGAAGTCACAAGCAAGACGAACAGAGAAGTCACAAGCAAGACGAACAGATCAGGATTCCAAGAAGCACTTTGCAAACGGTTGCCTTCAGCAACCAGCACCGCCCACACCTCCTCTCTTTATACAGCAGTCCCAAGGCATTGCCTCTCAGTGCCTTCTCCTTTTTTCCTGGAGTAGTTGCATTGACTGCTGCTGATTTACTCTTGCTAATTGACGACGGGAGCGTGCATCAATTAGCAAGTCCATCAGATGTGATTCTTCCGAGTCTGACTCATTCTCCTCACACAGCTGAGCTTCATCAGAAACACAACTGGAGGGCCCAGGCTCTGCATCAAACTGTGAGTCCTGTAATTCATCAGAGCCTCCCTCTGCCCCTGATGGCCATTCACATGCCTCCTCCACCTCCTCCTCAGATTCCTCAGACTCAGCTGTTGTGAGCACAGGCTGGCACGGAATCACAACAGTGTCCACCAGTCCTGCGGTGTAGGCCAGAGTTCCCTCCCCATGCTTGGTAGGGGTTGGGGACTCCACAGCCACTATTGCCCTCATGGAGGGTTCTTTCGGCTTGGCTGGGGACTTCCTTGATTTCCTGGCTGGTAATCGGTCTGGGTTGCACTGATGGGCTTTCAAGCAGCATTCTACGGTATGATGCCCTTCTCTCACACATTTGAAACAGCCCGTTGACTTCTTGGCCGTAGCTGGTGGTTTTGCTGGCTCACACGTCGGCTCAGGAGGCGAGTGGCCCCATGGTTTTCTTCGGTGGTGCCTCTTCAGTAGGTAGATCTCTGCTTCCTCTGCCAGGATATACCATTCATCAAGTTGGCGTGGGTCCCCTCAAGGCAGGCAAGCATCATACAGGTCGTAATTTAGGCCATCCTTGAAATGGCTAAGGAGGATGTCTTCTGGCCAGTTCAGCTTGTTGGCAATGGCCCGAAATTCTTGTGTATATTCGGCTATTGGGTGTCTGCCCTGCCTCACCGTTTTGATTCCCTCGTGGGCCTTGTGATCAGCCAGGGGTTCCTCAAATCGCTTTCTCAGAGAGAACATGAAGCGGTTGAAGTCGTTGAGTTCTGGGGTGTTGGAATCATGCAGGTTCACCATCCAGTCTGCAGCTGCTCCGTCCAGAGCGTATTGCACAATATGGGTATGGGCTTTGTCGCTGGGGATGTCCCATTCGTATTCTTCCATGTAGCTGAGGACTTGGGTTAGGAAGAACCCCAAGCGTGATGGCTCCCCTCTGAATTTCACATCCAGAGGTGGGAATCTTTGGATGGATCAGTGCCTTCACTGCCAACGGTATTGTCTCCCATCCTGATCATCATCTGCTGGTCGGCGGGGAGTGGGGGCTGCTGAAGTGGTAGCTGCTGTTTCAGCAAACGTCCCTGAGACTACAGGTTCCGATTCCCCTCAGTGTCTCTCCAGCTGCAGCTCCAGGTGCTGGTGCGGCCGCAGGGCTCAGGTTTCTCCTCCCCTAGAGAGCTGAGGGTTCTTTTCATCAGGTCAATAGCTTTCTCTAAGATCCAGTTCAAGTGCTGTGCACAACTTCCTTCCTCTTCATTAATGTGCAGGGATTTCTCCATCTCTTGTTTCCATTCAGGTTGGTGGCTGCCCCATCTCAGGGTCACCTTTCTCGATCTCTTTTCCCACTTGTCTTGCCAATCGACCACCAAGGTTTGTGGTCGCACATTTTCACCACTTCTTCTCCTATGATGTCTCGGATCCTGATAGCTGGAGGGATCCCAGTCTGGGGTAAGGCTCCCATGGGGTTTTCTTCCTTCCCTGCCTCGTTATCCGACATTGTATTTTTTGCAAAGTCCCCCGGTAAGGGTCTTCCTTCCAGGTTAATTATTACTACAGATCCTGTCTAATGTAAGGACCCACTTCAATCCCACATCTTAAGAAAGCAGAACTCTTGGAAACAATTTCTTCCAACAGGAACTTTTATTAAGAGTAGTTGATAGCAGGCATAATAGACAGGATCTGAGGCATTTTTTACAGATAGATACTTTAAAGTGTCCCTGTAAGGAACCACCCCACTTTGCATCTTAAGAAGACAAAACTCTTGGAACAGTTCTTCCAACAGGCATCCTTTATTAAGAGAAAATGGTTGCAGGCTTCTAGACAGGACTTGGGGTCCAAGCTCTCCCATTCAAGGTTTTAAGGGGTTCCCCAGTAGCCCCACCCAATCACCCCCTTCTTCCAGCGACAGTCTCAGGCATTACATTCCCACCCCCTTTTCCTTAATGCCAGTGGGAGGGAGACTTCAGAGAGGAGTACATGAAAGGTAATAGCCCCATTGTTATGGTTAGTCCTTTTGGTGATATCCACATCCAGTCCCTTTGAAGTGTACTGAAGGAAGTGAGGGCCATAAAGCCCCTTTGTTCACCCCTTTTCCTTCATCGTATGACAGAATCCAGAGAAGGCAGAAATGGGGTTTTCTATAGTTGATAACTAGAGATGAAATGTAATTGGATTCTGACAGTCCCTAAGCAAACCCCATCCCACGGCCAATCCCCACGTGTTAAGTCCATCATGGGAAAGGGAAGATAACATCAGTCCAGCTGTGTTTGTAACATGATGTTCCACAGCTCTTCACACCTCCTTCTGAGGCCAGAGAAATAAGCCAGTTTCTGGATGTTTGTATTTCTTCCCCCCCCACCACCTTTTCCTAGCTGACAAGTTAGGGAGAAGAAAATTCAGAGAGATGCATAGTGCAGGAGGCAATTTGTTACATTGTAATGGGCAGCAGACCCAGAGGCAATAAACAAAAGATTATATTGTAGCAAATTGAGGAAGTGAAAGCCATAAGCTCGCAGGCATATCCCCCTCCCTCTTGGCAGTATGGCAGAATCCAGGGGAAGGTGAGATTTGGTTTTAGATCAGAGGAGATAGTTAGAAATGAAATATAAATGGGTTCTGACAATGAGCCAGCTTTGCCAATATGGTACCCTCTTTGTGGTCTTCTCCTCTTTTTCTGGAGAGGCAATTCCTGTATGCAACCCCGAATACACTCTTCAACAGCTTATAAAAGCTGATTCCTCCAACTGCTACTTTGCTACATTCAGACTTGTGCGTGAAGCAAGCAACAACCTCCACAACTGAGATAGACCATAATGTAGAATAATCGGGTTGGAAGGGATTTCTAGTCCAATCCTCTGCTCAAGCAGGAGACCCTATATCATTCTGAACAAAAGGCTGCCCAGTCTCTTCTTGAAAACCTCCAGTGATGGAGCATCCATAATTTCCAGACGAACTGTAAGCTGCTCCATTGATTAATTGTTCTCACTGTCAGAAAATTTCTCCTTTGTTCTAGGTCGGACTTCTCTTTAATTATCTTTCTCCTGTTACATCTTTTCCTGTCCTCTGATGCTTTGGAGAATAGGTTGACCCCCTCTTTATGATAGCCCCTTGGGAACTGGAAGACTGCTGTCATAGCATCCCTAGTCCTTCTCTTTGTTAGACAGGACATACTTTAGTTTCCTCAATCATTCATTATATAACATAGTCTCCAGACTCCTTATCATCTTTGTTGCTCTTCTCTGCATTCTTTCTAAAGTCTCAATATCTTTTTTATATCATGGTGACCAAAACTGGATGCAGTATTCCAAGTGTGGTGACTCCTCTTATTTGTCAGCATAGACATGCAGTACCAAAACCAACTTCCCTACATCCAGCTGCAAAGTGATTCAATAATTATCCTATTCCAGTAATTCTCCTATTCAAAGTGAAACAGATCTTTGAGAAGACAAAAGCTGAAGGTGAGAAAATTGGGTGAGGAAAAAAATTGGGTGATAGATATCCAGATTGCATCCATATGGGATAGCCAGATTTACAGATCCTAAAAATCTGGGGCAAGAAAGAATCCAGTAAAAAAGTGATTGAAGGATCTGGAAATATTTAAGTATTCAGAGAAAAATACTGGGGGAGAGAGGGATGGGATCACATTCTTGAACTACCTGAAAAATTGCCATATTCAACTTCCACATCTCCTCCTCATCATACTAGAAAGCCAAACATGAAATATTGTCAGACACAAAGAACCAGGATCATTCATTCAGTTTAAGCCCAGAGAATTTACTATTACAGCCTATACACAAGAATATAATCAACTAAAGAGCAGCACTAAATTGACGCTAGATAAGGGTCAGTGGAATTCAAGGGGAGGGGCTGGACTTATATCTCTTATAGGAACACAGGTACTCTAAACTGATGATGCATTTAACTCTGCCTTCTAGTTTCGCCTGTTCTTCTCCTACAGTAATGGATTTTAAGTTACAGGAAGGCAGATTCCACTGGAAAGTTAGAGAAAAAAAAATCTTCCTAATCTTCCTTCAAAACATCAAAACCAATTACTCAGAGAAGAGAACTCTCTCTCACTGAGGGAGGCTGAACTGATTTTCCATATGGAAGGCTTTCCTTTGGATTCCTGCACCGAGAAGCCCTTATATTTAAATTATTAGAGTTTATAAGAGAAGAAAAACAACAATTCATTCACAGATTTTTTTTTTAACCAGCAACTAGGAGTCTGAATACCTGAAGGATGTTTTTATCTTTTATAGACATGTTATCCCCCACCTTATAGTAACAGATCTCAGAAGAGATTACAATCAATGAACAGTAAACATAAATAATGGAAACAGCCAATAGAAATAATAATCTAAAAACTCTTATCACCAATTTCAGGGTTGTAATAATTAAGCTGCCTGCCCTAGAGCCATGCCTCAGAATTTAATCATTAATGAGAAGCCTGTCTATTGAAAGGGAAAACATTCAAGTCTAAATTTTTATACTACTTCTCTTCTGTCCCTCTCTTGTTCATCCTTTAAGCAACCCAGAATTGCCCCAACAGATTTTCTAAGAACTTTCTTATCACTGTTATCTGAATTTTTTTCCCCACTGGAGGGGCAAGGGATTTAATCTTGCATATTAAATATATTCAATACCACTGATTCCTCAGATTAGAAGGCTGCAAAAACTAAACAGTAGTAATGGCAAATGGGGGCAGGCAATTTCACACATGAGACCTGAAAAGGCTCATGAGTCTGCTTTGTAACGTGATATAATATTTCTCCATTCAGATAGTCACCATAATCAGGATTGGCAAGTCAACCATTGATTGCTGTGTTTGTAAGCAGAAAATCATATGACCACAGCTGGCTTATGACCTTGCTTCTCCTTCAGTTATTAAGCAAAGCACTGCCGTCACTAAGTGAAAAATCACATGATCACAATTTAGGATTTTATTTCCACCTTCTATATTAACTGTGCTTGTCCCAATCTGATTGCAAACCTGTAAAAGGCAATTTTGTGACCATCCTTGCATTATGACAGGCATAAATGCAAGGATTGGTTGCAAAGGGTTTTTTTTTAGCACCCTTGTAACTCCGTACTGTCGCTGTATGAGGTCATTGATAAGTGAGCACTAACTGTACCTGAGAATATTTTTTCTCTGCTTTCTTTTCTAAACCAGTCATTGCACAGAAGTAAGCCCACCAGAGAAAGCTGCATGTGAACCCATGTTTTGCTGATAGAAAATGGTCCAAGCAGGAGCCACAGCTATGACTCCACACCATGCCATTTGCCATATTTGGGGACATCCCTGTGATTTACCTTGCATTGGGAAAATCCAGATAATCTAGTCATAATTTCAAAGCATTCCTCCCTAACGTTACACTTTTGAGATGTTTTTAAGATTACAGCTCAAATGTCCAGCAAGGATAACCAATAGCTACTAGTTCTAGGAGATTTAGTCAAACACATATGAAAAATAACTGGCTGGAGGAAGCTGCTTTAATGCTTGTTTTAAATCAGCTATGAAAGACTAATCTGAAGAGGGCAGATGTTAAGCCTATACTGCTTCTCTTATTTAAATCAACAGCTAAAATGACTCTTTAATGTAGAATAGGGTCTCGTATTCCAATTTATCATGCAGGTTGGGCCATAAAGCAACCATCAACTAAATTGAAACAGACCCCAGTTAAGGCTCCAGGATGATGGCTACTTTCATCACTGCCCTTCATTTTCCTGCCATCCCTTCTCCTTGCTTTGTTCTGCTACCTCCCAAACCGATTGTCTGAACAGTTCCACAGAAATGACAACCAACCAAGTCAATACAGATAACCTTGCATGGTTCTGATTAAATTTTAATTTGTGGCCTTTCACAAAAGCTCAATGAACCATCCTGTGTCAATAGAAATGGGCTTTAGTCTTCTCTTGAAGTGTTTCAGAGGCATCCTTTGAAGAGTGACATCAGGCATCAGCATAGCTACTGACACATATTGCTCACAAATCCAAATTTTGCAGCCAAGGCAATTTCAGCTTACATATATTCATCCTGGGCTGTCTCTCCTCTAAATGCAGGGAGGAAATTCTAATGGGGTATTCTGCAGCATTCTAAACTTGCTAAAAGCATTTAGTGGGGAAAGTCCTCTTGTAATCCTTTTCCTGACAAAGTATTTTTCATGAAAAGGCAGAGCTTTTTATGTACAATAGTGTTACTCAAATATGAAATCATTCACCAGCATTCCCTGGCTCTGGCTAAACCTAGAGCCAAATTCTTTGAAGAGAGCTATTGTTTCATCCTTATATGGTTTGGCATTTACACAAGACGTGGCTTAGAAATATCAAATTAACACAGAGCACTAAATGTAGTATAAAACCTCCCCAGAAACTGAGAAGGGAAAAAATATTGAATGTGGAGAATTAGGTGGTGGCAAGCGAGTGAAGGTGCGAGCAGTAGCTCCTTGCTGGAGAAGGACTTAAAAACGGCCATCAGAAACGTTGTTCTAAGAAAACACATCTGTGTTTTAAGCTCCAACATTGCTGAAATTATCGAAACTTACCTCTCGGTAAACATACTGAAGTTAGATGCAGCAGTGTCCTAATGCAGGGAACCCCAACCCCCGGTCCGTGGACCAGTACCAGGCCTAAGCATGCCAACATCCAGTCCACACAAACAAGCAAAGCCCTGTCCACAAGATAAAGGCAGCACACAAAACCACACCCCCCCTGGTCTGCGGAAAAACCTCTCTCCACGGAACCGGTCCCTGGTGCCCCAAAGGTTGGGGACCTCTGTCCCAATGAGTCACAATGACATCAAAATAATGACAGCCACATCCTGTCATTACACAAATGACACAATTACAGATGGTCCTCAACTTGCAACCAGTTGCGATTGGAATTTCTGTCGCTAAGCAATGTGGCCATTAAGTGAGACACACCCATTTTATTTATTTCTTGGTTTATGAAATTTATTTGCTGCCTGTCTTGTATCCAATGACTCTGGGTGGTGTACAGCATATTATTACCTTTCTTGTTGCTGTCATTAAGCAAATCCAGCTTCCCACGTTGATTACTTATCAGAAGCCCCCAGAAAGCTTGTGAGTAGCAGTCACATGACCCTGGGACACTATAACCTCATAGTGCTGGCTGCCAAGTGTCAAATTATGATCATGTGTCTGTGGGGATGCTGCAACAGTCATTCGTCCAAGGCATGATTGTAAGTCACTTTTTTCAGCGTCAACATAACAGTTGTTAAACAAATGGCTGAAAGTCAAGGACAACCAGTACCGATGTTGTCATATCTCACCCAGGTATATAAACCATGGTTTTCCCATCATAAGTCTTGTATTGGTTGTTCATAAGTTCCCACAGCTAGAAATGCAAATAGGTTATAAATCAAGATGCAATTAATGGACCAGAACAAACATGGAATTGTAAACTGGACACATATTATTATGGAAGTCTATATTTACATAGCATTTCATCTTTTTATTTTCCGGACCATTGCATTTGTTCTGATCTCTGCAAAGAAGATGGCAATTGCAACAAAGAATAAACAATAACAAAGATACTATCAAATCAACAACTTGTCATACTTTTGGATGTTTGAACCTCTCTATAAATTTGTTGAAGCAATCACCACCTCTCTCTTTCCCCAAAGACTCTTCCCTCTTTGTCTCCTCCCCCCCTTCAAGTATGATAAATATAATCAAAGCTAACAGCAGTAAGCAGAATTTATAATATTTCACACTAATTCCAGTGAATGCAAGCAAAGCCCAATTGCCCAAAACACAGATCCACTTGGGATCAATTAGAAATGAATAAATTTCAGCCAGGTCCCAATTCATCATGAACTTGGGTTTATAAAGAGAAACCAACATGTGTTTATAGAACCTGATGGGTTCTTTATCACCTAAAAATGAAAACTAAATGCCGTTAACTTCCCAACCATTGCAAAACAGGTGTTGCATGTGCAGTGCCCAGAGATTTGAAGAAAACAGAGCCAAGACATGCCTCATATTTCTTTCTCCTCCTATTTTTCCCACAACAACTCTGTGAAGTGAACTGGGCTGAGATAATGTGAGTGGCCCAAAGTAACCCAGCCAACTTTCATGCCTAAAGCTGGACTTGAGCTCACAGTCTCTTAGTGATTGGCCCGAAGTCACCCAGCCAGCTTTCATGCCTAAGGTGGGACTAGAACTCACAGTCTCCTGGTGATTGGCCCAAAGTAACCCAGCCAGTTTTCATATCTAAGGTGGAACTAGAACTTAGTTTCCTGGTTTCTAGCCTGGTGCCTTAACCACTAGACCAAACTGGCAAACAGTTTTAGAGACATGCTCTAATTCTTTGACCAAGAAAACTTCTTTTTCTTGCCCACGATTGGACAGCCTTGTCCATCTAACAGGAAACTTGTAGCTTGTTATCTCCAGCCCAACGCTGCTAACATCGGATGTTCTTGCTTTGACAACAGATGAAAATGCAGCCATTGGGATGAGAGTCCAGCTAGTCATAACAATAATAACTCAGCCGTGGGAACCCAAGGACGTTGGGCCCAGAGCTGATAGCATTTTGGCAGGCTGGAGAGCTGGGGAGGAAGCCTGCGCTTCAAGCTAATTGGGGAGTGCGATTTATGACTGTTTATTGGAGGTGGGAATTGTACTTTGTTACTTTGTATCCAGGGGAGGGGAATTTAGTTTTTGAGTGCAACTATGTAGTGCCAATACTTTGTTTCCCCAATAAAAGATTATTTAAGGTAAACAATGCCTCAAAGTTCTTTGGAAGGGTTTCATCTGTTGGAACCATGACATAGGCATTCTATACTTGATTTCTTTTTTTAGGTAGAAGAATCAACTTTTTGATTCTTTCACCAGAAGAAAATATATTCCTTTCACATGTTGAAATAAAGCAAACTTTTCTTCAGGCTTTTATGGCTTCCTTCTTTTGGAACATTAGCATTTCTTTTGTGCTTCATCAATTTTCTGTGCTATGATCTATATCAGATCTGCACTCGGTTATTGATTCTGTTTGGACTTGTTATTTATTATTATACTTCTCCATTGTTACACTGAGCCCATCTATTTTTGTGGCTTCTCCTACTTTGACTGCTATTCAGAAAGCTTTATGCCTCCTATTTTTGAAAGTAACCTATCTTTCGAAAAAGTGATTGTATTAGAGTTCTTGCTAGGGGGGAACTTACTCAGCTGCTCCAATAAAGAATATAAAAATACTGCAATTAAACCAAAATCAAAGGGGAGTTTCTTTTGGCTAAATGGAATGTAAGTTTCCACATAACTTTGTGTACATGAAAAGGATTTTGCCCAACATTTGTACTTGCTTAGCTTAGTTTTTTAGTGACTTGGCACATTCTGTGAACCCAGTAAACCTTAATTCAGTCATCACAGTTGTGGTATTTATCACTGGTCCTCAAAATTCTACCTATTGCAGGGCCCCTGCTAAGCAGCACAGTCATATGACATTGTCTTTACAACCATGTTGCTTAGCAACAGAAATTGTAGTCCCAGATTCCGTTGTTAACTGAGGAGTACATATAAACTATAAATTAACCAAACAATTTAGTTTCACATGACATGTCAGCCCTGCAAGAAAGTTAATACCAACCAGGGTGCAAATGTTGCTCCTGAATCTTTAACTATCTCATGAAGTACATTGACGTAAGCCCTCACACCTTCAAAGAATCATTTGGTTCCTTACAGTCAAAAAAAATAAAAAATAGAGGTCTATTATTGATTGCTTATTCCTGAAAGTACCTGACTTGAATTCTTACACACCAGCCTTCCCAATAGGTTGTATTGTACTTGCAGCCTACTCTAATGTGTTAAGTTAAATAAAGCCTTGCAAACTCTGCTTTAAAAGTGTCTTTAATTTCAGCCTCTTCTTCTCTTTCTTTGACCATCTTAAAGCTCTTGTAACCTGAAAGCCGTCCATACAATTTTCGAACCACAAATTGACCTAATAAAGCTATCCTTCAATGCAAGTACTGAGATTTTTTTTTCTTCCAACCAAGGTGGATCCGTGTAAGGACCCACCCCACTTTGCATCTTAAGACAGAACTCTTGGAATAATTCTTCCAACAGGAATCCTTTATTAAGACGAAGTGGTTGCAGGCATGCTAGACAGGACTTGGGGTCCAAGCTCTCCCATTCAAGGTTTTAAGGGGTTCCCCAGTAGTCCCACCCAATCACCCCCCCTTCCAGTGATAGTTACAGGCATCACAATTCCACCCCTTTCTTCCTTTCTTCCGTCTGGATGGAGACTTCAGATAAACTACATGAAAAGTAAATAGCCCCTTTGTTATGGTAAGATTTTTGGTGCTAACTAGTTCAAACTCTTTGAGGTTGCAATAAACACATTCAGTTTCTTAGAAGTATACTGAAGGAAGTGAGGGCCATAAAGCCCCTTTGTTCTCCCCCTTCTCTCCCTCTTATGGCAGAATCCAGAGAAGGCAGAATTGGGGTTTTCTATGTTTGATAATTAAAGATGAAATATAATTGGATTCTGACATCCGGCCCCTCTTAAAAATAAGAGAGATTCACCTGAAAGAAAACAAAACAGGTATAAGACTTAGTCAGGCTTGTTAGGATACTCTGTGTGAAACTTCTTCAATAGCTTCGGGGCTCTGACATGACGTTTATGGACCCACTCGTTTTGTGAGGGAGGGAGGTGTTTCCAGGCAACTAGGTACTGAGTTGCTCCATGATATCTCCTAGAGTCAAGGATTTCCTTTATTTCGAAGTGTTGTTTGCCCTCCACCATGATTGGAGGTGGTGGGGGGGAGATTTTTGGCCGTAGAGGTGACTGATGCTCTCTTTTCAGCAAGCTGCAATGAAAAATTGGGTGTATTTGCCTGAGATTTTTGGGTAATTCTAATTCTACTGTTACTGGATTTATGATTCTTTTAATTGTAAAAGGTCCTATGTATTTTGGTCCAAGTTTTTTACAGGGCTGTAGGGACTTTAGGTATTTTGTAGATAAGTACACCATTTCTCCTATAATGAATGGTGTAGGCTCAACCCTTTTTTTATCGGCTTGTGCTTTGTATGCCTGCCTAGCTTCATCTAGTGCTTTTCTAACTATTGGGCAGGTGTTTTGTAGTTTTTCCATCCATTCTTTCAGTGAAGGGATCGTTGGTTCATTTGGGGTTAACTCTGGCATGGGGTTGAAACTTTGACCGTTGGCTATTTGAAAAGGAGTGTAGCCTGTGCTGGAGTGGACTGCATTATTGTAGGCAACTTCTGCAAAAGGAAGTAAGTCCGTCCAATCACTCTGTTAGAAATTTAAAAAACATCTCAAATATTGCTCAAGTACTGAATGACAACGTTCCGTTTGTCCATCTGTCTGAGGGAGATGGCTAGATGTCAGTCTCTGAGTGGTCCCTAAGAGGGATAAAAATTCCTTCCAAAATGCAGACATAAATTGCACTCCCCTATCAGAGATGATGCATTGGGGTGCCCCGTGCAATCTGTAAATGTGCTGGATAAAAAGTCTTGCTAAGGCCTTTGCAGTGGGAATCTTTTGGCAAGGGATAAAGTGCACCTGTTTGGAAAACAAGTCCGTGACTGTCCAGATAACAGTATTCCCATTGCTTTCTGGCAATTCCACTATAAAATCCATGGCTATTTCCCTCCAGGGGGCTGAGGGACTTGCCACTGGTTGTAATAGCCCTGGCGATTTCCCTTGCAACCTCTTTGCAATGCACAGGTTGGGCAGCTGGCAACATAACTTTCTATGTCCTTTTTTATTGATGGCCACCAAAATTGCCGTTTAATTAAATGTAAAGTTTTTACAAATCCAAAATGCCCTGCTGATTTTGTGTCATGGCAAAGCTGCATGAACGTGATTCTTTGGGTTGTTGATATATATAACTTTTCCCTAACCCAAGGCAACCCGTCTCTCATTGTGCACACATTTTTGTTTTTCTGGAACCATTCATCTGTTTCCAAACTTTTTCTGAATTCAATTCCAGTTTGGCTGTCCAGTTGTGGTTTTAATTTGGCTTGGGTTCTTGTGGTTACTGTGCTGCCAGTTGTGACTCTGCCATTATTGGTCTAGAGTCTGTGGTTCGTGCGCTGTTATATTGAGGCATGCGAGATAGTGCATCTGCCAGGAAGTTCTTTCTTCCTGATAAATGTTTGAGCTTAAATTGGAACTGGTGAAAATGCTGGGACCAGTGGGCTTGTTTGGGATTGAGTTTCCTGGACGTTTTCAGGGCTTCCAAATTTTTGTGATCAGTCCACACCTGGAAGGGGATTTTGTTGCCTTCCAGGAACTGTCGCCATGTGAGTAATGCCCAACGTATACCATAAGCCTCCTTCTCCCATACAGGCCAGCGCTGTTCTGTTTCCGTGAGTTTCTTGGATGTATATGCACAGGGTTGCAATACTGCATCATCATTTTCTTGTAATAGCACAGCCCCCACTGCCACATCACTTGCATCTGCCTGTATTATGAAGGGCTTGTCCATATCTGGGTGCCTTAGTACTGGTTCGGCAGAAAAAAGTCTCTTTCGTCTCTCAAACGCTGCTTGGCACTCCATTGTCCATGTTAGTGGCTGGCTAGGTTTTACTGAGGGTGTTCCCTTCGTTTTTAGTAAGTTAGTGAGGGGCAAGGCTATCTGTGCAAATGAGGGGATGAATTGGCGGTAAAAATTTGCAAAACCCAGGAAACTTTGTAGTTGCTTTCTTGTGCGGGGTGGTGCCCAATTTAGTACTGTTTTGACCTTCTCCGGGTCCATTTCAATGCCCTGTGGGGATATGCGATAGCCTAGGTAGTCTATCCTTTCCTGGTGGAATTCGCATGTTGAGAGTTTGGCATATAGGTGAGCGGCTCGCAGCTTCTTTAAAACCGCTCTGACAAGTTTGACGTGTTCTTCTTTTGTTTCGGTAAAGATAAGAATGTCGTCCAAGTAAACAAGGACCCCCTTAAACAGGTGCTCCCTTAGAACGTCATTGAGTAATTGCATAAAGACTGCAGGGCCCCCTTGTAATCCAAATGGCAAGACTTTGAATTGATAGCACCCATGGGGCAGTTAAATGCAGTCTTCCATTCGTCCCCTTCCTTGATTCTCACGCGATAGTAAGCTTCCCTTAGGTCTAGTTTAGAAAAAATTTTCCCTTTCGATAGGTGTGACAGCATGTCTTTCATGAGGGGCAGCGGGTATAGGTTGCTTTCACTGATTGTGTTCAGGGCCCTATAATCCACGCATAAACGTAAAGAGCCATCCTTCTTCTCTCTAAAAAGGACCGGGGCAGACACTTTAGGCTTAGCTGGTTCAATGAAACCTCTCTCCAGGTTTTTTTTTATAAATCTTTCCATTTCCTCCTTCTCCTTTGGGCTCATGGAGTATAATCTGGGCTTCGGGAGTTTTGCCCCAGGCTTGAATTCAATGGTACAGTCTGTGGGTCGATGGGGGGGAAGCTCATTTGCCCTCTCCTCACTGAAGACTTCAGCAAGGTCTCTATATTCCTCTGGTATTTCTGTTAATCTTTTTTCCTCTCCTATGGATGCTTTTTCGATTCTTGATTCTGGTAGCCTCTCTTGGGGTTTTAAGTCCATAGGGTCCCCCTTCGGGAATTTGATTTCTGTCGTCCTCCAATTTACCCAGGGGTTCCATTTTTTCAACCATTCCATCCCTAGAATCATTGGGCATTCCATACCTGGGGTCACCACAAACGTTAAGTCCTCTTCATGGTTGCCCAGGGAGAGATGTATTGGCAAAGTGGCTAGGGTAGCTGGCACCACCCCTGCTATGGATCCATCTAGCTGGCCAAATGAGATTGGTTGTTCCAGTCTCCTGGATGGGATGCCCAGATTCCCCACTAGTGTTGGGCTAATGAGGCAGCGGGTGCAGCCAGAGTCTATTAAGGCTTTCACCTTCACAGTTTCGGGCATGGGGGGGATTAATATAGTCACTGTTTTGAAGATGGGTGTGATGCATCCACTTACCAGGGGTTCTCCCTCCGAGCTGTCATATGAGGCATCCATCGGCCCTGTGGTGTAGGCTGGAGTTCTTTCCCCTTGGTGAGCAGAAGTGGGGGGTTCTGCAATTTCCATCATTCTCATGGCCGTTTCTTTTGGCTTAACTGAAGACTTTCCGGATTTGTTGATTGGGGATCTGTCTGGGTTGTGCTGGGGGGCCTTTCAGCGGCATTCTACAGCTCGATGCCCTTCTCTTCCGCACTTGAAACATCCCATTTGCTTCTTGGCTGTAGCCGATGATTTCATCGTTTTTATCCTTTCACGGGCTTTGCGGTCAGCCAGGGGGTCTTCAAATCGTCTTCTCAAAGAGGACATGAAACGGTTGAAGTTACTGAGTTCTGGGTATTAGAGTCATGCAAGTTCACCACCCAATCTGCAGCTGGTCCATCCAGGGCAGATTGCACGATCCGGATGCGGGCTTTGTCTCTGGGAATGTCCTGCCCATATTCCTCCATGTAGCTGAGGACTTGGGTTAGGAAAAACCCCAAGCGTGTTGGCTCCCCTTTGAATTTCACCTCCAACGGTGGACGTCTTGGAATGGATCGGTGCCTCCGTTGTTGGTGGTAGTGTCTTCCATCCAGATTGCCATCTGTGGTCCGGTAGGGAGTGGGGGCTACTGGATTAGTAGATGTCCCCGAGGTTGCAGGTTCCACGTCCCCCTCGGTGTCTCTCCCTTTGCGGCTCCAGGAGCTGGGGCAGCCGTAGGGCTCAGGATTCTCCTCTCCTAGGAAGCTGAGAGTTCTCTTCATCAGGTCAATAGCTTTCTCTAGGATCCAGTCTGAGTACGGTGCCCAGCTTCCTCCCTCTTCACTTGCGTGCAGGGATTTCTCCATCTCCTGCTTCCATTCTGGTTGCTTGGTCCCCCGTCTCAGGGTCACCTTTCTTGATTCCTTTCCCCACTCACTTTTCTTTCCAACGCCCATTGACCAGCGAGGCTTGTGGTCCTGTGTCTCCACCACTTCTTCTTCCGAGGAATCTGACCTCTCGGATCCCAACATCTGGCAAGGTTCCAACTGGGTCAGCGGCTCTCTTTCCAGGGAGTTTTCCCCCTCTCTTGCTCCATTGTCTGACATGGTAAATTTTTTGCAAAATCCCCCAGCAAGGGTCTCCCTTCCAGGTGGATTAATTTTGCAAGTCCTGTCTAATGTAAGGACCCACCCCACTTTGCATCTTAAGAAGACAGAACTCTTGGAATAATTCTTCCAACAGGAATCCTTTATTAAGAAGAAGTGGTTGCAGGCATGCTAGACAGGACTTGGGGTCCAAGCTCTCCCATTCAAGGTTTTAAGGGGTTCCCCAATAGTCCCACCCAATCACCCCCCCTTCCAGTGATAGTTACAGGCATCACAATTCCACCCCTTTCTTCTTTTCTTCCGTCTGGATGGAGACTTCAGATAAACTACATGAAAAGTAAATAGCCCCTTTGTTATGGTAAGATTCTTTGGTGTTAACTAGTTCAAACTCTTTGAGGTTGCAATAAACACATTCAGTTTCTTAGAAGTATACTGAAGGAAGTGAGGGCCATAAAGCCCCTTTGTTCTCCCCCTTCTCTCCCTCTTATGGCAGAATCCAGAGAAGGCAGAATTGGGGTTTTCTATGTTTGATAATTAAAGATGAAATATAATTGGATTCTGACAATCCGTATGTTTTCTACTTCATTAGTAAAGTACTGCACTGACCCTGAATAAAGTCTTCTTCCCTGAAATATTCCATGCCTTTTTTTCCTTGGGTTCAAAAAAGGTTTATATCTGGAGGGCATTCCACTTCAGTCAGCTTCTGCAAAGACATCAATATACATTTGCTTCTCTGCTCAGAGTGACAGAATTGTCTCCTCAAATGCTGACCTCAGTTCTGCTATCCTTGGACCGCCAATCTGCGTGATTTGAAGGACAGAAAAAGGCTTCTATGCACTACAAAGCTCAGGGCCAAAACCATGGGGTGCGCAAGCCAAGGAGAAATTCATTACCTCTAGAGCACAACTGTTAAGTGAGAACAAGATGCCAAGTAAGATGGCTTTGTCATAGCCTCAGGCAGCCAAGTTAGCAGCTGGCAATAATCAATTTCCAGCTTATTTAACCTCACAAAGATGCAATGCCTATCAGATTGCCCCGGAGGAAAATGAAGGGAGGGAGAGAGAAGAAAAGAATGGACCAAGTCCCCTTATAACATACCGGCACTCTGCTGCCAATCCCCATAGGCACTTTTGACTTAATGAGAGATGATGTGGCCTACACAGGAGGAAAGCTGCATGCAAACAAGACTAACTTCCTAATAGTCACAATTATTGTCTCAATAATTAGTGCAGCCTTTGCTTGAGATTCCAAGTTCTTCAAATATCTCCAGGGTACCCCAGCTCTGTATGTGGGTAAATTTCCCCCATGGATTCCTTCAGGTTTTTTTTTTTCCTCTTCTGATTTCCTTGTTCTTGTTCATAGCAGAATAGAGAATATGAATTCATGGTTTTATGTTTCAGAAGAACCCATTCTTGTTCAGCCTTCGAGAGGAAAAAAAAAGTTCTTCCTACTGGTCTGGCATTAGAGCTCATCGTCCTTAGACATGAGAAGCTTCCCTTCACTATCGCAACCAGTTGCCCAGCCTCTCTTTAAGGATGCATTTAAGGAGAGACTGAGCAACCATTAGTTGCCATAGTTTACTTGCTGTGCAGTCCCACTCACTCACATGCACACACAACAGTGGTTTAGTGGGTTTATTAATATTCCACAACAGTTCCCTTCACCAAAAACCCAGAACTGCCCCAATTAAGTCCAGCCAAAAGCAGACCACAGAGCAATGGCCACTGAGTCCGAAAGGCACTTGAAAATTTCCCAAACAAATTAAATTGACTAGGCAAAATTAAATCCACAATATGAGAGGGCATGATCCAAAGTCAAGGCACAGGGTCAACCCAAGGCAAGGCTGGAATCACAACCAGGAAACACACAGCTAGGAAATGTACACATTGTTCCCAGCATTGTCTCCATCTGTCTGCTGTGCCAAATAGCCAGCTTCTAGTGCAGCCCGTGAAGAGGCACAAGGCTGCCTCCTTGTGAATAATTAGGATGACCTTCGCTGCTCCTGCCTTTTCTCTGCCCTGCGTGCTCTCGGATCAAAGGCAGAAGGCAGTTCCTCTTCCTCATCACTGATCAGCTACAGTTGTGCTTCAGCCAAATCACTCTCAGCTGGGCTGTTCGGAGCCACTGGCCAACTCCTCTTCTGAAGTGCCTGGGACTGGTTCATCCTCCTCCAAATTGACATCTGGAGAGGTATCTGGGGAAGCACCTGGGGGAGTCATCACATTTACACCAAGAAGGAAATTGCACTAAATGGCCCCTTCCAAATCTATGGAGATCTCTCAGGTACCCCTGTCCCAAACCATGTAGGGCTTTAAAGGTAACCACCAGCACCTTGAATTGCACCCAGAAACACACATTTTGTGGTCTGGGAGCATGACACTTCTTCTTATCAAAACCAACAGACGGTTTCATTCTGCTCACATCATTTCAGCATGTTAACTGGCAATCTTAATAACTGGAATAAGTTCTTCTGCCTGTAGAATACATGAGCTGTAATTTCTTTGAGCTACTGGAGGCCAGGGAAAATGAAGGCAGGAGCAAACTTTGCTTCTCTTTTAGAAGCAAGGACCCCTATTGCTTTGTGGAATAATTCTGAAGAGCTGCTTTACACAAAGCTCTGCCAAAGGGACACACACAACCTTCAAAGTTTTCCACAGCAATAGATCATACTTTATGCTAAATTAGGTTAGGCATCCATTTCATACAATAGCATTTACCCTCATGCCTAGGATTTTCTGGCTGATAGACAGGACACTCTTGTGCCCTTATTCCCCAAAACATTATTTATGGTTTATTTGCAATTTTCAGACTTTGGGTACTATTACTTACATCTCCAAAATGGCACCAACCATGATAGACATAAGAGACTCTTGGGGTTTGCACAAGCAGAAAGGTTTCGGAAAAGCAAAACCACCAAGAGAATCTTAAAAACCTTAGCAAGCTGATAAATAAACATGTTCGGCAGGCATTAAATATTAACTGTGGGAAGGAATAATGGTGCACCAAGTAAGAAGAGGAGCAGAAAAAAGTCAGAATCTCAGAGGAAAAGCATTCTGCACTGGAACATCACTCACAGTTTCCTCTTATCACCTCTGAAAGGATGCATCGAAAGCATATCCAGTCTAACCATCCTTCAAATACAGGTAGTCCTCAACTTACAACAATTCTTTTAATGACCGTTCAAAGTTACAACGGCAGTGAAAAAAGTTATTTATAACCTTTTGTGGCATCCCCATGGTCACATGATCAAAATTCATATAATTGGCAACTAGCATGCATTTATGACGGTTGCAGTGTGATCACTTTTTGTGACCTTCTGACAAGCAAAATCAATGGGGAAGCCAGGTTCACTTTAAAACTGTCCTACTAACTTAACTGCAGTGATTCGCTTAGTAACTGTGGCAAGAACATTTGTAAAATGGGACAAAATTCACTTAACAAATGTCTCACTTAGCAACAGAAATTTTGGGTTCAATTGTGTAGTCGCAAGTCAAGGACTACCTATATTATTCTTGCATTAATTGTCTTCAGGTTATAACTACATTTGGGAATAGAATTTCTGTGGCTGTACAAGATAGTTGTGGAGGGAATCACACCCAGTTTTATGACCGTTGTTGCCACAGTTGTTAAGCAAATCACTGATTAAAAACTACAATTTGCCTGCAAATATTCAAAGAGCTAGAAGAGACCACCTCAATGTTTCAGGAAGAAGAAGGCTATTAGACTGCAATGTCAGTTAAACAGACCCATCTCAAGGTCTGGGAAAAGGACAAGGGCAGTACTGGGAAACATACAAAAGATGTATCTTCTTGTGGTTTCTTTCTCAGAGTTGCTTCGAACTGCAAGATGGGCAGCAAACAAATATAATAAGAATAAGAAAGGAACTGGAGAAGATAATGTAATACAAATACCTGCAAATAGAAAGAGAATGACTATGGCAAAAGAAGGCAAAGTTAGTGTCAGTAGTCATTGGTGCCTTGGGTGCAATCCCAAAACAACTGGAAGCACCACTTGTATAACTTTGGCATTGACAAAATCACCATCAATCAATTGCATAAGGCAGCTTTATTTGGAACAGCTCACATCCTGCAATGATACCTCTAATATATCTACATCTACCCATCCCAGGTCCTTGGAAGGACGCGATAGGTAGATAAAAATGCCAAATCCAGTCTGAACATCTGGATTACTGTGCAATGAATTGTAATGATCATTTCCAAGGCAGAGATGAATCAGAACAACTCAATGCATTTTATCCCTTCCCCAGTTTGTTGCCACGGCCATTAATACAAACAGTAGGCTCAGTTTTCCCGAAATATTTATGAAAACCTGAATATCCAATTCAAGAAAGCCCACCCACCCACCCACCTATCCATCCACACAAAGATCCTTTGTCCAGGAGCGCATATCGCTGCCTTGGTGAGCCACTCAGCCATGATAAGGCACTGCAATTTTATCCTCCAAAAGCTTTTACCTCTCCTTCAAATAATGAAGTGGGGATTTGGACTCTAAAAGGGAGCCTGTGCCCATTTTGAACCTTGCAGGATCTAATTAATTCAAGTCACTATATTGGGCAGATAAACATTACCTGACATCATTCAGATATTCACCAGTCAATTACACCACTCAGGAAGACTATCAGCCAGCTACATTAGGAGATACAACACATCTCTCGCGCACTTTTGTAAGTTCTACGAAAAGCCTTCACTCTATGCAAGGAAGGCTCTTCAGACATCATCCCAGGTTGATGTCAAAAATATGTTTTTGTTCCAAATTATTTTATTAAGGTTCTAAGACAATATCCCAGAACCTGGATCCTTTTAGATTATTGGTGTACCATTTTTTCCAGGTCGAAGACCACGCTTGGTCCTCAAGCATTATGGCAAGAGCTGTGGTGGCAGTGATTAGAATGAAGTATTGCAAGCTAATTCTGCTGACTGCCAGGGGTTCAGTCCTCACCAGCTCAAAGTTGACTCAGCCTTCCATCCTTCCGAAGTCAGTAAAATGAGGAGCCAGATTATTGGGGGCAATAGGTTAACTCTGTAAATCGCTTAGAGAGGGCTGTAAAGAACTGTGAAGCGGTATATAAGTCTAAGTGCTATTGCTATTGCTATTGCTGTACGCCAAACATCAGTGAGCCAGGATTTTTTTTAAAATGTGATTTCTATTTCAATAGAATTAAAAACAATAAAGATGGGATAAAGATCCAATAAATAAAATCAATGTGGTGACTCTTCAATCAGCTATTTAATTATTTACCCGTTTATCACAGAAAGTTACGCAAACTTGGTAGAAATTCCTAGAGTCCTCAAGTGGGACACATCAAAGACTTTGAGGGACCATATGTTGCCTTGAGAATTCAAGTTGTGGGCTTCTGTTCTAGATAAAAGTGGGGCAACCACTGTTCTCAAGATGTTGAACTGTGACTCCCAACATCCTTCATCGTTGCCCATATTGGCTGATTCTACTGGGCATTGTAATTCAGGAGCAACCTGGGATTCCTGCTTTAGATGATTTGGCCTAGAGCTCTCATGATTCCTGATCACAGGGAAGGCCATGATATTTTACTGCTAAAGCAATGCTTGACAAACTTGAACAATGGGCCTTATCCAACAAAATGAGTTTTAATATGGAGAAAAGCAAAGTTTTACATTTAGGCAGGAAAAATCAAATATTTAAGTACAGATTAGGCAAGACCTGGCTCAAAAACAGCAACTGTGAGAGGGAACTTGGAGTCCTATTGGACGACCATTTGACCATGAGCCAGCAGTGTGCAGCAGCAACCAAAAAAGCTAATACAATCCTGGGTTGTATAAACAGAGGCATAGAATCAAGATCATGTGAAGGATTCATATTGCTTTATAAAACCCTAGTAAGACCACACCAGGAATACTGCAACCAATTTTGGTCACCATACTACAAAAAAGATGTTGAGGCCTTGGAAAAAGTTCAGAGAAGAACAACTAAGATGATCAAAGGCCTGGAGACTACAACCTATGAAGAACTGCTGCAGGACTTGAGTTTGGCTAGTCTAAAGAAAAGAAAAAATAGGGGTGACATGATAGCAGTATTCCAGTATTTGAGGGGCTGCTACAAAGAAGAGGGGGTCAAACTATTCTCCGAAGCACCAGAGGTCAGAACAAGAAACAACAGTTGGAAACTGATCAAAGAGAGAAACAATCTGGAATTAAGGAGAAACTTCCTGACAGTGAGGACAATTAACCTGTGGAACAACTTGCCTCCAGACATTGTGGGTGCTCCATCACTGGAGGTTTTTAAGAAGAGACTGGACAGCCACTTGTTTGAAATGGTATAGGTTCTGCTTGAGCAGGGGGCTGGACTAGAAGGCCTCCAAGACCCCTTCCAGCTCTATTCTATTCAACTATTCAGCAATCAGCAACACACTTTCTGTCAGAATCCAATTATATTTCATCTTTAGTTATCAAATATAGAAAACCCCAATTCTGCCTTCTCTGGATTCTGCCATAAGAGGGAGAGAAGGGGGAGAACAAAGGGGCTTTATGGCCCTCACTTCCTTCAGTATACTTCTAAGGAACTGAATGTGTGTATTGCAAAAGAACTAACCATAAGAATGGGGCCGTTTTCCTTTCATGTAGTTTCTTTGAAGTCTCCATCCAGCCGGGCAGTAATGACAAGGGGGTGAAAGTGTAATGCCTGAGACTGTCGCTGAAAGAGGGGTTTGATTGGGTGGGGCTACTGGGGAAACCCTTAAAACCTTGAATTGAAGAGCTTGGACCCCAAGTCCTGTCTAGAACGCCTGCAACCATTTTCTCTTAATAAAGGATTCCTGTTGGAAGAATTATTCCAAGAGTTCTGTCTTCTTAAGATGCAAAGTGGGGTGGGTCCTTACACTTTCCCATTAATTAATTGCATTTTTATCCTAATTTGATATGAAACAAGACAGAATCCTCTGTGCTAAAGCAGACTGCAGAGTACAACTTTACTACCCTATAGTCTGTGGGTAAATCACTCAGAAGGAGAGTGCAGACTACACATTCTGAAGCAGAGATTTTAGGAGATTATCTACAGCACATGGACTTTCTTACTTAGTGAGAATATTATCAAATATTAGCCAGTTTGGTGGGTAAAATCATTAGGCTAGAAACCAGGAGACTAGGAATTCTAGTTCCATCTTAGGCAAGAGGCCAGGCACTTTCTCTCAGCCCTAGGAAGGAGGCAATGGCAAATCACATTTGAAAATCTTGCCAAGTAAACATCAGGGACACATCCAGGGAGTCCTTGAGAATTGCACAAAATTGAATGGAACCAAAAAACATTGTCAAACAGAGCATATATCCAAAATGTTCTCAACCTGAGGTCCGTGGACCCCTGGCAGGCCTTGATGCCATCACATGGGTTCTGCAAAGCCTTGAAAAAATGTTATGATTTAAATCTTGAATTGAGTCTTGGGGATCCATGGCCATGGTTGGTGGCCACAAAATATATTTAAAGGGGGTCTCTGGGAAGAAAAGTTTGAGAAGCACTGGACTAGGTCTTTAGCCAAAATTGGCATTATCCTATGTGCATGAAGCAGTGAACTGTGATTTGGCTGACAATCGACGGAATTTTTTTGGTTATTTTAATTGGCTTTAAGAATATAATTGTGATATTTTGATGATATTCAGCAGAGTGAAAGAGAACAAGAAATGTTCCTTTGCCTTAAGCTCAAGTTGTTATCATCTTACTGCACTGCTTTTAGCACCAGAATTTCCTTCACAGTAGATGGCTCATATAAAAGCCAATTAAAACCCCATCAATTAAAATCCTTATACTAGGGAAGAGGGGAGGGCGAGAGAGGAACAAGCCCCTGCTATTGATAGAATGAGTGATAGGTCTTCATTGTGCAGCTCAACTGTGGGTGCAAAAATATGCAGGAGCTTGTTTTCTGAATTGATTCAACACATCAAACTGAATCACTTCAACACTTTTAATCTTCAGTCCAAATTGAATCATTTCAACATTTCAGACCGGAACATCATTTCAAAACATTTTGATACTTCAAATCAAATTGAGGATTCAAATCAGATCAAGATGAATCACACACACACACTATTTATGAATATACCAGTGTGTTGCTTCACTAAAAGTAGTAAAGATAAAGTATGATAGTCATAGATTACCAGACCGCTGACCCCAATCCCTGCATCTTCTCAGACCACAAACAGGCCTAATGGTGGTGGAACTTTGAGGAAGAGGAGGAGGAGGGGGAGGAGGAGGGGGAGGAGGAGGAGGGGAGAAGGGGAAGGGGGAGAAGGAGAAGGAGAAGGAGGAGAAGGGGAGGAGGAGGAGGAGAAGGAGGAAGAGGAGGAAGAAGGGGAAGGAGAAGGGGAAGGGGAAGAAGAAGGGGAGGAGGAGGGGAGGAGGAGGAGTAAGAGAAGAAGGGAAAGGAGAAGGGGAAGGGGAAGAAGGGGAAGGAGGAGGAGGAAGAGAAGAAGTGGAAGGAGAAGGAGAAGGAGAAGAAGAAGGGGAAGTAGAAGGAAAAGGGGGAGGTGGAGGAGGAGAAGAAGAATGGAAAGGAGAAGGGGAAGGGGAAGAAGGGGAAGGAGAAGGAGAGGGAGGAGGAGGAGAAGGAGAAGGAGAAGGAGAAGGGGAAAGAGAAGGAGAAGGAGAAGGGGAAGGAGAAGGGGAAGGAGAAGACCTAGTAAAAATGAGTGGTGATTGCATTCATATTTATCTATCAGCAATAAAGGGATAGAAAGAGTTAAGGATCCATCTTCCATGCTCTCCTTCCCTACGGAAGAAGTCTGAGGTCTAAAGCACTAACAGAGTGCTTAAGAAAGCACCTCTTGCTGAGATGTTTTTCTCTACCTCACCAAGAAAACAGAAACAAATCAATTAAACCAAAGGGGGGGGGAGAGGGATATTGAAATTTAAATTGTGTCTCTTAATCATCAGCTAAAGCTGGAATATATAAGTCTGGAGATACTTTTTTTTAAAAAAAGAAAGTCAATTAATATCAGCTGGCGATGAGATTTATGAATAAAAAGCAATCAGAATAAAGTACAAAGGTATGAAATGCACAGTTCAAAAAGAAAAAAAAGGGGAATAGAGGCTTAATGAGCAACACAGAACCAGGAGAAAGCAAAGGCCAAGGAGATGGGACGTTCAGGCAGAATTCAAAGAAACAAGAGCTGGAGAACGAGTGCATTTTTAAAAACAAATAATTACTCGAAATTAAATGTGTAACAAAAACAAAAACAACAACACAGTCCATCACAAGCCAAGACAACCATGGTGTGTGCAGGGGGAAAAAAATAAGAAGTGGGGGGAGGGGGGTCTAGAAGTCAAGATAGAAGGAAGAAGCGTAAGGCAGGAAGACTTGCTGAAAACAACCAAGCAATCATTCTTGTGTGAGATAAAATTCTGGGATGCACAATGGGTAGCAGAAAGGAAAACAAACAAAATGTTTAACAGCTGTGACTAGCTTTGCCAAGGAACAGTGTCTGAAAACCTGAAAGCATCCTTACGCAGCAAAAAGGAAAAAAAAATTAATCTCAATAATAAACAAACAAAGGAAGAATACGGAAGGCGATTAAGAAGGGCTTTCTCTGTAGCTTCAAGGGGGAGTAGAGCAGAACTTGCTAACCTATGAATAATGGCTGCACGTCACCGTTTGCCATCTGGAGCCCACTTAAGACTACAGGTAATCCTCGACTTACAACTCATTTGTTTAATAACTGTTCAAAGTTTGCAAGGGCACTGAAAAAAGTGACATGTCCATTTTTCAGACTTAAAATCTTTGCAGCATCCCTGTGGTCATGTGATCAAAATTCAGATGCTTGGCAACTGGCAATGTATTTATGACGGGTTGCAGTGTCCCTGGATTATGTGATCCCCTTTTGCAACCTTCTGATAAGCAAAGCCAATGGGAGAAGCCAGATCCACTTAACAACCATGTTGCTAATTTAACAGCTGCAGTGATTCACTTAACAACTGTGGTGAGAAAGGTGGTAAAATGGGGCAAAATTCACTTAACAACTGTCTTGCTTAGCAAGGGAAATTTTAGGACACTGTAGCCACCATAAATATGAACCAGTTGCCAAGCATCCAAATTTTGACCCCATGGCCATGGGGATGCTGCAACAGGTTGTAAGTGTGAAAAACAGTCATAAGTCACTTTTTTCAGTGCCCTTGTAACTTTCAACGGTCATTAAACAAATGGTTGTAAGTCAAGGAACACCTGTAAAAGGAAAACATGGATGAAATTATTTCAATTGTGCAAGATCCTGTTAAGGTAACATTACAAAAACGATAGAGCCAGAAACTCCTGGTTGTGTTTCTTGTCTGGACTACCTGGTAGAACCAACAATACTGTAGCTGATAGCAAAGGCACAGGAACTAGCTGTAGTTAGGTGAGAAAAAGAGGGAGAGGCTTGGAAGAACAAGAGAGGCTTGGAAGATCAAAGGCTGGATGCAGCTGCAAAAACATAGTGGGGCCAAATTTCACCTGTTGCTTTCCATGTGAAAGTTTTAATTAACTTAGTATTATAAGGCTCAGTGGAAAGATATAAAGGTAACAGGTTAATGAAAATTATTTCAAACATGATGCCTGACATTTATACCCAACACCACTTGCAGTGAGTGCTCTTTTTTTTTCTCCATCCCAATTTGCCACTTTTTATAAAATAGAAATATTTAAAAAGCCATTACTGACTTCCAACAGCTGATATAAGCTGATTAGGAGGCGGTGGGAAGGAGCTGTATTAAAATTCTCCCTAGTCGTTTGTTTTCTTTTTCTAAGCCATTTTAAATATTGCATTTAATAGAAAAATAATTTGCTCAGCTCGGAGAAACATCAATTTGCTACTTGAAGGCTCGTATATTAAGCCAAAGACGTTAATGTGTAAACATGAACAGTTCCAGTAAACGCATGGGATTCAGATCAATTGAATTCCAGGCAGGAGAGTAACCCAACATGCAAGACAAAAGGTTATTTATTCTCAATAACCTTAAAATTTACAAATGCAAATATGAGAAGGACAAAGGCAGTTGATCCACAGGAATCAGAATAAACACATACCTCCCCTCTCTTGCGCTGCAAAAATCCATGATCAGAAGCCACTGGAATTATAATCAGGGAAAACGAGCTTTTTATACACCTGTCTCATGTGCTCTCTAGTCTATAGATGTACATCATGCTAGGCTAACATGATCCATGGGAAGCACCAGATAGAAACAAAACTACAGAAGTGTTCTCCTGTATTTGTTTGTTTGTTTGTTTGTTGAATTTATTTACCACTCATCAAGAGCCGTGGTGGCACAGAGGTTTAAATGTAGTATTTACAGGCTAACTCTGCCGACTGCCAGCAGTTCAATTCTCACCGGCTCAAGGTTGACTCAGCTTTCTATCCTTCCAAGGTCGGTAAAATGAGGACCCAGATTGTTGCAGGCAATATGCTGACTCTGTCTGACCTAACAAATTGTAAAAAAAAAAACAACCCTCAGCCAAGAAACTGACATTGCACGTTTTGAATTCTGTTTTTTTTTTTTATTGACACCCTGAAGATCTCCCCAATCCCAATGGTCAAAAAGCACAGGCAGAGATTCTATATGTCCCATTTTAGATGGGACATGTAGGAAAATGTTGGTGGGAACTCAAGGAAGCAAGGAAGAAAAACTCCAGACTTCACAGCTAAATAAATCCTAATCATGTCCATTTTGAGATAGTGCTACCCATTTAGCATCACCATTTCCCCACGATACCCCTTGCCTCCCTAAACAAGATAGGGTCACCCCCACCCATCAAAACTTTGCCCCCTTAATCAAACTATTTGTAGCTCTACTTATTATTCTAGGATTATGAAACCACTTCCTAGTGAAAACTGGAGTAGGGTCCACTTATACGCAGTCACTATTTTTTTCAATTAATCTACAGCTTTCTGGTAGTGGAAGGTTGAGTGAAAGAGTGCTGTATCTTTGCTGTTCTCCAGCTGCCTCATTCATTCCAAGGTTCCTAAAATGAACCAAGAAGAAATGTTGAGGCGATGCACTAAAATATCACACCAGCCTTTATAGCCAATTTCAAGAATGTCATTCCTTATGGCCACCAACTCCTGGCACTACCCTTAAAAGGGAAGGGACTGTATTGTTTGTTCAACTCTCTTGGCCCAATGCCGTCATGCTTTAAGCTATTATCCAGAAACTAAACAGCAATAAAGCTGCATTAATAATTAACTTCCACTTCATTAGCATGTAATAACTTCCTAACTCCCACAGTTCTTTAGCACCTCCAGAGCAAGCATAGGTTCTTATTATTCACTAGCTAAGCGCTGAAATACTATTCTGATTCCAGGCACATTTGGGAAGGATGCAGGACCTGCATTTCAAACCAGGCCATCTCCTAAGACACTCAGTCACACTACAGTAAATTTCAGTGCAACTTCCTTGTGCATGAATTAAGCTACCTCTGCAAGATATTCTCAGTCAAAACAATATCATAACAGGGAGCTTTGTCTTCTGCAACCCAGTGTAAGGACCCACCCTACTTTGCATCTTAAGAAGACAGAACTCTTGGAATAGTTCTTCCAATAGGCATCCTTTATTAAGAGAAAATGGTTGCAGGCATTCTAGACAGGACTTGGGGTCCAAGCTCTCCCATTCAAGGTTTTAAGGGGTTCCCCAGTAGCCCCACTCAATCACCCCCTTCTTCCAGCGACAGTCTTAGGCATTATACTCCCACCACCTTTTACTTACTGCCGGCTGGAGGGAGACTTCAGAGAGGAGTACATGAAAGGTAATAGCCCCATTGTTATGGTTAGTCCTTTTGGTGATAGCCACATCCAGTCCCTTTGAAGTGTACTGAAGGAAGTGAGGGCCATAAAGCCCCTTTGCTCACCCCCTTCCCTTCATCGTATGACAGAATCCAGAGAAGGCAGAAATGGGGTTTTCTATAGTTGATAACTAGAGATGAAATATAATTGGATTCTGACACCCAGGGTGAAAGAAGATGTGGGAAGAGTCATAGGTACCTTCAGAGATGAAAGGAGCATAAAGCTTTTCCATCTAAAGAAGCAATGTGGGTAAGTCTATCACAGGCCTATCACAATCTTCCATGTCCATCACTGTCCTCTTTACTCATTTCTCATATATAGAGAGAGTTGGAGGTGTATAATCACTGTAACATCAAGTGGTGGCAATCACTTGATCACCATCCATGTTTTTCAACAGGTGGACAAGGTTTTCTGAATGCCTCTAAAATACCTTGCTAAAATATGGTGGATTGTCTGCCCCTATATTCAAGATCTAAATGGCATCTGATGCTGACCTCATTCTCACCAAGGTGAGGCATCCCTATTGGAGTTATATCCCTTCAATTCTACATAAATGAACCAACCCATATTCATCTAATCCAGGGGTGTCAAACTTGCAACGTCACATGATGTGTTGTGACATATTGCGACTTTTTTTCCATTGCTGGCAATGGGGTGGGTACAGTTTCACCATGATGCATCCAGCCCGCAGGCCGGCAGTTTGACACCCCTGATCTAATCTAACTAGGAGAAGGACCAAGGATGACATGATAGCAGTCTTCCAATATTTGAGGGGCTATCATAGAAAAATGGGGGTCAACCTATTCTCCAAAGCACCTCAGGGCAGGACAACAAATTATGGAGGAAAGCTTATCAGAGAGAGATTCAATCTAGAACTAAGGAGAAATTTCCTGTCAATGAGAACAATTAATCAGTAGAAAGGCTTGCCTCCAGGAGTTATAGGTGCTCCAACACTGGAGATTTTTAAGAAGAGACTGGACAGCCATTTGACCGGAATGTTATAGGGTCTCCTGCCTGAGCAGAGGGTTGAACTAGAACACCTCCAAGTTATCTTCCAACTCTGTTATTCTGTTATCTAAAAAAATAATCCAAAGACCCCAGAAACACTCTAGTCCAGTGGTGGCGAACCTACGGCACGGGTGCCAGAGGTGGCACTCAGAGCCCTCTCTGTGGGCACGCACGCCGTTGTCCCAGTCCTAGGCCTTCAACTGAGTTTTATAAAATCTTTTTGCTTTAGGCCTCTGCCACTGTGTGCAAAAAAAAAAAAGGTTCAATCAGTCAATTTCAACTTTTTGTGGGGGAAAAAAAGATCTTGCAAAGTTGGAATTGATTTATTGAAATTTTAGTCCCACCCAGTCTGCTGTTACCACTGCAGTCACGCCCAGCCAATGGGCCATGCCCACCCAATGGGCCACACCCAGCCAATGGGCCACACCCAGCCAGCACTCGATGATGCATGTGGATTTTGGGTTGCAGTTTGGGCACTCAGTCTCTAAAAGGTTCGCCATCACTGCTCTAGTCTATCTGAAAGTTAGGATAAAGGAGAAGTTAAGAATTCTACTCATAATGCACCAGAAATATGCCGTACAGATTAAGCTCCCATGATACCTGAGCTCACTAAAGGTCTGTAGAATGTCTTTGCCATATTTAATAGTGCAATGCAGAAAAAAATCTCTTGCATCATTTCTATCAGTTCTCATTCAAATTCATGGAAGTATTTGCTTTCAAATTTGTCTTCAAAAAAAGGAGGAAAGTCAGCTGAGATGTTGATGGATGGCGTATAAGGAAATAACTTTTTATTCGTTACAACATGGGAAAGGTTGGGTGGCAATTTCTTGTTGTTCCTTGTACAATACAGCTTGCATCTTCCCTCCATTCTCATGCTTCCATTCCATCCCAAGGAAAGAGATCAGAAGATAATTCCCTGTGGATTTTTCTCAGACTGAGAGGGTTGGGCAGCCAGGGGGACTGTTTGTAGTGACCGGAAATTCAGTGCATGGAAGATAACATAACTGAAATAATAAAAATAATAATAATCATCATCATCATCACTATTCCTTGATCTGAAGCAGGGGTGTCCAATCTTGACAACTTTAAGACTTTTGGACTTCAACTCCCAGAATTCCCCAGGCAGGAATGGGCACCTCTGATCTAAAGCAAGAACTAGGATCATGCCTGCTGAAATCCTGTGGTCTTATGGCAATCTTATTAGATCTGGATTTTTCTATAGACAGTATTGTGTGATTTTGCATAATGGCACCCAATATTTAATAAAGGATTCCATTTTGTGTTGTAAACAAAGCAAATAAGATGAGCAGATAGAAGATAATATGTGTAGCTCAGGGTTTAACTATGAGGTCCTTGGTGCTCTCTGAGCTTGGCCGTTTTCTTGCAGATGTTTCATTACCAAACTACATTACATAATCAGTGCTAGAAGGGAGTAGAATTTGCTCTTGTTATAAGATGAGATGATGATGATGATGATGCTATGATGATGATGATGATACGATCAGAGCTTATTTCTGCCCAGAAGGATAGGAAGTTTCAAAGTAGTATCATTTGCATCACAAAATTTCTCTTTCATTTCTGGCTCCTGGCCATCTCTGGTGATGAAACTGTCGAGTATCATGTGAGCATATGGGAAGAGAACCAGGCACAACCAATTAAGCCTACCATTATTGCATTTTTGGGATTTTCCTAAAACGGTTATGACCTAGTAGATTACCATGAAGAATTATATCCTCTGAATTAATGCCAAGTTCTCTGCTGCTTGGAAGAGCAACATGTGATTTGAAGTCGATTAAGCTGTAAGACAGTTAACTGGTCCAAGTCTATTAAGAGACTTTTATGCATGAATGAGATGTTGAACTAATTTTTGGTCCAATGCACTAATCACTGGCTATCTCCACCCCAGCCTGATCAGATAGATAGATAGATAGATAGATAGATAGATAGATAGATAGATAGATAGATAGATAGATAGATAGATAGATAGATAGATAGATAGATAGATAGATAGATAGATAGATAGATAGATAGATATGATGGAGACGGAGATAGAGATATGTGTGTGTGAATATATGTGTATATTGTAATATATGTGTGAATATATGTGTATATTGAGAATAGTTCATATAGGTTGTGGATCGTGATTCACTTTGGAAAAATGTTCTCCTGAGAGGCAGCAAATAATCATAAGGGGGGAAAGACCAATTTTGCATAACATTGTTTCCTTTATGCTTATCCATAATTTCTTCTTCACCATTATTCTACATGTTCTTTCCTAAATAATTCAGAGTTGTTTTCTATTCCTGTTCCAAACATATGCTACATGTACTCTTTTTAAATCTACAGAATAAGTCTTACATTGCCCCATCCTTTGGTTTTCCTTATATCAGTCAGCAACCGCAGACTGACATTTGGATCATTTCATTTGCACCAGGTAGACACAAAATCTAATTCAAATGTGACCTGATTCACGGAATGCCCTCTGAAAATTCCACCTGTGTTCCTGAGAGACCTCAAATATACTGTCAAGTTCAACTAGGAGAGAGACTGTAGAGAAAAATCTCATTTCAGGACCAAAGGCACAGCTAAAATTCCAAAGCTCTCCACTAGAGGGCAGTAAAAAGAGGACTAAATGGAAGGAGTACATAATCAGATTTGGCCCAGAAAGTCACCCATCCTGAAAAGCCATCTCAGCCCCTCCCATTCCTGTTAACAGTCTGCACTTTTTAATACGGCAGAATGGAGTAATCATGTTAACGAAAGGATTCATTTAACTGTAATTAAGTTAAATTTCACCGAAGTTAGATTTCTGTCTTTGCTTTCCTTTTTTGAAAGACAGGAAATCCCTCAAGAGACTGGGTTCTGCGTCCTTTGTTTTTGCATGAGCCATTGTAAATAACAGACTAGAACCCATGTTTAGCAATACAATAGCACTGACATTTTTCATTCTGTTTGCCCAATACGTTTGCCTGCATTCAAATGAAATATGGTTTATTCAATGAATCCAATGTTCTGGAGGCACACAACACACTGAACCATAAACCACAAAATGAGCGACCACAGTTGGCTGCTTTGCAATTCAGTTGTCACACTGACCCAGAGCTACTGACAGATTTTTCATTTTGGGATAAAAAAAATTGAGCTGTGGACCCTCCTGCTTTATGGCAGGGATGTAAAATGGACACCCTGCCACAAGGTGGGTTGGAGAAAAAAGCAATCTTGGCACTGAGGCATGAAAGGGAAACAGGTGTCAGATTCAAATAGCAATAGCACGTAGACTCATATACCATCCCATAGTGCTTTACAGTGCTCTCTGAGTGGCTTACAGTGACAAGAAAGGTTTTAAAATGAGGCAAAATTCACTTAACTAATGTCTCTCTTAGAAACAGAAAATTTGGGCTCAATTGTGGTCATAAATCAAGGACCACCTGTATTGTAAGACATTTTAAAATCTAATAGCAGATGTTCAAGTGTCATTGTTATGCATCCTTTGTTATCTTTCTTAAGCTTAGTGATGAGAAGACCCAAAGCTCAACTGGGATGCTTGTTCCTATACAAAAAACATATATCCTTGCCTCAGCTGAGAATTACAAAGCCTTCACTTGCAATCTACATATTTATCCCATGAGCAGTTGCCATTTCTTCCAATAATTTGCCAATGTCCTGATTAAGCATTGCAACTTTGGATGGCTGCCCTGGTAGCATTAGCACTTCCTCCTCTGGACTGCCATCCCATGCAGCCAAAACTGTCTCCAAAAGTCCCTGGATCTGGAGGAGGGAACTATATGTATTGCACACTGTGGTTTACACTCTCAAAGTTAGATTGATGGACCTACCAATGTCAAGATGTAGTTGAACTTCCACACCATTCTACTCAATTCCATTCCATTCCTCAATTCCTTCATTCCTATCTTTGTTATTTTTACAAATAACTCAAGGTGGCAAACATATCCAACACACCTCCTCTTTTCCCCACTGCCGTAATAAAATTTAACATTAAGGTAATCTTTTTACCATCACAGTCTACAATAATACCTAACAAAAATAATTGTGGTGTAAATTCTTTTTCATCCTGACCTTCTTGAGCTGGCAAAGTATGACAGGGGATATTGCCTAATATCTACCCAACCTCCTTGGTAAAAGAATAGGATACAAATGTAAGAACAAACAAATCATGTTTGGCCTTCAGGTGAGGATTATTTTCTTTCAGAGGCCACTTGGGATCAGTTGTGTCAGGAAAAATGATGTAGAGGCTCATGATTCAGCTAGACCTTTTGGTTTATTGTTTTAATTTGGGTAGTTGGAATATAAACAATTCTTTAAATAAATGGATCCCTGAATCTGAACAATGGCTGGGGGGGGGGGTGTAGAGTGAAGGGAAGAGATTAGTGGATGCATTTCAGAGCCAATACAACAAAATACTTAACCCTCTGTTTCATTTTAAAGGAAGATAAAGGCAGAAATGAAGCAGAATCCAACGGGGGGGGGGGGGGTCTACAGGAAGTAAATCTTCTCAAGGTATTGGGTGGTGGCGTCTGGCCAACTTGGGGTATTCTTAGAGAGCTAAATAGGGTCAGATCTGTTTGGGATTTGGATGGTCATCCAGTAGGAAAGCTCAGCTGCAAGCTAATTTGGGGGATCAGAAATGTATCTAAGAAGGAAGCTATTGCAAACTATTTCCACATTGTTGCTGAGAAAACTCCATGAATATATTTATATATTCATTAGCAACCAGTTCAACAAAGAAAAGTTCTGACTTTCCTTTTCAATTTAGGCTAATGATTTTCAAACTTGGAAACTTAAAGAAATGTTAGGGTCAACTCCCAGAATTCTCCAGCCAGCAGGCTGGCTGGGGAAATCTGGCAGTTGACTCCCACACCTCTTTAAGCTGCTAAGGTCGAGGAACACTGATCTAGTAAATGGATGTAATGTTGCAATAGCAATAGTACTTAGACTTATATACTGCTTCATAGTGCTTTATAGCCCCTCTCTAAGCAGTTTACAGAGTCAGCCTATTGCCCCCAAAAATCTGGGTCCTCATTTTATCAACCTTGGAAGGATGGAAGGCAGAGTCAACCTTGAGCCGGTGAGAATTGAACTCCTGGCAGTGAGCTGAATTAGCCTGCAATACTGCATTCTAACCACTGCGCCACCATGGCTCCTGTTACATATTGTCATTTTAAAAAGGGGATTGTGGGTTGTTTTGAAAAGTTAGGGATATTTGCCACTATCAAATCAATCAGGGAAGGCAGCCCATATTCATTTAAACAGAATCTGATGTTTGGAAAGTTTTTATTGGAAGTTGTCAAAATCTGGCCACTGTGTCAGAATCCAATTATATTTCATCTTTAGTTATCAAATATAGAAAACCCCAATTCTGTCTTCTCTGGATTCTGCCATAAGAGGGAGAGAAGGGGGAGAACAAAGGGGCTTTATGGCCCTCACTTCCTTCAGTATACTTCTAAGGAACTGAATGTGTTTATTGCAACCTCAAAGAGTTTGAATGTGGTTGGCACCAAAAGACCTTATCATAACAAAGGAGGCTATTTACCTTTCATGTAGTTTATCTGAAGTCTCCATCCAGACAGAAGAAAGGAAAAAAGGGGTGGGATTGTGATGCCTGAAACTATCACTGGAAGGAGGGGTGATTGGGTGGGACTACTGGAGAACCCCTTAAAACCTCGAATGGGAGAGCTTGAACCCCAAGTCCTGTCTAGAGCGCCTGCAACCACTTTTTCTTAATAAAGGATTCCTGTTGGAAGAATTATTCCAAGAGTTCTGTCTTCTTAAGATGCAAAGTGGGGTGGGTCCTTACATTAGACAGGACTTGCAAAATTAATCCACCTGGAAGGGAGACCCTTGCCGGGGGATTTTGCAAAAATTTACCATGTCAGACAATGGAGCAAGAGAGGGGAAAAACTCCCTGGAAAGAGAGCCGCTGACCCAGTTGGAACCTTGCCAGATTTTGGGATCCGAGAGGCCAGATTCCTCAGGAGAAGAAGTGGTGGAGACACAGGACCACAAGCCTCGCTGGTCGATGGGCGTTGGAAAGAAAAGTGAGTGGGGAAAGGAATCAAGAAAGGTGACCCTGAGACGGGGGACCAAGCAACCAGAATGGACGCAGGAGATGGAGAAATCCCTGCACGCAAGTGAAGAGGGAGGAAGCTGGGCACCGTACTCAGACTGGATCCTAGAGAAAGCTATTGACCTGATGAAGAGAACTCTCAGCTCCCTAGGAGAGGAGAATCCTGAGCCCTACGGCCGCCCCAACTCCTGGAGCCGCAAAGGAGAGACACCGAGGGGGACGTGGAACCTGCAACCCCGGGGACATCTGCTGATCCAGTAGTCCCCACCCCCTACCGGACCACAGATGGCAATCTGGACGGAAGACACTACCACCAACAACGGAGGCACTGATCCATTCCAAGACGTCCGCCATTGGAGGTGAAATTCAAAGGGGAGCCAACACGCTTGGGGTTTTTCCTAACCCAAGTCCTCAGCTACATGGAGGAATACGGGCAGGACATCCCCAGCGACAAAGCCCGCATCCGGATCGTGCAATCTGCCCTGGATGGACCTGCTGCAGATTGGGTGGTGAACTTGCATGACTCCAATGCCCCAGAACTCAGTAACTTCAACCGTTTCATGTCCTCTCTGAGAAGACGATTTGAAGACCCCCTGGCTGATCGCAAAGCCTGTGAAAGGATAAAAACGATGAGGCAAGGCAAACGCCCAGTGGCTGAATATACACAAGAATTCTGGGCCATTGCAAGCAAACTGAATTGGCCAGAAGACATCCTCCTTAGCCATTTCAAAGACGGACTAAATTATGATTTATATGACGCTTGCCTGCCCCGAGGGGACCCACACCAAATTGAGGAATGTTACATCTTGGCAGAGGAAGCAGAGATCGACATATTGAAGAGACACCGCCGAGGAAAACAATGGAGCCGCCCCCCGCCTGAGCTGACACACGAACCGGTGAAATCATTGGCTACAGCCAAGAAGCAAATGGGGTGTTTCAAGTGCGGAAGAGAAGGGCATCGAGCTGTAGAATGCTGCTCCAAAGCCCCCCAGCACAACCCAGACAAATCCCCAATCAACAAATCCGGAAAGTCTTCAGCTAAGCCAAAAGAAACTGCCATGAGAATGATGGAAATTGCAGAACCCCCCACTTCTACTCACCAAGGGGAAAAAACTCCAGCCTACACCACAGGGCCGGTGGATGCCTCAGATGACAGCTCGGAGGGCGAACCCCTGGTAAGTGGATGCATCACACCCATCTTCAAAACAGTGACTATATTAATCCCCCCCTGCCCGAAGCTGTGAAGGTGAAAGCCTTAATAGACTCTGGCTGCACCCGCTGCCTCATTAGCCCAACACTAGTGGGGAATCTGGGCATCCCATCCAGGAGACTGGAACAACCAATCTCATTTGGCCAGTTAGATGGATCCATAGCAGGGGGGGTGCCAGCTACCCTAGCCACTCTACCAAGACACCTCTCCCTGGGCAAACATGAAGAGGACATAACGTTTGTGGTGACCCCAGGCATGGAATGCCCAATGATTCTAGGGATGGAATGGTTGAAAAAATGGAACCCCTGGGTAAATTGGAGGACGACAGAAATCAAATTCCCGAAGGGGGATCCTATGGACTTAAAACCCCAAGCGAGGCCACCAGAATCAAGAATAGAAAAAGCATCCATAGGAGAGGAAAAAAGATTAACAGAAATACCAGAGGAATATAGGGACCTTGCTGAAGTCTTCAGTGAGGAGAGGGCGAATGAGCTTCCCCCCCACCGACCCACAGACTGTACCATTGAATTCAAGCCTGTGGCAAAACTCCCGAAGCCCAGATTATACTCCATGAGCCCAAAGGAGAAGGAGGAAATGGAAAGATTCATAAAAAAAAACCTAGAGAGAGGTTTCATTGAACCAGCCAAGCCTAAAGTGGCTGCCCCGGTCCTTTTTAGAGAGAAGAAGGATGGCTCTTTATGTTTATGCGTGGATTATAAGGCCCTGAATACAATCAGTGAAAGCAACCTATACCCTCTGCCCCTCATGAAAGACATGCTGTCACACCTATCGAAAGGGAAATTTTTTTCTAAACTAGACCTAAGGGAAGTTTACTATCGTGTGAGAATTAAGGAAGGGGACGAATGGAAGACTGCATTTAACTGCCCCATGGGGTGCTATCAATTCAAAGTCTTGCCATTTGGATTACAAGGGGGCCCTGCAGTCTTTATGCAATTAATCAATGACGTTCTAAGGGAGCACCTGTTTAAGGGGGTCCTGGTTTACTTGGACGACATTCTTATCTTCACCGAAACAAAAGAGGAACATGTCAACCTTGTCAAAGCTGTTTTAAAGAAGCTGTAAGCCGCCCACCTATATGCCAAACTCTCAAAATGCGAATTCCACCAGGAAAGGATAGACTACCTAGGTTATCGCATATCCCCACAGGGCATTGAAATGGACCCAGAGATGGTCAAAGCAGTATTAGATAGGGCACCACCCCGCACAAGAAAGCAACTACAAAGTTTCCTGGGCTTTGCAAACTTTTACCGCCAATTCATCCCCTCATTTGCCCAGATAGCCTTGCCCCTCACTAACTTACTAAAAACGAAGGGAGCATCCTCAGTAAAACCTAGCCAGCCACTAACATGGACAATGGAGTGCCAAGCAGCGTTTGAGAGACTAAAGAGACTTTTTTTCTGCCGAACCAGTACTAAGGCACCCAGACATGGACAAGCCCTTCGTAATACAGGCAGATGCAAGTGATGTGGCAGTGGGGGCTGTTCTATTACAAGAAAACAATGAAGGGGTATTGCAACCCTGTGCATATACATCCAAGAAACTCAAGGAAACAGAACAGCGCTGGCCGGTATGGGAGAAGGAGGCTTATGGGATACGTTGGGCATTACTCACGTGGCGACAGTTCCTGGAAGGCAACAAAATCCCCTTCCAGGTGTGGACTGATCACAAAAATTTGGAAGCCCTGAAAACGTCCAGGAAACTCAATCCCAAACAAGCCCACTGGTCCCAGCATTTTCACCAGTTCCAATTTAAGCTCAAACATTTATCAGGAAGAAAGAACTTCCTGGCAGATGCACTATCTCGCATGCCTCAATATAACAGCGCACGAACCACAGACTCTAGACCAATAATGGCAGAGTCACAACTGGCAGCACGAGTAACCACAAGAACCCAAGCCAAATTAAAACCACAACTGGACAGCCAAACTGGAATTGAATTCAGAAAAAGTTTGGAAACAGATGAATGGTTCCAGAAAAACAAAAATGTGTGCACAATGAGAGACGGTTTGCCTTGGGTAGGGGAAAAGTTATATATACCAACAACCCAAAGAGTCACTTTCATGCAGCTTTGCCATGACACAAAATCAGCAGGGCATTTTGGATTTGTAAAAACTTTACACTTAATTAAACGGCAATTTTGGTGGCCATCAATAAAAAAGGACATAGAAAATTATGTTGCCAGCTGCCCAACATGTGCATCTGCAAAGAGGTTGCAAGGGAAATCGCCAGGACTATTACAACCAGTGGCAAATCCCTCAGCCCCCTGGAGGGAAATAGCCATGGATTTTATAGTGGAATTGCCAGAAAGCAGTGGGAATACTGTTGTTTGGGCGGTCACGGACTTGTTTTCCAAACAGGTGCACTTTATCCCTTGCCAAAAGATTCCCACTGCAAAAGCCTTAGCAAAACTTTTCATCCAGCACATTTACAGATTGCATGGGGCACCCCAACGCATCATCTCTGATAGGGGAGTGCAATTTACATCTGCATTTTGGAAGGAATTTTTATCCCTCTTAGGGACCACTCAGGGACTGACATCTAGCCATCACCCTCAGACAGATGGACAAACGGAACGTTGTCATTCAGTACTTGAGCAATATTTGAGATGTTTCTTAAATTTCCAACAGAGTGATTGGACGGACTTACTTCCGTTTGCAGAAGTTGCCTACAATAATGCAGTCCACTCCAGCACAGGCTACACTCCTTTTCAAATAGCCAACGGTCAAAGTTTCAGCCCCATGCCAGAATTAACCCCAAACGAACCAACGATCCCTTCACTGAAAGAATGGATGGAAAAACTACAAAACACCTGTCCCATAGTTAGAAAAGCACTAGATGAAGCTAGGCAGGCATACAAAGCACAAGCCGATAAAAAAAGGGTTCAGCCTACACCATTCATTATAGGTGAAATGGTGTACTTATCTACAAAATACCTAAAGTCCCTACAGCCCTGTAAAAAACTTGGACCAAAATATATAGGACCTTTTCCAATTAAAAGAATCATAAATCCAGTAACAGTAGAATTAGAATTACCCAAAAATCTCAGGCAAATACACCCAATTTTTCATTGCAGCTTGCTGAAAAGAGAGCATCAGTCACCTCTACGGCCAAAAATCCCCACCACCACCTCCAATCATGGTGGAGGGCGAACAACACTTCGAAATAAAGGAAATCCTTGACTCTAGGAGATATCATGGAGCAACTCAGTATCTAGTTGCCTGGAAACACCTCCCTGCCTCACAAAACGAGTGGGTCCATAAACGTCATGTCAGAGCCCCGAAGCTATTGAAGAAGTTTCACACAGAGTATCCTAACAAGCCTGACTAACTTTTATACCTGTTTTGTTTCTTCCAGGTGGATCTCTCTTATTTTGAGGGGGCCGGATGTCAGAATCCAATTATAATTCATCTTTAGTTATCAAATATAGAAATCCCCAATTTTGCCTTCTCTGGATTCTGCCATAAGAGGGAGAGAAGGGGGAGAACAAAGGGGCTTTATGGCCCTCACTTCCTTCAGTATACTTCTAAGGAACTGAATGTGTTTATTGCAACCTCAAAGAGTTTGAATGTGGTTAGCACCAAAAGACCTTATCATAACAAATGAGGCTATTTACCTTTCATGTAGTTTATCTGAAGTCTCCATCCAGACGGAAGAAAGGAAAAAAGGGGTGGGATTGTGATGCCTGAAACTATCACTGGAAGGGGGGGGGTGATTGGGTGGGACTACTGGGGAACCCCTTAAAACCTCGAATGGGAGAGCTTGAACCCCAAGTCCTGTCTAGAACGCCTGCAACCATTTTCTCTTAATAAAGGATTCCTGTTGGAAGAATTATTCCAAGAGTTCTGTCTTCTTAAGATGCAAAGTGGGGTGGTCCTTACATTAGACAGGACTTGCAAAATTAATCCACCTGGAAGGGAGACCCTTGCCGGGGGATTTTGCAAAAAATTACCATGTCAGACAATGGAGCAAGAGAGGGGGAAAACTCCCTGGAAAGAAAGCCGCTGACCCAGTTAGAACCTTGCCAGATGTTGGGATCCGAGAGATCAGATTCCTCAGGAGAAGAAGTGGTGGAGACACGGGACCACAAGCCTCGCTGGTCAATGGGCATTGGAAATAAAAGTGAGTGGATAAAGGAATCAAGAAAGGTGACCCTGAGACGGGGGACCAAGCAACCAGAATGGAAGCAGGAGATGGAGAAATCCCTGCACGCAAGTGAAGAGGGAGAGAGCTGGGCACCGTACTCAGACTGGATCCTAGAGAAAACTATTGACCTGATGAAGAGAACTCTCAGCTCCCTAGGAGAGGAGAATCCTGAGCCCTACGGCCACCCCAGCTCCTGGAGCCGCAAAAGGAGAGACACCGAGGGGGACGTGGAACCTGCAACCCCGGGGACATCTGCTGATCCAGATGTTTCTTTGTCAGTTACAAACCTGAGCTAGTCAGTATGTTCTCACTTCCCCAAAGCAGAAAGTTTTCAGGATGCAAACTTGGATTGCTTTTTCCCATCTAATGTATTTTCTGCAGGAAAATTTCCCATGGATGTGATTTTTTTTTTTTTAGCAGTGTGCAACAACTCTGAAGCCAGCATAAGTGCTAAGACTGGAATTCTATCAGAATCCATAAATAAAGAGAACAGTCTGTGTTCATTGATTAACTTCAGAAAACACCTTGATGCAATACATCACTTTTCCTTTTCATACAGTTCATACAAATACCTTCCTTACAGTATTAAAATTGTAATATCTGATCCTCAAAAGGCTTTCAAATGCACATGTTCTCTTTTTTATCCAATAAACAATAAAGTTCTTATTATTCTCTGTAGCTTTCTCCCAGTTCTAAAGATGGGGCAAAGGTTGGTACAGAACAGTGTGCAATTTCTAAAATTAAATATTTCAGGGGAAAAGGGCATGCAAACAAACAAATAGCCCAACTGGAAAAAAAAGAAGAGTGACAACTGAGGCAGTAGGTAGCAGTTTTACTGAAGCAAGCAAATCAATCACCAAGTCACAGCAGCTGGCAGCCAGGAAGAATATTATTGATTGCACTAATACCTTGATACCGTAAAGCATTAAAAAAAAGCGGAACTAAATATGAACAGTTCACCTTTAACAGTCTGTCCCAACTTAGTGCTTTCCAGATGTGACCTCAGGAGACGTCGCTGGGACTTCTGAGAATTGGTATCCAGCATGCCACAAGCATGTCAGGTTGGGAAGAAGGTTTGTTAATCATTGTTGTCAGCCTAGAGGGCTCTGGCTTCCACATCAGGAGACAAGAAGACATGCATGCTCCAAATCCACCACCAAAACCTGGAGCTATCATCTAACAAGTCAATGGAGAATGGAGGAGAATGAAAACTTGTCATTTGGAGTTGGCAATACATGTTTCTATAGAGCAGGGGTCTTCAAACATGGCCCTTTTATGACTTGTGGACCTCAACTTGCAATCCACAAGTCATAAAAGGGCCATGTTTGAAGACCCCTGCTGTAGAGAATGACCAGGCTGAGCCTGGGAGAGGTCAAGTGTGTCATCAGTCTGGAGTCCCTTCATGCCCACAAGAGATCTAAATCCAGCCCTCCTTGAATTTTATTGACTCTTATCTACCGCCAATTTGCCTTGACAGTTAGCAGTTCAGATTCTTCTAGTGAGCAAGTGTGAATTAAAGTAAAGGGCAAAGGAGGCCCTGCAGATTTTACATCTTAAGAAGACATATGGAATATCTCTTCCAACAGGCATCTTTATTAAGAGAAGATGGTTGCAGGCGTTCTAGATAGGATCTGAGGGGCCAACCCCTACCATTCAAAGTTTTAAGTGTTCCCAAGCAGCCCCCTCCCCACTGTCCTTCCAGCGACAATCCCAGGCGTTACGTTTCCACCCCCTTTTCCTCGCGGCTGGCAGAAGGGAGACTTCAGAGAGTAGTAGATGAAAGGTGATGACCATATTGTTATGGTCAGTCCTCTTGGTGAGATCCACATTAAGTCCCTTTGAAGTTTTAATGAAGGAAGTGAGAGCCATAAATTCCCTTTGCTCGTCCCCCTTCCCCTTCGTAGTATGACAGAATCCAGAGAAGGCAGAAATGGGGTTTTCCATAGTCGATAACTAGAAATGAAATATAATTGGATTCTCACATCCTGCCCCCTTAAAAATAAGAGAGATCCATCTGAAAAGAAAACAAAACAGGTATAAAAGTTAGTCAGGATTGTTAGGATATTCTGTGTGAAACTTCTTTAATAGCTTTGGGGCTCTGACATGACGTTTATGGACCCACTCGTTTTGTGAGGCAGAGAGGTGTTTCCATGCTACTAGGTACTGAGTTGCTCCATGATAATTCCAAGTATCTAGGATTTCCTTTATCTCTAAGTGTTTTTTGCCCTCCACCATGATTGGAGGTCGTGGGGGGGATTTTTGGCCGTAAAGGTGACTGATGCTCTCTTTTCAGCAAACTGCAATGAAAAACTGGGTGTATTTGCCTGAGATTTTTGGGTAATTCTAATTCTATTGTTATTGGGTTTATGATTCTTTTAATTGGAAAAGGCCCTATATATTTTGGTCCAAGTTTTTTACAGGGTTGTAGGGATTTTAGATATTTTGTAGATAAGTACACCATTTCTCCTATAATGAATGCTGTAGGCTCAACCCTTTTTTTAATCACCTTGTGCTTTGTATGCCTGCCTAGCTTCATCTAGTGCTTTTCTAACTATTGGCCAGGTGTTTTATAATTGTTCCATCCATTCTTTCAGTGTCATGGGATCGCCAGTTCATTTGGGGTTAGTTCTGGCATGGGGTTGAAACTTTGACCGGTAGCTATTTGAAAAGGAGTGTAACCTGTGCTGGAGTGGACTGCATTATTGTAAGCAACTTCTGTGAAAGGGAGTAGGTCCGTCCAATTTGTTTGCTGAAAATTAATAAAGCATCTTAAATATTGCTCAAGTACTGAGTGACAGTGTTCTGTTTGTCCATCCCCATGTGGATGATGGCTAGATGTCAGTCCCTGAGTGGTCCCTAAGAGGGATAAAAATTCCTTCCAAAATGCAGATGTAAATTGCACTCTCCTATCAGAGATGATGCGTTGGAGTGCCCCATGCACTCTGTAAATGTGCTAGACAAAACGTTTCGCTAAGGCTTTTGCGGTGGGAATCTTTTGGCAAGGAATAAAGTGCACCTGTTTGGAAAACAAGTTCGTGACCGTCCAGACAACAGTATTCCCATTGCTTTCTGGTAATTCCACTATAAAATCCATGGCTATTTCCCTCAGGGGGGCTGAGGGATTTGCCATTGTTTGTAGCAGTCCGGGCGATTTTCCTTGCAACCTCTTTGCAGTTGCACACTTTAGATAGCTGGCCACGTATCTTTCTATGTCCTTTTTCATGGATGGCCACCAAAATTGCCATTTAATTAAGTGTAATGTTTTTAGAAATCCAAAATGCTGATTTTCTGTCGTGGCAAAGCTGCATGAAAGTGACTCTTTGGGTTGTTGGTATATATAACTTTTCCCCCACCCAAGGGAGTCCATCTTTCATTGTGCACATGTGTTTATTTTTCTGGAACCATTCATCTGTTTCCAAACTTTTCCGGAATTCAATTCCGGTTTGGCTGCCCAGCTGTGGTTTTAATTTAGCTTGGGCTCTGGTGGTTACTGGCGCTGCCAGTTGTGATTCTACCATTATCGGTTTAGAGTCGGTGGCTCGCGTGCTGTTATATTGCATCTACCAGGAAGTTCTTTTCCCCCGGCAAATGCTTGAGCGTAAAGTAGAATTGGTGAAAATGCTGGGAAATGCTTGGGGTTGAGCTTCCTGGGTGTTTTCAAGGCTTCCAAATTTTTGTGATCTGTCCACACCTGGAAAGGGATTTTGTTGCCTTCAAGAAACTGGCACCATGTGAGTAATGACCAACATATCCCGTATGCCTCTTTCTCCCACATGGGCCAGCGCTGTTCCGTTTCGGTGAGTTTCTTGGATGTATACGCACAGGGTTGCAATACCTCTTCATCGTTTTCTTGTAATAGTACAGCCCCCACTGCCACATCACTTGCATCCGCCTGTATTACGAAGGGCTTATCCATGTCTGGGTGCCTCAGTACTGGTTTGGCAGAAAAAAGTCTCTTTAATCTATCAAACGCCGCTTGGCACTCCATTGTCCATGTTAGTGGCTGGCTAGGTTTTACTGAGGATGCTCCCTTCATTTTTAGTAAGTTCATGAGGGGCAGGGCTATCTGGGCAAATGAAGGGATGAATTGGCGGTAAAAGTTTGCGAAGCCCAGGAAACTTTGCAATTGCTTTCTTGTGCAGGGTGGTGCCCAATCTAATACTGCTTTGACCTTCTCTGGGTCCATTTCAATGCCCTGTGGGGATATGCGATAACCTAGGTAGTCTATCCTTTGCTGGTGGAATTCGCATTTCGAGAGTTTGGCATATAGGTGGGCGGCTCGCAGTTTCTTTAAAACCGCTCTGACTAGGTTAACATGTTTCTTTTTGATTCGGTGAAGATAAGAATGTCATCTAAGTAAACCAGGACCCCTTAAATAAGTGCTCCCTTAGAACATCATTGATTAATTGCATAAATACTGCGGGGCCCCTTGTAATCCAAATGGCAAGACTTTGAATTGGTAGTACCCCATTGGGAAGTTAAATGCGGTCTTCCATTCATCCCCTTCCTTAATTCTCATGCGATAGTAAGCTTCCCCTAGGTCTAGTTTAGTAAAAAATTTCCCTTTCAAGAGGTGTGACAACATGTCCTTCATGAGGGGCAGAGGGTATAGGTTGTATTCAGGAGCCTACAGTCCACATATAAGTGTAAAGAGTCATCCTTCTCCTCTCTAAAAAGGACCAGGGTGGCCACTTTAGGCTTGGCTGGTTCAATGAACCTCCTTTCTAGGCTTTTCTTTATGAATCTTTCCATTTCCTCCTTCTCCTTTGGGCTCATGGAGTATAATCTGGGCTTTGGGAGTTTTGCCCCAGGCTTGAATTCAATGGCACAGTCTGTGGGTCAGTGGGGGGGATCTCATCCACCCTCTCCTCACTGAAATCTTCAGCAAGATCTCTGTATTCCTCTGGTATTTCTGGTAGTCCCTTTTCCTCTCCCTTGGATGCTTTTTCCGTTCTTAATTTTGGAAGCTCCCCTTGGGATTTTAAGTCCATAGGGTCCCCTTTTGGGAAATTGATTTCTGCCATCCTACAATTCACCCAGGGGTTCCATTTCTTTAACCATTCCATCCCTAGGATCATCAGGCATTCCATGCCTCGGATCACTACAAATGTTATGTCCTCCTCATGTTTGCCCAGGGAGAGGTGTATTGGTAAAGTGGCTAGGGTAGCTGGCACCCCTCCCTGCTATGGACCCATCTAAGTGGCCAAATGAGATTGGTTGTTCCAGTCTCCTTGACGGAATGCCCAGATTCCCCACTAGCATTGGGTTAATGAGGCAGCAGTTGCAGCCAGAGTCTATTAAGGCTTTCACCTTCATGGCTTCGGGCATGGGGGAATTAATATAGTCACTGTCTTGAATATGGGTGCGATGCGTCCAGTTACCAGGGGTTCACCTTCCGAGCTGTCCTCTGAGGCATCCACCAGCCCTGCGGTGTAGGCTGGAGTTCTTTTCCTACAATGGACAGAGGTAGGGGATTCCACAGCCTCCCTCACTCTCATGGCAGGTTCTTTTGACTTAGTTGGAGACTTTCCGGATCTGCTGGCCGGTGATCTGTCTGGGTTGTGCTGGGGGGCTTTTGAGCGGTATTCTACAGCCCGATGCCCCTCTCTCCCGCACTTGAAACACCCCATTTGCTTCTTGGCCATAGCCTATGGTTTCACTGGTTCATGTGTCAACTCAGGCAGTAAGCGGCTCCCTTGTTTTCCTCGGCGGTGCCTTTTCAGTATGTCAATTTCTGCTTCCTCTGCCAAGACGTACCATTCCTCAAGTTGGTGTGGGTCCCCTCGGGGCAGGCAAGTGTCATATAGGTCATAATTTAGTCTGTCTTTGAAATGGCTAAGGAGGATGCCTTCCGGCCAGTTCAGTTTGCTGGCAATGGCCCGGAATTCTTGCATATATTCGGCTACCGGGCGAATATGAATGGATCAGTGCCTTCATTGTCAATGGTATTGTCTTGCATCCAGATCACATCTGCGGGTCAGCGGGGAGTGGGGACTACTGGATCAATAGACATCCCCAGGGCTGCAGGTTCCACTTCTCCCTCTGTGTCTCTCCAGTTGCGGCTCCAGGAGCTGGTGTGGCCATAGGGCTCAGAATTCTCCTCTCCTAGGAAGCTGAGGGTTCTCTTCATCAGGTCGATAGCTTTCTCTAGGATCCAGCCCTAGTACAGTGTCCAGTTCCCTTCCTCTTCACTTGCATGCAGGGATTTCCCCATCTCCTGCTTCCATTCTGATTGGTTGGCCCCCCATCTCAGGGTCACCTTTCTTGATTTCTTTTCCCACTCGCCTTTCTTTCCAACGCCCATTGACCACCAAGGTTTGTGGTCACGTGTCTCCACCTCTTCTCCTGAGGAATCTGACCTCTCAGATCCCGACATCTGGCAGGGTTTCAGTCAGGGCAGCAGCTCCCTTTCCAGGGTGTTTTCTCCCTTTCCTGCTCCGTTGTCTGACATGGTAATTTTTGCAAAGTCCCCCAGCAAGGTTCTCCCTTCCAGGTGGACTAATTCTGCAGATCCTGTCTAATGTAAGGACACACCCCACTTTATATCTTAAGAGAACAGAACTCTTGGAATATCTCTTCCAACAGGCATCTTTATTAAGAGAAGTTGGTTGCAGGCATTCTAGACAGGATCTGAGGGGCCAACCCCTACTATTCAAGGTTTTAAGTGTTCCCAAGCAGCCCCCACCCCACCATCCTTCCAGCGACAATCCCAGGCATTACGTTTCCACCCCCTTTTCCTCACAGCCGGCAGAAGGGAGACTTCAGAGAGTAGTAGATGAAAGGTGATGGCCATATTGTTATGGTCAGCCCTCTTGGTGAGATCCACATTCAGTCCCTTTGAAGTTTTAATGAAGGAAGTGAGAGCCATAAATCCCCTTGCTCGTCCCCCTTCCCCTTCATAGTATGACAGAATCCAGAGAGGGCAGAAATGGTGTTTTCCATAGTCGATAACTAGAAATGAAATATAATTGGATTCTGACAGTTGCCCAGTATAGGACGCATTGCTCATTTCCATTTTAAGGCCATTGAGCAGCGCTATTCATTTCAGTGGTCATGTGACCACCGTTACCTTCCCATCAAAGTGGTACCTATTTATTTACTCACATTTGCATGCTTTCAAACTGCTAGATTGGCAGAAGCTGGGGCAAGAACCCAGTCACGTGGCATTTGGGTCTCAAACCTGGGCTGCTGGCTTTCCAACCAACAAAGCCAGCATGTTAACTACTGAGCCACTGTGCTGCCCAGCATGGATTTGTACTTATTTGAACAATCTTGGTTCTTAATTTCTTGTGCCTGACAGTTCCCTTCCATAAGATCTACCCAACTCTGTGCATTCCACTGTTAAACTGTTCTACTCGACTTCCGGTGGTTCCAGCGACGACGAATGGTGGCGTTTTACAAAGCCGCCCGTTCCTGGTCCGTGTAAAAGCCGCGGGACTTTGACAATCAGCTGTCCCGCGGCTTGAATCTCCTCCCTGGGAAAAAGGGAGGAGGAGAGCTCTCAGGTAGAGGTAAGAGCTCCCCTGGGTCCCTGTTATTTTGGGGATCGGAGGGTAGAGCTCCCTCGGAGCCTGAGCAACTCTGCGTTCCAGGGAGACTTCATTCCGAAGATTTTGGAATGAAGCAAGTTGCCGCTTCCACATCTGCTTTTTTTTCCCAGCTGCTTGTGAGTACTTGAAAGCAGACAGAGCAGACCAGGAGAGACTGTGCTCAAGTTTGATGGTGCCTTTAACCTCAGCAAGTTTCCTCTTCCTCTTCTTTTGTTCACTTTCCCTTCAGAAGAAAGGGAAAGTGAAAAGTAAAATGGCGATCGTTTTTCTTGCCTGATTTGCATTACAAAGTAAAACCTGGATACAGATTAACTCTTTAAACACAGAAGTAAGAATTTGGTTTTTATTCTTTCCTCTCTTTTTTTCTCTGTTTTTTTTTCTAAGAATATTTAAAAGAACTGTGCCTTTTTTTTCAATAAGAATCTTTCTTCTTGGAACTTAAGAAAATGGCTTCAAAACGTCTGCCTCCCGCCCCTAAGGTTCCTATTTCTTCTCCAATGCCTCAGCCTGCATCTCAGAAACCAAAATCACCTCCACCTTCTCCTCCTCCTCCTGCAATTTCTCTTAATGATTTACAGGATGCTTTAAAACAGCATGCCTTGGATATTAAGGAGGAGGTAAAAGATCTTATAAATTGCAGAGAGGGCTAATACAGAAGAATTATTGGAGAAAAAGAACAAACAACTAAGAGACCATATACTTCTGGCCTTTCAGGGCTTAGCCCTGCACATAGAGAGGATTGATGACCAGATGGAAAAGATTACTGATAATGCAGAAAGGATGGAATCTAGAATGCAGGAGGTAGAGAACAAGATAGAAATTACACAGGATGAACAAATCATTTCACAATACAGAGAGATGGAACATGCATTGCGTATCAGAGGCCTGAGAGAGAACCCTCAGGTGGACTTAAAGATGCTTATTGTGAAAGATATTGCTCCTAATATTGGCTGGCGGCCTGAAATAATTGAGAATGAGATAGAAAAAAATTTTAGAGTTAATTCACGGGTTGCTAGACAGAGAAATTTACCAAGAGATGTGGTCATTTATTTTTCCAGAAGATCTATTCGTAATGAAATTATACAGGCTTTTTACAAACAAAAGTTTCAAATTGCTGATCAAGATGTGATAATTTTAAAAGAGATACCTCCAAAAATTTTAAGAGCCAGAAAAGATTTTACTTTCTTGTCTGATGAGTTAAAACGTCGTCAAATTCAGTTCAGATGGGAGATTCCAAGAGGAATAATAGTAAATTATGAAGGGATACGTCATAGATTAACTACTGTTTCCAAAGCAAGAGATTTTTATCAGTCTATCTTAAAAGTAAGATTGTCACCACCCCCACAAATAAGGATAACGGAAGAGCTCTAATGGCAGGAGCCTCATCAATGATGGTTATGGAACAAGCTGCACAGAATTTTGACATAAAAGAGCAAAGGATGACACAAGCTGCCCATAAACGTAAAGAAAAAGAGCAGTTGCAGAAGAGTGGTGAAAGTTTGGTTGTTACAGAGCCTGTGGGAGGGGCAAGACCAAAAAGATCTTCGACAGCAGATCTGCAGGCCATGCTTCAGAGGCTCCAGGCTGGTGGAGATGGTCAGGTTTCTGACCTGGAATGTTAATGGCTTAAATGTGCCACAGAAACGAAGAAAGATTTTCCATTATTTGAAACAACATAACAATGATTTGATATGTTTGCAGGAGACTCATATAACTTTAAAGGATTCTAAATTCTTGATGAATTCCCGTCTGGGCTCACATTTTATTGCTTCAGCCCCTGGGAAAAAAGGGGGAGTGGTAATTTATGTGAAGAAAACTTTTTCAGCTAAACTAATTGAGGCTGACTCTGAAGGAAGATATCTTTTTGTGGAATTATTATTACAAGGCCGAAAAGTTCTTATTGTTGGACTATATGCTCCCAATCAACAACAGAAACAATTTTATAAATTGCTGCATGGCAAGATATCTCAGTTGGATTATAAATCGGTAATTTTGATGGGTGACTGGAATGGGGTTTTAGACCCAACTATAGACAAAAGAAGTTCCTCTAAAACTTTTATTCAAACTAAACTACCTATGACTTTCTTTGACTTGAAGGAAGAATTGGAGCTTATTGATATTTGGCGAGAAAGGAACACAAGTGATAGAGATTTTACATTTTATTCTGATAGACACCAGTCATTTTCAAGGATTGATTTTTTTTTATTACTAGTGACTTCCTCCCTAGAGTGAGGAAGGTGAAAATTTTTCCCAGAACATTGTCAGATCATAGTCCGGTATGGATGGAGTTATATTCGGAAGATGGGAATAGAAGATCTTGGAGACTGAATGAGAACTTATTTAACCGGGAGGAGTTTGTACAAAAGTGTAAAGAACATTTAAAGGACTTTTTTGCTATAAATATGAATAAGGGGACATCGATATCTATGGTGTGGGATGCTAGTAAAGCATATATGAGGGGAATTTTGATTCAATTGAATAAAGTCTTTAGGGAAAAAGGGTTACAAAGACGTACAGAAATAGAAGAAGAGATTAAATCAAAAGAACAAGAGTTGGTTCTTAACCCTATTGATAATAATTTAAAGGTATCCATAAAGATGCTTAAGGAACAATTTAATATGTTGATGGCAGATCAGGTGGCTACCAATCTGTCGTATATGAGACATAATACTTTTTGCAATGCGAATAAGCCTGGGAGGTGGTTGGCTTATCAGTTACGAAAGAAACAGAAAGCTAGAATCATAGAGAAAGTAAAATATAAAGGTACTGAGGTCTTTCAGCAAGATCTGATTAGAAAAAGCTTTTTGGACTTTTACACAAAATTATATTCAAGTGATAATATAAGGGGTTTGGATATAGATAAATATTTACAATCAGTACATTTTCCTAGACTTTCAGAGGAACAACAAAATGGGATGAATAGTTTAATTACTGTGGAGGAAATTGGTTTAGCTATTAAGCAGTTAAAGGTTGGAAAGTCTCCTGGAACAGATGGATTGACTTCTAGGTATTATAAGATCTTATTTGAAGAAATGATAGAGCCATTAAAGGAACTCTTTAATAGTATTTTGTTGGGTACGCAAGTTCCTCCTTCTTGGAAAAGAGCTTTTATATCATTGATTCTGAAGGAAGATCAGGATCTTACAGAACCTAAGAATTATAGGCCAATTTCATTATTGAACGTTGATTATAAGATCTTCACAAAAATTTTGGCAAATAGATTAATGCAGGTTATGAAAGACTTGATTCATAGTGATCAAGCAGGATTTATAACAGGGAGATACATGAAATATAATGTTAGACAAATTATTAATTTAATTGAGTACTTGGATAAGAATAATCAGATTCCTGTGGCTTTTATCTTTTTGGACGCTGAAAAAGCTTTTGATCAATTGGACTGGCAATTTTTATTTTCTTTGGTAGAGAAAATGAATTTTGGGGATAATTTCTTACATGCACTTAAAGCTATATATCAGCAGCAATCTGCACAAATTGTTGTAAACGGGGGATTGACTGAGAATTTTAATATTCAAAAAGGGACAAGACAAGGATGTCCATTATCCCCATTGTTATTTGTTTTAACATTGGAGATTTTATTGATTCAGATTCGGGAATCAAAGTTAATTAAGGGTGTAAAGATAAGGAAGAATGAGTATAAATTGCGGGCATTTGCGGATGATTTGGTTTTAATTTTGGAACAACCGAATCAGGCGATTGATGGTTTGTTAGAACTTATAACACAGTATGGGAATGTTTCTGGTTTTAAAGTTAATAATTATAAGACTAAGATATTATCTAAGAATATGTCAGTTAAAGATAGGGAAAGTTTGATTAAAGCCACAGGTTTTCAGATGGTAAAAAAGGTTAAATATTTGGGAGTATATTTAACTGCTTCAAATGGAAAATTGTATAAGAACAATTATGAACCACTATGGGCAAAAGTCCAAAAGGATTTAAGAGATTGGAAAAAATTGCAATTGTCATTGTTGGGGAGAATTTCAGCTGTAAAAATGAATGTTCTACCAAAGTTTCTTTTTTTGTTTCAGATGATACCTATTCTTAAAAAAGAGGCAAATTTGGAGGAATGGCAAAAGGGTATCAATAATTTTATATGGGCCGGGAAGAAACCAAGGGTTAAATTTAAGATATTACAGGATGCTCGAGAAAGAGGGGGACTTAAGGCACCTAATTTGAAATTATATTATGATGCAGCCGCCCTAACTTGGTTAAGTGATTGGCTTAATTTAACAAATATGGATATTCTTTTTTTGGAAGGTTGGGATCTAATATATGGTTGGCATGCATATTTAATTTTTAATAAGAAAGTTGATCGGACTTTTAAATCACATATTTTGAGGAATGCCTTACTTCGTGTTTGGAAGAAGTATTATTATAGATTAAATTATAAAATACCTATCTGGGGGATTCCCAGACATGCAATTGAGGGAACTTCTAAGGGGACAAATTTTGACAAAATCTCGTATAAAGAATTGTTAATTTGTTCTGGTTCGAATTGGCATTTGAAATCCCTAGATGTATTAAGGCAGCAAAATATTCTACAGTCATGGTTTCAATATTTACAAATAATGGATAGATGGACTGTAGACAAGAAAGAGGGAATAACACTAGAAGATAGACAATTGGCTATTCAGACTAAAAACCAAAGTCCGGCTCATATAAAAAGAATATACAATGTTTTATTAGAGTTAGATTCGGAAACAGAATTGGTTAAAGACTGTATGATTAAATGGGCTCAGAATATACAGGAGCCGATCTCATTGGATTTATGGGAGACAATTTGGATAAGAAATGTTAAATTTACACAAGCTCAAAATTTGAGAGAAAATTTTTATAAAATGTTCTATAGATGGCACTTAGATCCTAAAAAATTATCTTGTATGTATTCCAATATACAGCCCAAATGTTGGAGATGTGGCAATAATGATGCGACATACTTTCATATTTGGTGGAATTGTAAAAAAGTAAAGGCTTTTTGGATTATGATTTGGTGGAACATTCAAAAGATTTTTAGAAAAAAGATAAAGTTTACTCCTCAACTATTTTTACTTGGTATTTTTGTTGACTTAAATGAAAAAGAAACTACTTTGATGTTGAATTTATTAACTGCAGCAAGGTTACTAGTAGGTTTATATTGGAAGAAAGATTCCTTGCCTACTTTAGAAGAATGGTTATTTAAAGTATCTAGTTTTGCAGAAATGGCAAAAATTTCTGCTTATTTAAAGGATCATACACAAGAAAGATATATTATTGTATGGGGAAGGTGGATAGATTATATTCAGAAAAAGTATGGAATTAAAAAGTTTCATTTATTTTATGAATGAATTTTAAATATTATAGAGAATTGTTTTATAGGTTATGGAGTTAAAGGTTATTTATATTTTTTTTCTTTTTTTCTCTTTTTTCTTTTCTTTTTTTCTTTTTTCTTAATTATTATAATTTTTTTTATTATTAACCCTGTATTCTGCTCTGGGAAGTGAAGGGATGGGGGTTGGGGGTGGGAGGGAGGGTAAGGGGTTTTTTTGTTTTGTTTTGTTTCCTTTTTTTGTTTCTTTGTTTTTTCTTTTACTTTAAAATTTTATTGTATTTTTATAAATGATTGTATGTTTAAAAAATAAAAAAAAATTTAATTAAAAAAAAACTGTTCTACTCAATTCTGTGCCTTCCCATTTTTGGCTTTTACTTCCCACTGTAATCAAACCACAGTTTACTGTAACTCTAACTGGCACAAAATCTTCCACAAATGGAACTGCAAAGCCAGTTCCGCCAATTATGATCCAGCCTTGTGGATGGCAATGTGGCTTTGCCAAGGGTGGCTTGTCAAGTTGCAATTGTTAACTATAGTTTACCAGAAACTAGGGAATGAACTAGGAAATGTATCATTCTGCAGTGGAAGGCAATATGGTTTGACCAAGATGTCAAGATGCAGTGTAAATTATGTTTTATCATGATTCAAGGCATCTACTTAGAAATCAATGCAAACAAAGAAAAGAAAAGGATAGATTTAGACAAACTGGAATAGATTCAGAAAAAGCAACAACTGGAAGTTAAGACAACTGGGGAATACAATAGAACTTTTCCAAAAGCAGACAGAGACCTAATGGTCTTAAGTAATAGGAAAGAGGATCCAACTGAATTTTGGGAAAAATTTCCTTATGGTAACAATAGTTCAATAACAAAAACAATTATTATGTAAAGCGGCAATTATGAGCTGAAGGTTTAATCTATGGCTCATAATTCCTTGGCTCTATAATTCTATTCATGAAATACCAAACCATAGTTTACCTGTGTTTAAAACAATATTTTAGTGTGTAACAAGAATGGAACCCAGCCTGGTTTCCCATTGTCATTATCACTGTAAATCAGAAAAGCTATAAATGCTAAACACGCATTCCTAGAAATCTATCCCAATGTTTTTCGAAAACAGAAGCCTTATTTTTTTTATAACAAGTTTTTATTGGTTTTCCAGTTTTACATTTAAGTATTTGGAAAGCAGCGTGGTGATTGAGCAGTGAATAGTACAATAACAAAAACTTTAGTATATATCTCTGGTTACATCATCAAAACATTCCTTCTCTATTTCCCTTAACATTTACCATATATTTAAGCTAATAGATTTCTAGTTGTAACAAGTTCAGTTAAAACATTTATCTTCATATTTTTGCTTATACATATCCATATCCTGTATTTAAATTTTACCTAATTTTTAATGTTTAATTAGAATGTTCCAATTTAATCTTTAACATTCATTTCAGGTAATCCAAATTTCCTTTATTTGACTCTATAAAAATTATAGTATCTAAAATATACCTATTACTTGAATATATTCTTATTTTATTTCATAAGCACTTTTTATTTCTCATCCCAGTACATCACCTCTTACTAATGGAGTATCCTTCACTATCTCAAATCCATCATCTGTACTATCTGGGCTAAACAATGATTCAAAGCTTTTCCCTAATAGTTAGTTTTCATTTCCTCATAAATCCAAATCCTCAATATTAGGCCAATCAATCCCTTATTTTTTTTTCACTTCCCAACAATAGTTACATCTAACTATTGTTTTTCCCTTCATCTCAAAATCTCCCTTTAGCCAATCAGTTGAGACTTTAGGATCCTCTCTAATAAGTCAAAAGACCCCATTTTTTAAATCTAACTCTAGCTTTCTTTTTATGCCAACCAGGCTTCCATACCAATGCCTCTAGATCATCAGATAGATCTCCCTTCATTCTTGTGCATGCTACTTGAATCCAGGGAGACCATCTAGTTATCAATTTTCCAGAGGGATTGGCCAATTTATGATCATCAAGTTGTCGCCCTGGTAGCCCTGATCCCCACATTTGCTATAACATATTTGTGTTCAATTCAATCTGGTCTTCTTCCTCAGGTTTCTTCTGGTCCGAGTAAAAAGTCATGTCCAATTTTATGGTTGTTATTTGGTTGTCTAGGTTTTCAGTAGGTTGTACTTGTTGATCTTTAATACTCTCCATCCTGGTATTTCTTTCTTCCGCTTCTGTTGTGTTTGGGGTTGTAGATTCTTTAGTTGCAGTCAGGTTTTGACTGTCTGGATGTTCAGTACATTGTATTTGTTGTTCTTTAAAGTCCTCTGTCTTTGTGTTGATTTCTTCCACTTCTGTTGTTTTTCGGATTGTAAGTTCTTTGGTTGTAATCAGGGTTTTACTTTGTAGATTTAAGTTAGCGCCTTTGTCTTTCAGTCTAGCTTTAATTATCACAGTGGCTTTAAAAAAATTTTCAAGTATCAGTTTATAATTAAGTGAAGTTTGTTGCTGGTCCTCCTCCATTTCTAATGTGGTTATAGATAGTCCTTTAGTGAAGGTTATTTGTTATTTGTTAAACGAAAGTCAGTAAGTATTCACCTCCAGAATCCTAAAAAGCAATTTCACCGCCTAGCTGTTCTCTCAGCTGTTATCTCTTTTAGATAATACCAAGGACAGGTCTGGGCTATAGGCAGGTCTTTTTGTCAAGCATATTCACTTGCTACACAAGTTTCTCCACAAGATGTTCTCATTAGCATTTAAAATCTTTCAAGTCCCCAGCTAGGTTTTTATCCAGTTTAGGTTTTTTCCTCTTTTTTAGAAGTAAATGGAATAGCAAATCCCCGTGAAAGTAGGAACTTTTGGGGTCCCAAAATATCAAAAAGAAGGAAATCCAATTACTTAGTAATTCTTTTCAAGGCTTTATGTTCCCTAAGTAGTAAACACCACCATTTTAAAGGGTGGGAGGTAAACGTTCCCTTCCCTCTCTCCTCACAGGGGGAAGAAATTTCCAGAGGCTTTTTACAGGAAAAATACTTGGGGTAAAAAGAAGGTATAATCTCACCCAATTCCTCCACAGTGCTTTCAAGGTGCTTGTTAGTAATTTTGGCCTCGGCTGGTAACGGCTTGGTGATGGGCCATATTAATGGCTGATCTTTTCCCCGTCAATTATAAGAGTTGCCTGGGATCAAACAGGAGGGCTTCCACCCTTCTGCGATTGCTCAGGCGTCCTCTTCACTCTCGTTGCCCCTCCAGGCGACTTCCGACCCTTTCAGGGTCCTCCAGCGGGAGAAACCTGGACAGTGGAGGGAGCAATCGCCCCGCACATCTGCCAGTGCCACAATTGCGAACTGGAAGCCAAAAACAGAAGAAGCCTTATTAATAAACCTTCCTTGTGTCAATAAATCCCAAGAAATGTTTCTGCTTGGATACCTAACTTATCATAGAAAATAAAGCAACAGGGTGCAGAGTTTGGAATGTCCATTCATGGTTTCTTATCTTACAAGTATATTTCCAAATATATTTCCAAATATATTTACAAGTATATTTCTTGTCTTGCAAGGCAAGAAACAATGGATGGAAACTAATCAAGGAAAGAAACAACTCAGGAGAAAGTTTCTAATGGTGAAAGCAATCAACCAATGGAACAGCTTGCCTTCCGAAGTTGTGGGTGCTCCATCACTGGAGGCTTTCAAAAAGAGACTAGACAACCATTTGTCCGAAATGGTATAAGATGTCCTGCTTGACCAAGCGGTTGGACTAAAAGACCTCCAAGGTCCTTCCAACTCTATTATTCTATGTTCTAAGTCATCAACTGCCCAAAAGTTTTAAAACAAGGAGGTGCCAACAACATGCTGGTCTGAGTGCAGCTTTTTTGGCTGAGCTTTGATCCCCAAGATCATTTCACCAAGTCTCAGATCCAGAGTCTCATATTTTCTTAGAAACCAGTGTAAAGGGAGGTAAGACAGACAGAGAAAAGAGGCAATGATTCAGCCTCTCTGAATCTCAGCAAAGGGTAGACTTGGCAGCTTCGTGCTGAGCTGGTGTCAATAAATTACAAAACAGAGCCTCCCTGGAATGAAGTGACATTGCATTGATGTCTTTGTGTTTTCCACCAGGAAACCCGAGTACATAGGATGTTTTATTGGTTTTCAAGCTATCAAGGCAATTAAAGACAAGGAGCTCATTTGATGCAGTCCCTCCATTCTGTGGAGTCCATTCTATGGAGTGGGGAGCTCAGTTCTGGTTCAATCACAACAAATTAAACAAGGAGCATATTCCTGGAAAAAAAATACAGGTTGTAGGAGGGGAGATGCCGTGATGGAGAGAGCCAAACAATCTCGCACAGGACAGAAAGCTTCTTCTTTGATGAGCATCAACCATTACAAAAGACAAGGTGTGTTTCAATTCTGAAGTTGCTTAAGAGGCCTTTTTTGATAGCTTTCTCTTCTTGAAACTCTAGTGCCTGGGTATAGCAGAATATGGAGTGAATGAAGTGGAAGAGTCTTTGAATGGTAGAGTCTTTGAATGGTAGAGTCCATGATGATTGTCATGCAGGAGTGGTCCAACTTTCTCTGCATTTAAAACAGGGGTGGGGCAATGGTGCAGGATTGTGCATGGCTCCCAAGCCCATTTTTTGCCAATAGTAATCAACAATCAATTCTGTGGTATCTGGCCATTTTTTAATATTTATTTATTGGACTTGGAATGACTCAGCAGTTAAGAAGTTGAGCCTATGAGCTGCAAAGCTGACAGCCCAAGTTCGAGACCCGAGCACCGTGCAATGGGGCAAGCTCCCATTCTTACCCCAACTCCAGCCCACCTAGCAGTTCAAAAGCTTGAAAATGCAAGTAGATAAATGGGTACCACTTCAGTGGGAAGGTAACAGGATTCTGTATTTCACTGCACTGTCTGCACTACAGCATGATGTTATGCTGGCCACATGACCACAGAAAGGTCTTCGGACAATACTGGCTAAGAAACGACCCCTAGATTTGGACACAGCCAGATAGGGGGAAACCGGTACCTTTACATTGCACTTAAAGCCCATCTTTCTTTCTCCTAATTTTCTCATTTTTGTTGTTTCAGTATTTTTACCTCATAATGAAGCTTTAAAATTTTAATTTTAAAAAAATAAACAACATGCCTTTGTCCCAACCAGACCCATGTTCCAGACCCTTAAAATCTAAGATTCTTCTGTCCAATTTGGCAGCAGTTATCCTTATTGCCCAATCTTAACTTTGTAAGATTTAAATACTTACATTTTCTTTTTCCTATACAAGTAAACAAAAGGTTCCCAGCCAATTTCTAAGTACAGAAGGCAAGTTTTCATGCCTTCAGAACAATGACTGCCAAGGTCTAATAGAAGCCAGAATAATTATTAACCAAAAAAGGTGCTAGTGGAAAAAAAACCTCTTCAATTGATGTTCAATTTTTTCTTTCATGCACCAGAGACAGAGAAAGAGACAAAAGCTATTACTTCAGGCATTTGGTTTTAAAGCATGATGATTGAAAGAAAGTTGAAAACTATACCAACTGGGATTTCCCCTGTCACGGCATCAGCAATCTTGTCAAGCCCCCAAACAACATAACATCATCTGGTGCAGGAGCACCTCCAGCCTCAAATGACATGAATTCTCAAGGCTTTTGGTGATACATCCAAAAACATCAAAATCTCAGAAAAACCTAGGTGTCATGGTTCCGTTAGATGAAACCATTTAAAAGACCTTCAAGGCAAAATTTCTTCCTTAAAGAACATTTTATTTAGGAAACAAAATATCGGCACGTACATAGGTGAACCCAAGACTAAAAATCCCCTCCCCCTGGTTACAAAGTTACATTTGCAATTCCCACCCCAAATTGCTGTCATAAATCACATTCACCAATTGTTACAAAATGCGGGCTCTCCTCCCCACTCTCCAGCCCGCCAAAATGTTATCAGTACTGACCTTGGTTCTCACACATATGAATTGTTTTGGCTAACTGAGAACTACACATTCCTGCCCCCCTCCTCCTTCATCTAAATTCTCTAAACTAAAATGTGGCAACAAAGACAAAATGAAAATAGCTTCAGTTTGGTTTGTCACAGCATTGACACTAGGAAATTGCTGTCTTTCAGAAAGTCAAGATCCACAAATATTTCACAGTTTCTATTCAAGAACCTCTGCAAGATCATCTACATTGGGTTGTCCAACCTTCTTCCATATCTTCCATGGCTTTGGATGACATATGACCTTTTCTGACTATGGCTCCTCCTTCTTCTTCTTGCATATTAATCCACTTAGCTTTTTTATAAAAAAAACTCTAAATCCCCATTTATTTATTTACATATTTGCATGAATTCTGTCATCTTCTTTGGATTTCGAAGAAGCAGAGTAGGAAAAAAATACTGACATTTTTACAATTTGGTGTTGGAGAAAACTCTTGAGGATACTGTGGGCGGCCAAGAAAAAAACCCATATCTTGTTTTCTGGAAAAGGATCTAACACTGGGAAAGGAGGGAGGAAAGTGAAGAAGAGGATAACCATCACCCAGGTGGGTGGACTCAGTTTCGGTGGTGAGGAATGCACAGCTGGAAGACTTGAAAGGGCAGAATATGGACAGATTGTCATGGACAGAACCTACCTTTGTGATTGCTAGAAGTCAAAACAACTTGAAGGCACACAATCAAGGTATTATCTGGCGTAAAGAATCAGGACCATCCCTTAGGCTGCAGCATAAAAGATTTATTCAAGCCTATACACAAAAATCTAGTCAATGGTCAGCATTAAATTGGCACCAGATAAGGGTGCCAAGAAATTAAAAGACACTTGCTCCTGGGGAGGAAAGCTACTGCAAAACTAGACAGCATACTAAAAAACAGAGACATCACCCTGCCAACAAAAGTACATATAATCAAGGCCATGGTTTTCCCAGTTACAATGTATGGCTGTGAAAGTTGGATCATAAGAAAGGCTGAGCGCCAAAGAACTGGGGCCTTTGGACTATGGTGCTGGAGAAGACTCCTGCAAGTCCCCTGGACTGCAAGGCGATCAAACCGGTCAGTCTTAGAGGAGATCAACCCTGACTGCTCTTTAGAAGGCCAGATCCTGAAGTTGAAACTCAAATATTTTGGCTTCCTAATGAGAAGGAATGATTCACTGGAGAAGAGCCTAATGCTGGGAAAGATTGAGGGCAATAGAAGAATGGGATGACAGAGAATGAGGTGGCTGGATGGAGTCACTGAAACAGTAGGCGTGAGCTTAAATGGACTCCAGAAGATGGTAAAGGATGGGAAGGCCTGGAGGAATGTTGTCCAGGGGGTCGCGATGGGTTGGACATGACTTCGCAACTAACAACAACAAGGGTCAATGGAATTCAAGAGAGATTGAACTTGGACTACTTGTGGGAACACAACAATTCTAAGCTGATGATGCATTTAACTCTACCCCCCCAGCTCTGCTTGCTCTTCTCCTATACATATTTCTTTATTACAACTGCACATTTTATTGCATTTTAATCTTTATATATTAAATCTCAAACTAAATAATAAATTATTTTAAATATTTAAAATGGGTCACTAAATATAAGTTGATTCTCATGGAGAGGGAACCATGTCTTTGCTTAACCCATTTGACCCTCAGGGATTCAGAATAAAAGTCCCTGAGAGGAATGTAGCTTAACATTTAGTCTCATAGGATCATAATTCAGTGGGGAGATCACATCTTTTGCATTCTTCAAGTTCAAAGGTTTATTCCAGTAAAAGATGGTGAGAAAGATCTCCACCTAGTATTTGAAAGAATTCCTGCTAATCTCAAAAAAAAAAAAAAAAAAAATCCCTGGACTGGGTAGATAAACCAACCATCAAACTTGGGAAAGAGAAGTTGCCTAAATTATGTCACCTTTCCAAGATTTCACTGGAAAAGTTGCTATCAGTCACTGGAAAAAAAACCAACAAGGTTAGAAGAAGCTGCCTTTAATCTTGCAGAACCCAAATTCTTGACCCAGTATTGCTTTTGTTCTGTTTCAGAAGAAGAGGCATCGAGATGAAGCAACGAGTTCCAAGAGTTCTCCTTTATTGCAAACACCAACAGAACAGATTTTAAAATGGTGCAGCCCCCTTTTATAGCCCCCCTGCACAATTCCTTGCTGGCCAATCATTGCAAAGGATCTTTTCCTGCCATGCGTGTGCGCGCAAGGCTGGCAGCAGCCTTTCTTGTCCTGGGCACCCACATGGTCTGCCCAGGCCAATTGCTGCAGTCTGCGCCTGCCAGCCCAGGACATAACAACCCTCCCCCTTGACTAAAATAATAAGGCACACTTATTATTTTAAATACCCCAACACTCCATTACATTGTTTACATTGCATCTATATATATACACAACACTACAGTCTTGCTACAGCCATGCTCCCCACTCCTCTTGAGTTGCATTACTTAACCCAGACTACTAGGCCTGCTCATGAACTGACAAGGATCGTACATAGTCTTGTAAGTATTTGGGAGGACCTCTGGCCCGCCCTGATCTTCTCATGGCAGGTGTGTGTGCCTGGCCTGCCAGCTCACCTGCCAGGCTAGGCAGACCAGGACTTTGTTGCCCCAAGGACCCAGGGGACCCACCCAGCTGTTGACTGGCTGGATCCACTAAATCCAAGCCAGGGTTCCTTGGGGGGGGGGGATGGAATTCCCCAAGTCCAGTGGTGGAGTGGAATTCCCCAAGTCCACAATGGACTCCTCTTGGGAGCACTGTCCCTCGAGCCCTAGACCAGCAGCTGGAGTGGCCTGAGTGGCTGATGTGCCCCAATACCCTATGGCCCCTGTGTATGTGCCAGAGGCCAGAGCTGCCTCCATGGCGAACCCCCTTTCGGTGGACTCCCTGTTTGGAGCAATAGCTGAAGCCTGGGGATGTTGGAGAGACCATGGAGAGACCATAATTGTGGTCCTCCTCCCCCCCCCCCGAGAGCAGAGCCAGGAGCGGAAGAGTTGCTGGGAAGCCTCCAGAGCAGTTGGTCAATGTGACGTCGGATCACACGACCATCATCCAAGGCCACTTCGTATGACAGCGGCCCAGAGACCTTGCATACCACTGCTATGACCCAGAGATGTCCTGGTCCATAGTTCCTTGCCCAGACCGGATCGCCCACTTGTAGTCTCCTAGGTGCCCACGGCTGTGACACCTGTGAAGCCACCCAATCTGGGTGCAATCTGTCCAGTTTCATGATGAGGCGGCGACCCCAGCAGAGTTCAGCTGGGCTCTTTCCAGTAGCTGTGCAAGGTGTGGTGTGGTGGCAAAGAAGAAAGTCCGCTAACCTGTGATGCCAGTTCCCGTGAGTGATCCTCTTTAAGGCATCCTTGGTTGTGCGCACTATCCATTCAGCCTGGCCATTGAAAGCTGGATGGAATGGTGCAGATGTTGGCTTGGAGGAATGCCTTGAACTCAAACAACATTGAGACAATGTCGGAGACAAGGACATCTGGAAGTCCATGTGTGGCGAAGATCCCTCTCAGCACCTGGATGGTCCTAGCAGTGGTAGTGGAGGAGACAGGAATGACCTCTAGCCACTTGGAATGGCTGTCCATGAGGATTAAGAAGAATTGCCCCTGAAAGGGCCCAGCATAGTCGATATGGACCCTCGACCATGGGGTATGAGTCTCCTCCCACCTTGAACTGGGGCCTTGACTGTTGACAAATAGTGCACCCATAGTGGCCTCAATGTCTTTGTCAAGCCCAGGCCACCAAAGATGGCTTCATGCTAATGCCTTCATCCGGACTATTCCCGGATGTCCCTCATGCAGAGAATGCAGCACTCTAGTCCTCAATGAGGTTGGGATTACTACCCGGCTACCCCATAGGACACACCCCTTGAAGGTGGAAATCTCATGCTTCCTCTGCCAGAAGCTCTGGAATTCTGAGCCTGGACATGCGTCAGGCCATCCAGACAACGCCCAAGTCAGCACGCGTGTTAACGTGTGATCGGTGGCTGTTTCTGCAGCCACGTCTCTAGCACTGAGGGGAGATTCAGGTACGTCCTGAATAGACAGAATGTGGTTGGCAGGTGCTGGATCTGCCTTTATCTGCTGTAATGGCAACCTGCTGAGACCATCTGCATGGCCCATTTCTTTGCCTGGCTTGTGAACCAGTGTATGATCATATGCAGACAGGAAGATAGACCACCTCAACATTCGGGGGGATATTATGTGTGGGGTTTGTTTGTTCGTTGTGAACAACCCCAGCAGTGGCTTATGGTCTGTAAAGACCGTGAAGTGGCAGCCATATACAAAGTCATGGAACTTCTTTATGCCAGCCACTCTGGCTAAGGCTTCCCTATCTATCTGTGCATAATTGCGTTCAGCTGATGATAGGGTTCTAGAGTAGTATGCTATTGGGACTTGCGTTCCATCAGCCTTCAAGTGACTTAACACAGCCCCAATCCCATATGAGGACGCATCACAGGCGATGCACACCGGCAAGTTCTCATTGAAGTGCACTAGGACCGCATTTGAAGAAAGCAAGGCCTTGACCTCTTTGAAGCTCTTTTCATCTGCTTGCGTCCACTGCCAAGGGGCCTGTTTGTCCAAGAGCCGGTGTAACGGCTCAGCCACTGCAGCCTTGTGAGGAAGGAATGAGTGGTAAAAATTTAGCAGTCCCAGAAAGGCCTGAAGTTCGCCCTTGGATTTGGGACTTGGGGCCTGCTGAGTTGCTTGCAGCTTGGATTCAAGCAGGGTGGATGCCCTGAGCATCAATGCGGAATCCTAGAAACTCCATGGAGGTAACCCCGATCTTGCACTTGTGTAAGGACCCACCCCACTTTGCATCTTAAGAAGACAGAACTCTTGGAATATTTCTGTCAGAATCCAATCATATTTCATCTTTAATTATCAAATATAGAAACTCCCAATTCTGCCTTCTTTGGATTCTGCCATAAGAGGGAGAGAAGGGGGAGAACAAAGGGGCTTTATGGCCCTCACTTCCTTCAGTACACTTCAAAGAGCTGAATGCTGAATGTGTGTTTATTGTAACATCAAAGCGTTAGCACTAGAGAACCTTATCATAACAAAGCAGGATACTTGCCTTTCATGTAGTTACCTGAAGTCTCCATTCAGACGGAAGAAAGAAGAAAGGGGGTGGAATTGTGATACTTGAAACTATCACTGGAAGGGGGGTTGATTGGGTGGGACTACTGGGGAACCCCTTAAAACCTTGAATGGAAGAGCTTGAACCCCAAGTCCTGTCTAGCATGCCTGCAACCATTTTCTCTTAATAAAGGATTCCTGTTGGAAGAATTATTCCAAGAGTTCTGTCTTCTTAAGATGCAAAGTGGGGTGGGTCCTTACATTAGACAGGACTTGCAAAATTAATCCACCTGGAAGGAAGACCCTTGCCGGGGGATTTTGCAAAAATTTACCATGTCAGACAATGGAGCAAGAGAGGGGGAAAACTCCCTGGAAAGAGAGCCGCTGACCCAGTTGGAACCTTGCCAGATGTTGGGATCCGAGAGGCCAGATTCCTCAGGAGAAGAAGTGGTGGAGACACAGGACCACAAGCCTCGCTGGTCGATGGGCGTTGGAAAGAAAAGTGAGTGGGGAAAGGAATCAAGAAAGGTGACCCTGAGACGGGGGACCAAGCAACCAGAATGGAAGCAGGAGATGGAGAAATCCCTGCACGCAAGTGAAGAGGGAGGAAGCTGGCACCGTACTCAGACTGGATCCTAGAGAAAGCTATTGACCTGATGAAGAGAACTCTCAGCTCCCTAGGAGAGGAGAATACTGAACCATACAGCCGCCCCAGTTCCTGGAGCCGCAAAGGGAGAGACACCAAGGGGGACATGGAACCTGCAACCCCAGGGACATCTACTGATCCAGGAGCTCCCACCCCCTACCGGACCACAGATGGCAATCTGGACGGAAGGCACTACCACCCACAACAGAGGCACCGATCCATTCCAAGACGTCCACCGTTGGAAGTGAAATTCAAAGGGGAGCCAACACGCTTGGGGTTTTTCCTAACCCAAGTCCTCAGCTACATGGAGGAATATGGGCAGGATATTCCCAGCGACAAAGCCCGCATCCGGATCGTGCAATCTGCCCTGGATGGACCAGCTGCGGATTGGGTAGTGAACTTGCATGACTCCAATGCCCCAGAACTCAGTAACTTCAACCGTTTCATGTCCTCTTTGAGAAGACGATTTGAAGACCCCCTGGCTGATCGCAAAGCCCGTGAAAGAATAACAACGATGAGGCAGGGCAAACGCCCAGTGGCTGAGTATACACAAGAATTCCGGGCCATTGCCAGCAAACTGAATTGGCCAGAAGACATCCTCCTTGGCCATTTCAAAGACGGACTAAACTATGATCTATATGATGCTTGCCTGCCCCGAGGGGACCCACATCGACTTGAGGAATGGTACGTCTTGGCAGAGGAAGCAGAGATCGACATATTGAAGAGGCACCGCCGAGGAAAACAATGGAGCCGCCCCCCGCCTGAGCTGACACACCAACCGGTGAAATCATCGGATACAGCCAAGAAACAAATGGGATGTTTCAAGTGCGGAAGAGAAGGGCATCGAGCTGTAGAATGCCGCTCAAAGGCCCCCCAGCACAACCCAGACAGATCCCCAATCAACAAACCCGGAAAGTATTCAGCTAAGCCAAAAGAAAACGGCCATGAGAATGATGGAAATTGCAGAAACCCCCACCTCTGCTCACCAAGGGGAAAGGACTCCAGCCTACACCACAGGGCCGGTGGATGCCTCAGATGACAGCTCGGAGGGCGAACCCCTGGTAAGTGGATGCATCACACCCATCTTCAAAACAGTGACTATATTAATCCCCCCCATGCCCGAAGCTGTGAAGGTGAAAGCCTTAATAGACTCTGGCTGTACCCGCTGCCTCATTAGCCCAACACTAGTGGGGAATCTGGGCATCCCATCCAAAAGACTAGAACAACCAATCTCATTTGGCCAGCTAGATGGATCCATAGCAGGGGGGGGGCCAGCTACCCTAGCCACTTTGCCAATACATCTCTCCCTGGGCAACCATGAAGAGGACTTAACGTTTGTGGTGACCCCAGGTATGGAATGCCCAATGATTCTAGGGATGGAATGGTTGAAAAAATGGAACCCCTGGGTAAATTGGAGGACGACAGAAATCAAATTCCCGAAGGGGGACCCTATGGACTTAAAACCCCAAGGGAGGCTACCAGAATCAAGAATAGAAAAAGCATCCATAGGAGAGGAAAAAAGATTAACAGAAATACCAGAGGAATATAGGGACCTTGCTGAAGTCTTCAGTGAGGAGAGGGCGAATGAGCTTCCCCCCCACCGACCCACAGACTGTACCATTGAATTCAAGCCTGGGGCAAAACTCCCGAAGCCCAGATTATACTCCATGAGCCCAAAGGAGAAGGAGGAAATGGAAAGATTTATAAAAAAAACCTGGAGAGAGGTTTCATTGAGCCAGCCAAGCCTAAAGTGGCTGCCCCGGTCCTTTTTAGAGAGAAGAAGGATGGCTCTTTACGTTTATGCGTGGATTATAGGGCCCTGAATACAATCAGTGAAAGCAACCTATACCCGCTGCCCCTCATGAAAGACATGCTGTCACACCTATCGAAAGGGAAAATTTTTTCTAAACTAGACTTAAGGGAAGCTTACTATCGAGTGAGAATCAAGGAAGGGGACGAATGGAAGACTGCATTTAACTGCCCCATGGGTGCTATCAATTCAAAGTCTTGCCATTTGGATTACAAGGGGGCCCTGCAGTCTTTATGCAATTAATCAATGACGTTCTAAGGGAGCACCTGTTTAAGGGGGTCCTTGTTTACTTGGACGACATTCTTATCTTTACTGAAACAAAAGAAGAACACGTCAAACTTGTCAGAGCGGTTTTAAAGAAGCTGCGAGCCGCTCACCTATATGCCAAACTCTCAAAATGCGAATTCCACCAGGAAAGGATAGACTACCTAGGCTATCGCATATCCCCACAGGGCATTGAAATGGACCCAGAGAAGGTCAAAGCAGTACTAAATTGGGCACCACCCCGCACAAGAAAGCAACTACAAAGTTTCCTGGGCTTTGCAAACTTTTACCGCCAATTCATCCCCTCATTTGCCCAGATAGCCTTGCCCCTCACTAACTTACTAAAAACGAAGGGAGCATCCTCAGTAAAACCTAGCCAGCCACTAACATGGACAATGGAGTGCCAAGCAGCGTTTGAGAGACTAAAGAGACTTTTTTCTGCCGAACCAATACTAAGGCACCCAGACATGGACAAGCCCTTCGTAATACAGGCAGATGCAAGTGATGTGGCAGTGGGGGCTGTCTATTACAAGAAAATGATGATGCAGTATTGCAATCCTGTGCATATACATCCAAGAAACTCACGGAAACAGAACAGCGCTGGCCCGTATGGGAGAAGGAGGCTTATGGGATACGTTGGGCATTACTCACGTGGTGACAGTTCCTGGAAGGCAACAAAAAATCCCCTTCCAGGTGTGGACTGATCACAAAAATTTAGAAAGCCCTGAAAACTTCCAGGAAACTCAATCCCAAACAAGCCCGCTGGTCCCAGCATTTTCACCAATTCCAATTTAAGCTCAAACATTTACCAGGAAGAAAGAACTTCCTGGCAGATGCACTATCTCGCATGCCCCAATATAAACAGCGCACGAACCACAGACTCTAGGACCAATAATGGCAGAGTCACAACTGGCAGCACCAGTAACCACAAGAACCCAAGCCAAAATTAAAACCACAACTGGACAGCCAAACTGGAATTTAATTCAGAAAAAGTTTGGAAACAGATGATTGGTTCCAGAAAAACAAAAATGTGTGCACAATGAGAGACGGGTTGCCTTGGATAGGGGAAAAGTTATATATACCAACAACTCAAAGAGTAATTTTCATGCACCTTTGCCATGACACAAACTCAGCAGGGCATTTTGGATTTGTAAAAACTTTACATTTAATTAAACGGCAATTTTGGTGGCCATCCATGAAAAAGGACATTGAAAGTTATATAGCCAGTTGTCCAAAATGTGCCACGGCAAAAAGGTTGCAAGGGAAAGTGCCAGGACTATTGCAAACAGTGGCAAGTCCCTCAGCCCCCTGGAGAGACATAGCCATGGATTTTATAGTGGAATTGCCAGGAAAGCAAGGAAACTGTGTCTGGACGGTCACGGACTTGTTCCAAACAGGGTGCACTTATCCCTTGCCAAAAGATTCCACTGCAAAAGCCTTAGCAAAATTTCATCCAAACACATTTACAGATTGCATGGGGCACCCCAACGCATCATCTCTGACAGGGGTGCAATGTACGTCTGCATTTTGGAAGGAATTTTTATCCCTCTTAGGAACCACTCAGGGACTGACATCTAGCCACCACCCACAAGGAAATGGGGGGGCTGAAAAAATGAACTCCGTACTTAAGCAATATTTAAGATGTTTTCTTAGTTTCCAGCAGACCGAGTGGGAGGACTTACTCCCTTTTGCAGAAGTTGCCTACAATAATGCAGTCCACTCCAGCACAGGTTACACTCCTTTTCAAATAGCCACCGGTCAAAGTTTCAACCCCATGCCAGAGTTAACCCCAAACGAACGAATGATCCCATCACTGAAAGAATGGATGGAAAAACTACAAACCACCTGGCCAATAGTTAGAAAAGCACAGATGAGCTAGGCAGGCATATAAAACACAAGGCCGATAAAAAAAGGGTGAGCCTACAAATTCATTAAGGAGAAATGGTGTACTTATCTACAAAATACCTAAAGTCCCTACAGCCCTGTAAAAAACTTGGACCAAAATATATAGGACCTTTTCCAATTAAAAGAAACATAAATCCAGTAACAGTAGAATTAAAATTACCCAAAAATCTCAGGCAAATACACCCAATTTTTCATTGCCGCTTGCTGAAAAGAGAGCATCAGTCACCTCTACGGCCAAAAATTCCCCCCCCCCACCACCTCCAATCATGGTGGAGGGCGAACAACACTTTGAAATAAAGGAAATCCTTGGCTCTAGGAGATATCATGGAGGAACTCAGTACCTAGTTGCCTGGAAACACCTCCCTGCCTCACAAAACGAGTGGGTCCATAAACGTCATGTCAGAGCCCCGAAGCTATTGAAGAAGTTTTTCACACAGAGTATCCTAACAAGCCTGACTAAATTTTATACTTGTGTTTTCTTTCAGGTGGATCTCTCTTATTTTTAAGAGGGGCCGTATGTCAGAATCCAATCATATTTCATCTTTAATTATCAAATATAGAAACTCCCAATTCTGCCTTCTTTGGATTCTGCCATAAGAGGGAGAGAAGGGGGAGAACAAAGGGGCCTTATGGCCCTCACTTCCTTCAGTACACTTCAAAGAGCTGAATGCTGAATGTGTGTTTATTTTAACATCAAAGCGTTAGCACTAGAGGACCTTATCATAACAAAGCAGGGTATTTGCCTTTCATGTAGTTACCTGAAGTCTCCATCCAGACGGAAGAAAGAAGAAAGGGGGTGGAATTGTGATACTTGAAACTATCACTGGAAGGAGGGTTGATTGGGTGGGACTACTGGGGAACCCCTTAAAACCTTGAATGGAAGAGCTTGAACCCCAAGTCCTGTCTAGCATGCCTGCAACCATTTTCTCTTAATAAAGGATTCCTGTTGGAAGAATTATTCCAAGAGTTCTGTCTTCTTAAGATGCAAAGTGGGGTGGGTCCTTACAATTTCTTCCAATAGGCATCTTTATTAAGAGAAAATGATTGCAGGCATTCTAAACAGGACTTGGGGGCCAAGCCCTATGGTTCAAGGTTTTAAGGGGTTCCCAGCAATGCCACCCCACCCCACCATCCTTCCAGTGACAATCCCAGGCATTACATTTCTACCCCCTTTTTCCTCACTGCCGGCGGAAGGGAGACTTCAGAGGGGAGTAGATGAAAGCTGATGGCCATATTGTTATGGTTAGTCCTTTTGGTGGTATCCACATTCAGTCCCTTTTGAAGTTGTACTGAAAGAAGTGAGGGCCATAAAACCCCTTTTTTCACCCTTCTTCCCCTTCATCGTATGACAGAATCCAAAGAGGGCAGAAATGGGGTTTTCCATAGTCGATAACTAGAGATGAAATATGATTGGATTCTTACAACTTGTCTTGCTCAAGCTTCAGCCCCGCTTGGCGGAAACATAGCAAAACGGCTCTCAGCCTTTCAGCTAAATTGTCAGCTGAGTCCCCAGCGATGAGGACATCATCAAAGTACGGGCAAACGCCAGGGATATTTCACAGCATTCACTCCATTACACTCTGGAAGATGCCAGGGGCCACGTTTACTCCAAATTGAAATCTTTTTACCTTGAATGCCCCCCTGTGAGTCACTATAGTTTGGGCCTCGGCCGTTTCCTCATCAACTGGCAATTGTTGATAGGCCTGAGCCAGACTTCTGGTGGTTTAGCGTCGGTGATGGCGGCTACTTTGTAGCCGTCCTCCTGGGAAAGCGTTAGAACCGCAGAGAACAGCAGGCACCAGCTGTTCCGCGGCTTAAAGCCTCCCTCCCGGGCAAAGGGGGGAGGGGAGTATCACCTGAATAGAGGTAGAGCCTCTTGGACTCCCCAGGAAGTTTTCTTTGGGGGGTGAAAAGAGTGCTCCCTCGGAGTTCGGGTTGCCTCCACCTCCCAGCTGTCTTTGTCCCTCGGGGACAAAGCAAGACGCTGCTCCCACCTTCGCGCTTAAAGAGACCGGGTGAGTTACTTTTAAAAGCGGACAGAGTTGGATAAAGGATTTTTTTATTGGATTTTATTTGGACTTTAGTTTGAAAAATTGATTTTTATTTCCCTTCTTTTTTCTCTTTTTTTTCTTTTTGTGAGAGTGAAAGTAAAATGGCAATCGGAAAGTTTTTTTTTTTTTTAAAGCGAGTGAAATGGAATGTAATGGACTAGATTGTTCTTTTTTTAAAAAATTTTTTCTTAAGGTGGATTTGTGTTTTGGGAAGATTCTTTTTTGTTAAACTCTCTTTTGCTATCTTTTTTTTCTTTTAAGGGATTTTTTTTGTATTTCTTTATTTTCTTTTTCAAAGAAGGAGGAAAGAAGAAACAAAACTTTTTCTTTTTGAAAATGGTTCTTAACTTTTTTCCTTTTATTATAATGATCCCCTTTTGAAGGAGTTTTGATTTTTTGGAGTTAATCTCTTTTTTTTGCTTAACTTTTCTTTCCCTCCCTTTTTTTTTGGGTAATTTTTAAGAAGGAGTAAATATTTTTTAAGATGGCTCCAAAGCGTCCAGTAATTCCCACAGCTCCTAAGGTGGTTTCTTCTTCGGTGATATCATCAGTGCAACAATCTAAATTAACAGCTTCACTCTCTCCTTTGGCACAGTTATTAACGGTAAAGGATTTGCAAGACATAATGGGAAATGCTATATCTCAAATCAGGGGAGAAGTGAAAGAGATTTTAGCGGAAAATAATAGGATTCTGAGGCAAGATATAGTTTTGGCTTTAAAAGGAGTTGCCTCTGTTCTTGAAAAGTTGAACTTTCGTGTAGAAGAGGTAGCAGAGAAAGTGGAGCTGTTGGAGGGAAAATTTGAAGGCATGGAAAAAGAGATGGAAAATTCTCAAGATGAGATTCTTATGCTTCAATATAGAGAAATGGAATATGCTTTAAGAATTAGAGGCTTGAGAGAGTCTTTGCAAGGAGATCTGAGAGAGATGGTTGCAAATGACTTTGCTGTGATTCTGGATAGAGAAAAAGAGGAAATATTTAGTGCAATTGAAAAAACATTTAGAGTTAACTCTGTGGTGGCAAAGCAAAGAAATCTGCCAAGAGATGTGGTGATTTATTTTGGGAAAAGATCCCTGCACAATGAAATTATACAAGCTTTTTACAATAAGAGGTTTCAGATTGCTTCATAAGACGTTATAATTTTAAAGGAGATCCCATCTAAAATTTTAAGAAGAAGAAAGGAGTTTGCTTTTCTAGCAGATGAACTTAAAAAGAGGCAAATGTTGTTCAGATGGGATGTCCCGACTGGAATGGTGGTGAACTATCTGGGGACACGTTATAGACTTAATACTGTTTTCAAAGCAAAAGAGTTTTACACTTCGGTCCTGGGGGTATGTTCATCGCCACCTATCGCTTCAGAAGAGAAGAAGGTAGAATTGCAGTCTGAAGAGCCTATATTGATGAAAATTGGGAAATTTCAGACTGAGGGGCCTCAACAAGTGAGATGAAGGAGCAGAGGATAACTCGTGTATCACATAAACGCAAAGAAAAGGAGCAACAGAAGAAGGAGGTTAAGGAAACCTCACAAGTATTTGTTTCTGAGTCTGCAGGAGAAGCAAGATCTATAAACTTTTTGGAGCAACCTTTAAGGGCAGAATTCCAAGCACTTCTCTCGAGGTTTTTGGATAAGAGAGATTGATAAAGAATGTATAGATTGTTTTCAGGTTATTGATAGATTACAGTTCACTGTGGATGGAATTGGTTATTGGTAAAGAGGAGAGAAAGATTATGGAGATTGAATGAAAACTTTAGATAAGAAGTTTAAGTTTAGTAATTTAAGGAGTATTCAAAAGAGTATCTTGTTTTAATGGTATAACTAACGTTTATATGTTTATTTTTGTGTTTGATGATAAAGAAAGAGGGAGGGATTAGATTTTATATAATATAAGTATGATATTATGGAGACTGAATGAAAATTTTAGATAGGTAGCGTATGTTTAGATATCTAAGGAGCATTTAAAGGAATATTTTGTTTTAAATATGTATAAGGGAATTTCAATGTTATAAGTAATGTTTATATGTGTGTTTTTGAGGGTGTTTATAAAAATGATGGATAAATTTTAAATAATATAAGTATGACATTAGAAAATGTGTCTAATGTGTATAATGATTGTAATTATAATTTTTTTTGCTTTTTATATATTGGTCTTAAAGTATTTTATAATTTGTTTAATTATGGTAATTAATTGTTTATAGTATACAGTGTTTAAAATTTTTTTTCTTTTAAGTTGTAACTAAGCCTGTATTCAGCTCTGGGAAGGTTGGGGGAGGGTTGGGGTGGGTTGGGAGGGTTTGAGGAGGGGAATCTCTTTTTTTTGTAAAAGCTTAGCAAAGATCTGGCCCCCCTTGAGGGAGGCTAGAATGTGGCTGACCACTGGTACTGGGTACGAATGCTGCTGCAGCGCTTTGTTAAGCGTGCACTTGTAGTCCGCACAGATTCGGACTTCACCATTGGCCTTCAGTGGCGTAACTATAGGCGTTTCCCATGGACTACTGTCCACAGGCTCTAAGATACCCTGCTGAATCAGTTTATCCAGTTCTGCATCTATTTTACCCTTTAAGGCAAAGGGCACCCTGCGTGGCTTGATTCTAATGGGGACTATGGCTGGGTCTAGCCTCAGAGAAATAGGAGGGCCTTTGTAGGAGCCAAGTTCTGGATTAAACACATCTGCAAACTCCTTGCAGACACCAGCCAGGCCTGTTGTTTGCACCCTATATATTCTAGTCACTGAATTCCCAGGGCCTCAAACCAGTCGAGTCCAATGAGACTTGTGCGGTCTCCCCCAACCACAACTACATCCAGTAGCCCCTCAAATTCCTATGCTGCACCTTGAGCGTGGCCTCCCCCCTCACATTGACTCTGGAATTTTGGAAATCTGTGAGGATGAGGTTTGATGGCCTGAGTTTAACCCATAGGCCGCTTCTGCTGCAGACCTTGTTAAAGGTGTCTAGGGAGATGATCGATACAGCGGACCCAGTGTCCAGCTCCATCGACAAGGGGACCCCTTGCAACTTCACGTCAATGTGAAGCTTCTTCCTAAGTGGCCTGTGGACCCCTGTTCTAAAAACGCTCCTACGTGATGCACAGAAGCTCACCCTGTTCTGGCTGGGGACCCTGGTACCTTTCTGAGGCAATTCTTCTGGGTAACGTTCCTTCTGGCGACCCAAACAGAGGGAGGCAATGTGGCCTTGCCTCCCACAGGCCCTGCAGATGGCGGAGCAGAAATGGCAGTCTGCACGGCGATGGTGGCCTCCACACCCAATGCATCGAGGGGCTGCTGCTGGCTGGGCCTTCCTTCCATGAGGCCTTCTCCCTGGAGTCTGATGCAGCCAGTCCACTTCCGATTCTGGATCCTGTTCGGATTTTTCATGAGCGACCTCTTGATGGACGGTGGCTGGAACTGGAGGGGGCTTGGCGAGCCACAAGGCCTTCACAGCTCCGCCTGTTGCTGCTTCCTCAGAGCATCTTGGAACGTGAGGCCTTCCTTCGTGAAGAGCTTCTGCTGCAACTCCCGGCTTCGCAGGCCACAGACCAGCCAATCTCTTAGTCTCTCCTCCAAGTCTTTGAATTCACAGGGCCTAGCTGCTTGCCGTAAGGCCGCAACAAACTCTGCTGCAGACTCATCAGGCCTCTGGTCCCTCTGCTCAAACGCATGTCGCCAGGCAATCACTGAGAGCTTGGGTTCAAAATGCTCTCAAAGCATCCTCTTCAAGTCTGTGTAGGTGATTGATTCCAGTGGTGCTGGGGTGACCAGATTCTCCGCAATCTCGAAGGTCTCTTGTCCACACACACATCTTCGCAAATTTGATTCACTCGGAGGTAGTTCTCCACCTGGGCCATGTACAAGCTCCAACGTTCTGGGTGAATTGTGTCAAATTCTGAAAGCCAGCCTATCTTTGCCATCATTTCAGGCCAGGAACTTCGTCCATGCTTACTGCTGCAAGGATTGAGAAGGGCCCCACTTTTCTGAGCTCACCTCCAGCGTTTCTGTGCTGGCAGGCTGAGTCAATCTCCAGGCACCACACTTCTCTGAGCTGCAAGTCCCCCTGTGGTGAGTCAGCTTGGCTTCTTATTCTGTTTGCCTTGCAGGCATCCCACATTCGTTGCCAATGTTCTGTTTCAGAAGAAGAGGCATTGAGATGAAGCAACAAGTTCCAACAGTTCTCCTTTATTGCAAACACCAACAGAACAGATGTTAAAATGGTGTGGCCCCTGTTTATAGCCCCCCTGCATAATACCTTGCTGGCCAATCATTGCAAAGGATCTTTTCCCACTGTGCATGTGCGCGCAAGGCTGGGAGCAGCCTTTCTTGTCCCGGGCATCCACATGGTCTGCCCGGGGCAATCGCTGCAGCCTGTGCCTGCTGGCCCAGGACAGGCTTTCCCATGATTCCTTTCCAGCCCTAAAAGTGCTGTCGGTTGAACTTTGACCCTGCCACTGAATTATAGTCTTTGTCTAGATCGGGGTAGGCAATCTTGGCTCTTTTATGACTCGTGGCTTAAACTCCCACTCAGGAATTCTGGGAGTTGAAGTCCATGAGTCATAAAAGAGCCAAGGTTGCCTACCCCTGGTCTAGATGGACAATCTTTGGGCAGAACAATAATCTCAATAAATAAACTCATTGTGATTGAGCACTTTCTGTCTCTCTCAAGCAGAACTTCAACACAGAATGCCTTGTTAATCCTCAGAGCCAGACAAACCAGTTGGGAAGAAATCAAATGCCTCAGCTGGAGACATGGCCAAAGGCCAAGAATCCATTCCCTGGAAAGGTTCAAAGAATCTGCACGGATATTTTTTTTTTTATCTGATGGGAAATCATTTTAAAAATATGGAGGCAAACATTTATTTTCCTTGTTTTGCTTTGATAAAACACTGCAAACTGAGCATAAAACAGACCCATTTATGGTTCGAAGAAGCTTTTCTAGTCAACCTTGCATTATTTTTGTAGAAGAGGTTAGTCCCAGTGGCCCAAAGATGCACGTTGCTGGCCAAAGAATCGAGAAGGAGAAGTCTAGTTTTGCTCTGTGAGTCTTTCTTTTCCATAACTACACTGACCATTTCATAAAATTGACAAATTGTGTTTATTCCATCTTTGCACTGTTTCTCTTGCTTTTTAACCAGGCTTATGAAATCACAAGGCATTCTTTTAAAATGGGTTCTGCCTCCTCTTAGCGAAAATGTGACATATAACAAAATATGCTATATGAATCAGGTCACTGTGATGTGACTTAACAGAATGACAGAGTTGGAAGGTACCTTGGAAATCTTCTAGTCCAACCTGTTCCCTGCTCAAGTAGGAGAACCTATACCATCTCAGACAAGTGGCTGTCCAGTCTCTTCTTAAAAGCATCCACTGATGGAGCACCCACAACTTCGAAAGGCAAGCGGTTCCACTGGCTAATTGTTCTCACTGTTAGGAAGTTTCTCCTTAATTCCAGGTTGCTTCTCTCCTTGATTAGTTTCCATCCATTGTTTCTTGTCCTGCCCTCTGGTGCTTTGGAAAATAAATTGACCCCCCTTCTTCCTTTGTGGAATACTTGCTATCATGTCACTCCTAGTCCTAGACTAGACTAGTGAAAAGAAGGACTAGATTTCTTTGCTTTATATATATCGCTGCAATTTGGTAACAGAACAATTGCAACTGGCTTATTCTCATTTATGGATTAGTATAAAGTGTCAAGACATGGTAATCAGGAAAGAGTAAATATTATTAAATGTCTAAAAATCTAAATATTTTAAAATAATATAAATAATAATACAAATATTATAAAATATAATACCTGACCCATCTGGCTTTCTGCACTGACTCTTAAGCATCTTGGTGACAGATATAATGCCAATAGATGAAAAATAATCACTGTTTCCTTCCTTGCTTCCTTCATCTGCTCTTGTACTGTAACTCTCTCATTTTTCGCCCTTGTATTTTCATATCACCCTTCCCTCTGAAAACACCTTCCCTCCACTCAATTCCAAATTGCAACAGTTAATTATTAATCTTTTTATGCAATAACTATCCTATCAATTAGTAGGTTTTTTTTCAAGTAGAAAGGAAAAATTCTTCATGTTGAATAAAGGTGAGGTGAGGTGAGGTGAGGTGAGGTGAGGAAGGCAGGCAGGCAGGCAGGCAGGAAGGAAGGAAGGAAGGAAGGAAGGAAGGAAGGAAGGAAGGAAGGAAGGAAGGAAAAAAAGTATTGGAAAACCAAAGTTTCCTGTGACAAAACCTGATGGGATAAACTCAGCCAAAGTTAATTTTCAACAGCCAGAGTAATCCAGCCTTGGAGCAGAGGAAAGAGGGAATCAAAGATTGAGTGTTTCATCTGGAAAGCTGCAAGTGCAGTCCAGCTAGTCAGGCTTTAAAAAAAAAATACGTAGCCATAGGGAAGAAAGATATTTCTCAGAAGTATATTTGTCAAAATCCTCTGTAGAAAAATCTCTTTTGCAGGATTGGCATAGAAAGCTGCTTTGCACTGAGTCAAACCCATTATCCATGTGGCTCAGCTCTGCCTAGGCCAGGATGAGCAAACCTTTTCAAGTCCCAGACTTCCCTGCACAGTCCCGTGGGTAGACCTAAGTGCCACCTACACAAAGACAGAAATGGCTGAACTTTCATGTCATTAGCAATGCTAGCAAGACTTTGATGAGTTAACCTCAAGATATTGCAGGGGGATCTCAGAACTGTTCAGTGTGTTACAATCTCAGGAGATTAGCCTCTTTCAAAAGATCTGGGCCATTGAAAAAAAAATAGTTTAAATTTTTATTAATCCAAATACCAAATACTAATACCAGAGACTGACTTTTAGGGGTTTTGCAGGTACTTTATCACTATACTATAACATTCTCCCATTAGCGTTGACTTAATCATTACAATTTTTTTTTAAAGACAGTTGAACATTTTGGTGCAGATTACGTTATAGAGGATGGAGTCTAGGACTTGCAAGTGATGTAATCCCTCACACATTTGCCTCTTGCAGAAGCATTTATTGGGTCCCAGAATTTTGCATTCCTACCGCAAGATGTATTTGTTGTACAATCATGAGGACTAGTGACGTGATATGAAAAACTGAGTTCTCAGATTCAGAGGCATCCCAAAACCCATTTCTGCATTCACCATCTGCTGATTATCTTCCGTTTGTTTCACTGGGTCTGAAAGAGAGAAAACCTGCTTTCCGATTCCATATCCAGAAACCCAAATTTGGAAATGCAAACTCAGCTGCAGCACTCATATTCTCAATGCTGCTTCCAAAGGAGCATATGTTTAATGGCACCATCATTCTCAGTAGCTGTTAATGCACCATGCAGTGTCATTTATGGAAATATTCATGTTTTCCTCTTCATTCACCCCTTTTTTCTTTATCATAATGATAAAGCCAGCAATCTGGAATATTTTCTTAATCATTTACACAGGCCTTAGAAAACTTTAGGCACCTCCTAAGCAAACCAGCAAACAAACCATAAATCTAAATAACCAGCTCCAGAGGAGACATCTGGCCTCCCAAAACAAAGCAAAAAATCATCAATGTGTTTAACATTTTTATGGCAGAAGGTATATGCCCCAAATATATATATCATCCCTGAGCTAATTCATTAGCACCAGGATAACATAGTTCCACTGCCAACTGAATGGCAATTGCCAATGCAGTTTCATTATTGCAGCACCTAAAAGGGTGGGGATACAGACATGACATGTGTTACGCATTACATTCAGCTTCCTCCTAACCTGACCTTCCCCTAAAAAGCTAGAATTAAAACACACCAAATTTTGTGAGCAACAGGATGCAGTTTATAAGAAGCCAGGGAGAAGGGATTCAGCGGCTGCAAGGAAAACATTAGGTACATATGAAACACCAGAGAGGTGAGAGACTATATGACAAAGAAGCTAGTCTCACTCCCAACTTTCTGGAGTGTCAAGGAAGATATAGAAGAAGGAAAGGCTGAACTTGGGGGCAAAGTGAAAAGGGGTATCAGTCTAGAATCCTTTCGTAGCCACAAGTGAATTAAGTCCAACCCAGCTTGAGTGCCATCAGCTCTTATCTAACTCTAACCAGGTGTCAATCATTAGTTGAGAAGATTTCTGCTCACGGTTTTAGCAATAAATCCGTTTAATCGAAGCGCCACATGTGAACCTGATCTTCAGAAGGAAGAAAAAAGGGGGCAAGTTCAGAAAATTCTATTCTATATGGTTATGAGTCATCAAATTGGTGTTGATTCTTAGCAACTACACACATAGGATTTTCTACATAATGAACTGACTATAAGCTGGTTTTTCAGTCTTCAAATGGTCTTGCCAATATAACTGAGCCCATTCACTTTGCTGCTGATTGTTCATTTATTTAAAATATTTATATAACTGCCCATCTTATAGCTAACTCTTGTCATCCTCTTCTTCCTTCTCCTTCCACTTTTCTCAAAATTAGAGCTTTCTCCACGGTTACTGTTGGTCTTCACACAATGTGTCCGAAGTAGGACAATTTGAGCCTGATTATTTGTCCCTCAAGGGAAAACTCTGGATTGATTTATTCAATGATCTATTGGTTTGCTTCCTTGATATTCCCAGACTACCTCCATAAATACAATTCTAGTCATCCTTTTTCCTGATCTAGCCTAACTTGAAGCTGAAGCTGACCAAGTTGAAGTGTTGTCTTCTCAAAGGAGTTTATTCCCAAAGAATGAGGCAAGAAGGTGGGAGCCCCTTAGAGCAAAAGGGGAACATTGCTTGAATGTTCTCATCAAACTATAGGAAGTTGTCCTACATTTATCCCAGAAGGCAGGTTGGGCTGAGAGGGAGTGACTTATGACCGTATGGGAATACACACTGGTGGTCCTTGGCTTAGAACCATTTGTTTAGCAACCGTTCAAAGTTACAATATTATAATGGCCCTGAAAAAAGTGACTTCCCACACTTACAACCATTGCAGCATCCCCGTGGTCACAAGATCAAAATTTAAGCAATTAGCTACTAGCTACTGTCTAAATTTATGACAGCAGCTGCATCCCACAGTCAATGTGATTTGTAACCTTCCCAGCTGGCTTTTGCCAAGCAAACTTAACAGGGGAAGCTGGATTCGTTTAATGGCCTTGTGAATCACTTAACACCCGTGGCCAAAAGATTGTAAAACTGGATGTGACTCACTTAACAACTGCCTCACTTAGCAATGGAAGTTCTGGTCCCAATTGTGTTCATAAGTCAGGAACTTCCCGTAGAGGAAATATATTTTGGCAAATCCAAGAGAAGAACTGAGAAACCCCTGTCCATCACTCCATTCAACATTCAGACCACCTTGAAACAAGGGCAGGAGAACTAATCATCTGAGCTTCAGGTGAAGATCACAGCCTAGTCTCACCTTCTGAATGGCTCCCAGATATATTGGAGATGCTCTTATTTCCTTCCTCAATTTTCAGAAAGCATACCAGGAAACGTTTCAATCAAAACAATGTTGACTTCTGCAAGAAGAATAGGCTCTCGTCCTGAGCTAAATGATTAACCTTGCCCAAACAAAAGCTATGTACATTTATGGCAATGAAACACACCAATGAAATGGATAAATATACATATATATATATATATATATATATATATATATATATATATATATATATAAAAAATAGGAGAAGATGTCCTTTTCAGAGCACATTTCCTTTACAACAGGCAGGCAGACAGTTTCAAACAAGTCCCTGGACATTAATTCTCAAATCCAAATTCTATTCGAATACTGTCGCTTAAAAAAAAGAATGTTGCTAATTCAAAATTCGAGGCAACGGTTGTTATTATTTTCAATTTCCTTTATTGGTGTATTGGACTGCACTATTAAAGCAATTTTCTTTTTCAGTTTTAATATTCTCTCTCTCTCTCTCTCTCTCTCTCTCTCTCTCTCTGTGTGTGTGTGTGTGTGTGTGTGTTGCTCATTTTCTGCTTCATATTGAAATCACAGCAATCCTTAGATAAGATGATACTGACTTATGTGCAACCAGCAGAGGGAGCTAAAGACTTAGCATTTGACCAATGCTTTTCCCTATGGGGTCTTTTCCCTACTTACTGAATGCCTCAACATTTTTACATTTTTGTCGAACTTATAGAAAAAGAAACCTTGGATTAATTAAATCACAAACTACTGTACATAAAGAAACAAAGAAACATCCAACTACATTCACATGTAGAGAAAGACAAGGTACTTGAGAGAAAAAGCACCTCAGGGACTTAATTTTAAAAAGAGACAAAAGATTTTATAACTGTTGCAGACAGTTGCTATCAGGCACAAGAAACCAGGAGCCAGAATAGAGTTCAAAAGTACTATGAGTTTATCTCATGCTACCCATGCACACGGATCTGATCTACTAACGGTCAAGGCAAATTGGCATTAAATAAGAGTCACTGGAATTTGCAGGTGGCTGGACTTAGGTCTCTTGTGGGCACATAGGGGCGTGAGACTAGTGATGCACTTGACCCCAGCCTTGGACTCAGACTGGTCATCTCCTATACAAGTGTTGTCACAAAATGCAGCGAGTGTGACTGAGGACCTGCAGCAGCATCTGGAACATCAAGGAAGCTATGAATCAGAATAGTAGCTATCAAGTGAAACAACTTGTGATGCTTCCAAATAGTTGATAACAGAGGGGAATATTCTCACATCCATTAGGAGACCAATTAATGGTCAAAAAGAAACACAGAATAAGGCGCAGAAACTTGGGGATAGGGTTCCTATCATTATTAGGAATGACAAGCCTTTCAAGGAGACTGAATATGGATCCTTCTTGCATGCAAACCATGTGCTCTACTACAAAGCCAATAGCTAGCTCTTTGTTGTAAAGAGAAAGTGTGTCTCCAACCTTCCCAAAAAGACAAACAAGGGCAACAGTCCAGAATTGCATGGGACAATTTCTATAGATGCAATTGGAAAAATTTTTTGGGAGGGGGGAAATGCTATAATTGTACATCTCATTGTAGGAGAGAAGGTCGGGTGTTATATAGTGATGCTTAATTTTGTTTTCTTTCCTAGGATTCTTTACATGGGACTTGGAATGGGGCAGCGCCTTAACTAGAGGAGTGAGTTCTTTACAGTTAGACAAGTGGCTGACCTATGCCTTTATTTCTTGGTCTTTATTCACACTGCAGAGAAAGGTCTGTTCTGTACTCAAGTTACAAGACAATGAAACTTGAGATCAGATACTCAAGTACAATCATTTCCCCAAGTTGGAGTCAGGATGAATAGCAAAGGATCAGAATTCAGGAAAGTAGCCTGTAATAGCAGAAGCTCAAGGAAACTTAAGAGCAGTGTTATAAGGGTTTCCAGTGGTTCTCAACCTTTTTAATGCCGCAACCCCCAATTGGTCGTAAGTCGAGGCCTACTCAACCGGTCGTAAGTCGAGGACTACTCAACTGGTGCAGCACCGTTTGCAGAATGGGACTTCTGGTGGGCTCAGTAGGGCAGAGACAGCCTGGACAATTCCTATTGGCTTTTGAAAGCCAATAGAATTAGACTCTATTCAAGAGAGTCTATTCTATTGGCTTTCAAAAGACAATAGAATAAAAGGGAGTAGCACAGCTAAGGAAAAGGGGGAAAAAATGGTGGACTGCATTGTTTGGCGACCCCCGTGAAATGGTTGTTCGACCCCAAATGGGGTCCCGACCCACAGGTTGAGAACCACTGGTTTATACTAAGGCAGGGCTCTTCAAACTTGGCCCTTTTATGACTTGTGGACTTTAACTCCCAGAATTCCTCAGCCAGCGTGCCTGGCTGAGAAATTCTGGGAATTGAAGTCCACAAGTCATAAAAGGGCCAAATTTGAAGAGTCTTGTACTAAGGCATTGTTTCAGCATTGGTTTATGACTCTTCAAACAAGCGGCTAGTAATGCAGTCAGGATTGCTCTAGAAAGCTTCAGAAAGATCAGAAAAAGCCTTGTTGCTTCAAACCCTGGTTACACTGAGGCTGATCGGCTAAGATTTATGGTATCTCCTCCACTAGTTCAAAGAAGAGACAGGTGTCCAGAGAAGCTTTCCCCAACCTTCAGTGTTCACATCAACTCTCAGGATTCCCCAGGTCAATAGCTTTGGAGAAATCCCAAGTTGGAGAAGATTGGTCCAGTAGGCATCCCTTAAGCTCCAAAATCCCCACTTTCAGATTTTGTTGAAGGGCTAATATTCCAGGATCAAGATATCATAGTCTGTTCATTCTACTTCTCTCACCAAAAAGTATCCTTGTTATGTGCAAGAGACCATATCATGGTCAGACAACTTCTTTCTTTCCTCTTCTTTCTTCTCCCTTTTTTTGCAGCTCCAAATTTGACTTTGCTAGCATTGCTGACTACTACCCAGCCCCACTTTAAGTATTAGTTCACCCCATTTTCCTCTAGCCCGGTGCTTCTCAACCTCAGTGATTTTAAAATGAATGGACTTCAGATCCCAGAATTCCTCAGCCAGCAATTTCAGGAGTTGAAATCTGTACATCTTAAAATTGCTGATGTTGAGAAACATTGCTCTTAGCATCCAGTGATGGTATTATTTCCATATTCAGACTAAGTTGGAATCTTGGTAATGCCAAGCCATCCTCATAGCTTCGTGACGGCAGCTTGCATGCAAGCAACTCTCTCCGTACAAATAGGAAACAGATCTGGTTTTGACATTAAGTATACAGGAAGTTATGAAATTAATCCCATCTCCCAAGAACTGAGATTTTACTTGTTGCCATAATTTATCTGGGGAAATTCATGTTAAACATACTTCAGCAAGTTGCTCTTTCTAAAACTACTGACAAGTGCTACATTTTCACATTCTGACCATCTCTGTATACATATCCCTGTGGTTTTGCACATTATTTGACCCCAGGAAAATGCACTGAAACAGTTCTCCTTCTGTGATGTCATGGAATCTGTAATATAAAGATAATTAGATAACCACTCAGTCTTTTTAGTTGGAGAGCTCAATTAAGACCTTATAGATCAGTGGTGGCGAACCTACGGCACGGGTGCCAGAGGCGGCACTCAGAGCCCTCTCTGTGGGCACGTGCGCCGTCGCCCCAGTCCTAGGCCTTCAGCTGGGTTTTATAAAATCTTTTCGCTTTAGGCCTCTGCCGCCGTGTGCAAAAAAAAAAAAAGGTTCAATCAATCAGTCAATTTCAACTTCTTGCAGGGAAAAAAAAGATCTTGCAAAGTTGAAATTGATTGATTGAACTTTTTAGTCCCACTCAGTCTGCCATTACCACCGCAGCCACCCCCAGCCAATGGGCCACACCCAGCCAATAGCCACACCCACCCGGCACCCGACAATGCATAAATGGGTTTTGGTTTGCAGTTTGGGCACTCGGTCTCTAAAAGGTTTGCCATCACTGTTATAGATTGAACATCTCAACTGGTGAGCACAAGGTGTGCAATGACATTAAATTATTTATATGTCTCCAGTCTCAAAACAAAAACATGCTAGAATGAATTCTTCTTCTTCCACAATAAATTATCTGTCACAGGGGACTGAGGCTGAGATATTTAACAAGAAAAAGGCTTCCCTGTTTAATATTTCTACAGGCCTGCCCAAACAGGAAGACCTTAAAGTGTTTTCTGAACACCTGCAGGAGAGCACTGGAGTAGATTTCTGTAACCCAGATTAATCCAAGCGTTCTAGCTCGCCATCTAACGATTCTTCAACTGGGAGGGGGGAAATCAGAAGCACCATACCTCATTAAAAAAAAGAAAGCGGACTCCTAGTCTGTGGGCTCCGTGTTATCTTTGTAACACAGAGAACTTCAGAACTGGCAATTCCAACCTCATCGCACAGCTTTTAAACCAGGGGTCTTCAAAGTTGGCCCTTTTATGACTTGTGGAATTCAACTCTCAGAATTCCTCAGCCAGGCATCCTCCTTCCCCCTCGTCCTCCTATTTTACCTCACCTGCTGATTGAATATAGTTAGGAAGTCACTAAGAGGAGTTTGTAATTGTGCTACCTTTCATCGCATTGTTATCCCTCCATTAGAGAAGGGAAAGGGAGAAGGGAGAAGGGAGAAGGGAGAAGGGAGGAGGAGGAGGAGGAGGAGGAGGAGGAGGAGGAGGAGGAGGAGAAGAAGAAGAAGAAGAAGAAGAAGAAGAAGAAGAAGAAGAAGAAGAAGAAGAAGAAGAAGAAGAAGAAGAAGAAGAAGAAGAAGAAGAAGAAGAAGAATAAGAAGAAGAAGAAGAATAAGAAGAAGAAGAAGAAGAAGAAGAAGAAGAAGAAGAAGAAGAAGAATTGTTTATTGCCCAACTTTTCATGACACTGGATGGCTCTAAAGTAAAATCATTTTTAAAAAATACAATAAGAAATAAGACTAAAAGATGACAACAACCAAACCGGAACAAAAAGCCAAACAAGTCCACGCAAGCCAAGGGGGTTTCACTCACCCTCACCAAAGAGCGAGGACTTCAAGTAATCACCAGCAAAATGGCGACCATGCAGATTTCAGGGGGAAACGCTGAGGGAAGTCACTATGACAGAGAAGGTGAACTTCCAGTATCCTGATCAATGGCATGGTTTTATCAACTTTGAGAGCATCAGCCTTGAAGGATTGATTCGGCCATACTGATTCTATGGGAAAAGACACTCCCTCGGGTAACAAGGCCCTAAACTATGAAGGACTTTATAAAGGTAGTCCTCGACTGAAAAAAGTGACTAATGGCTGGTTTTATGACTTTTGCAGTATCCCCAGAATCACATGATCGAAATTCAGACACTTGGCAACCAGCATGTATTTATGACGGTTGCAGTCTCTGCAGATCAAGTGATCACTTTTTCTGACCTTCTGGCCAGCAAAATCAATGGGGAAGCCAGATTCACTTAATCTCTGCATTACTAACTTAAGAGCTGCAGTGATTCACTTAACAACTGTGGCAAGAAAAGTCATAAAATGGGGCAAAACTCACTTAACAACCCTCTTGTTTAGCAACAGAAAGTTTGGGTTTAAATTGGCCCCAAGTTCAGCTTGCAAAAATTCTAGTCCAGTTGAAGCTTCTAGGCCAGGGGTAGGCAACCTTGGCTCTTTTATGACTAAAAGAGCCAAGGTTGCCTACCCCTGTTCTAGGCGGTCTTCAAGGGCAGTCTCATGTACAGTGTGTTGCAGTAGTCAAACTGTGAGGTGACTATGTAAGGGGCCTCCTGATCTAAGAAAGTGAAAACTGGCACACAGGATGAAGTTGTACAAAAACCTGCCTGGCCACTGCTATTACCTGTTCATCTATTGGGAGTTGAGAGTCCAGGAAGACCCCCATATTGTGCATCATCCTGGAATGGAAAACCCCAACTCCATCCAAGATCAGAAGTGGAATATCCTCAGATTTGGGTGGCCCAAACACCTCTTGACATTCAATTATCATAGGACTGAGTTAGATGGTTTGGCCCCATTCAAACCCACATAGCCTTCCGGTCTCACTGGGATGGAACCTAGACAGACCCATTTGAACCAGTTTGGGTCAAGAGAGATAATTGGGTATATCAGTGTACTGAAGTGAATAAAGAAGTTGACTATATGGATTACCATATGGATACCAATATCAGTGATTAATAATTCTAATAAATGACCAGTCTTAGCTCAGAAAACTAATCCAGCTTAATAAAACAAGATATAAAGAAAAACATCTTTTGGCATATTGATGCCTATCCCTCCTGCCTGGTTGGAGTAGACAAACCAATAGCCAACCAAGTGGTGATACTATAATTAGTAACAGACTCATAGAACTATTAAGTTGGAAGGCATAGGAGAAGGAGTGCAAGAATCCAGGGCAGAGTTAAAAGAGGGATCAGCCTAGAATCTCTATATAGCAGTGGTTCTCAGCCTGTGGGTCGGGACCCCATTTGGGGTCGAACGACCATTTCATGGGGGTCGCCAAACAACGCAGTCTGCCATTTTTTCCCCCTTTTCCTTAGCTGTGCTACTCCCTTTTATTCTATTGGCTTTTGAAAGCCAATAGAATAGACTCTCTTGAATAGTTTGCCAAAATTCACATTCACTGTGTCAATGACACTATTTAACCAACTCATTCTATCTCACCATCTCATCCCCTCCTTCTTTGCCTTTCAATCTTTCCCAACATCAGGGTCTTTCTTTTCCAAGGAGTGCTTTCTTCTCCTTAGATGGCCAAAATATTTGAGCTTCAGCTTCAGTATCTCTCCTTCCAAAGAATAGTCAGGGTTGATTGCCTTTATGATTGACTAGTTTGATCTTCTTGCAGTCCAAGGGATTCTCAAGAGTCTTCTCCCAAATTTTGATGATGGGGTTGATCATGGGGATGCTGTGACGGTCATAAATGCAAGAACTGGTCATAAGTCACTTTTTAATGCTGTTGTAATTTCAGACAGATGATCAATGAATGACTGTAAGGCAAGGACTAACTGTATGCCACTGTGAAAGCCATTCCTTTCCATACACTAGAGAACCCTGTTTCTTCTCCTTTATCGGATTCTGTTTTTCCTCCTCTGGAATATTCTTCTCACCTCCACAGGTTTGTGCAGGCATGATAGGGAGTTAATAATAAATCACAAAGTCTCAGTAGTTTCTTCAAGCATCCAGGAGCATGCAGGAAAAATGTTTGATGAGCTCACAAAAGATTGGAGATAATAACTAGAAGAGCTGAAAACTAGCTTTTGGAAGAAAAGCTGATTAAGTCCCGGACCTCAGGCAACCATGGATGCGTTGGAAGCCCTTGTGACATTTTTGCTTTGATCCAAGACAGCGCACAGCCAGGCAAACATCAAATGTGCATTACACAATGGCTGTGTAGGAACTAGAATACAGGAGAAAGATCAATCACCCCCACGGTTTTAATCCTCGTGCTTCACCGCTTGTTTATTACGGTTACATTACAGACGCTAATTAAGCCAGAGCTATCTGGGGGGGAAATGCTTTGGGATCACTAAAAAACTTTGATCTTAAGGATTATGGTTAAGTGAATCATCTGAGTTGGTGCAGAAAAAACCCAGAGATCAGCTTTCCTGTTCTTCTATGGTTCTGGAGAAACTTGTTCCTAGAGAAGATTCAGAGTCAGCATCTTCATGCAAAGCTCCTTGAAATATTGACAGTGAGGAGCAATGACACTTGAGGTGGTCCTTTGGCAGGTGGAAACAACCTGGTGCTTACTAGCAGTCTCTCTTTTTGAGTGAAATCAAGATTTTCCAATTTAGTTCTCATCTCCCCAACCAAGCAATGGCATGGAAGTTTGCAACAAGAAAATTTCCTACAATGAATGTGCACAATTTTATCCCTAAATTCATTGTGACTTCAAGCTCAACCTTACACAATAGTAGAATGACAGAGTTGGAGGGAACTTTGGAGGTCTTCTAGTCTAGCCCTCTGCTCAGGCAGGAAACCCTATACCATTTCAGACAAATGGTTATCCAATTTCTTCTTTAAAATCTCCAGTGATGGAGATTCTACTGATTAATTGTTCTAACTGTCAGGAAATTAGTTCTCCTTAGTTCTAGGTTGGTCTTCTCCTTGATTAGATTCCATCTATTGCTTTTTGCCCTGCCTTCAGGTACTTTGGAGAATGATCCTCTCTTCTTTGTGGCAGCCCCTGAGATATTGGAACACTGCTATCATGACACCCCTAGACCTTGATTGACATTTGGTTTAAAGGAGTCCATTGCTATTTGAAAGTCCTAGATGTCAAGGAAGAATGAAGTCCCCACTGCAAGGATGCATTAACTCAAATCAACTGCCAGGTAAATTTGGGGAAAAGAAAATGGAATAACAAGGCAGGGCACAGAATTCAAGAAGCCTGGGAGAAGTTTGGCCTGCTCTATTTTAGGGAAGGATAGACAACATGTTAGTAGCTTGGGCCACGTTGCTTTATTATTAGCTTAAGTGTGATCAATTATGATTAGTTTTTCTGGCAGTCAGGTTGATACTGGGAATGGCTGTGTCACAGTGATGTAATTGGGTGAAGAGTGGTTGCACTTTTATCCCTTTTCATCACTTGTGTTTTTTAGAAATAACATTCCTTTAAAATAACTTTTTTTAAAAAAATCTAGATTGCACAACATATCTGAGATTTTATACGACTTAACTTGTTGAAAAGGCTAAATTGATTTGTTTGATTAGAGAAAAGACAATATGTACATTTATTGGGGACTTGAAACCCCTATCGAACTTTTGCATAAAAAAGAAAAAGTGAATTTGTGATTCCTGATAAGATGGGATGGATGGATGGATGGATGGATGGATGGATGGATGGATGGATGGATGGATGGATGGATGGATGCAGATAGATAGTCATGATGTAACTTTAGAGACAGTGGTTAAAATATAAATATACCTATAACTGCTGTGACAAAAATTAAACACCAATTCTTTAGGGTTTTTTTCTTTTTTTGTCTTTTCTTCTACTTGTTTTCTTTTTGCATTTTTTAGCTTTTTTAACTTCTCCCTTTCTCTTTCTTCTTTTTCATTATACTTTAGTTTGTGCTCATTCTTACAATTGCTTAAACTTTCAATAAAAAATATGTATATTAAGAAAATATATCCAAGATTTTACAAGTCAACTTTTCCATTCCTTTTTTTTTTTAATAACCTGCCAAAAATATCAGCATGCAGTTCTGCCACCATTGTTTGGCAGCACACAACCTGATTTTGGCACAGCGACCATTCTTGGAGACTTTGAAAGGGAGAAAGAGAGAGAAAGAGTGGAGATTTCCTACATTAAAACTAAACTGGATTTTGGGAAGATTTTTTTTCCCCTATTTTATTAGAAAGTAACAGATTTTAACCAAAGCCATTCTGAATCAGCTTGAAAAAGGACTGCCTACAAGTTATGTAGGACAGCATAAACCCATCTGCCCTGCCTTAAGATAATTTGATAGTCTTGCAAGAAAATTGTCCTTTTCTCTGCATAACTGGAAATTAGAATTCACTGTAGGAAAAGCAATGAGATGGAGCAAAGCCTTTGTTTAAAGCAGAGGTGGAGAACTATGGCCCTTTTATGACTGGTAGACTTCAACTCCCAGAATTTTTGAGCTATGGCTGGCTCAGGAATTCTGGGAGTTGAAGTCCACCAGTCATAAAAGGGCCATAGTTCCCCACCCCTGCTTTAAAGCAAAGATTTTCAACCTTGGCAGCTTTAAGAGGGATGGGCTTCAACTCCCAGAATTCCTCAGCTAGCATGGCGGCTGGAGAATTCTGGGAGTTGAAGTCCATCCATCTTTGAGCAGCCAAGGTTGAAAAACACTGCTTTAAGGAAAGGGAGACACACACCTAGAATTCTGAAAGCCCCAATGAAGATTGAAAAACTAAGCATTTTAGTATTTAATTCTCAGATAGACCTGACATTGTGCAGAGCCAATCTCTCTTCCCTTTCTTCCTGCAGCAGGTGCCTTCTTTTTAACATGATTTAGTTTCTCATTGAAAGGTTGGATGAATCAATTTATTTAATTCAGCTCCGTAACTATTCAGTCCTAGGTCTATGGCACCACATTTCTACATCATTCTACTTTTTCTTTTAAGGCAAAGAAAAGCTCAAAATATCCTATTTATTTTCTTAGACGGCCAGCTCTAGAATCTGCATTTTCTTAAAGCTGTTATTTTAAGAAACGTGTATAATTTCTTGCCATTCCAGGCTGCTTTTTCATCAAGGTATTTGGAGTAGTTCCCAGATGAGAAAACACAATTTCTACCTTTTAAAACAAGGGATGGGAAAGTAGCAGGAAGAAAGAAGGGAAATCAAAGTCAGATGCCCAAGCAAGGCAGTGCTTTGAATTCAATTGCAAAAAGTTGATTTGGTCTGGGCGAAGAAAAGCACAGTGCATGTCATCAATTCTACATAGAAGGGGTACATTTTGTCCTGAGATTTTAGATTGCAGGAAACATGCCTTTTATTTATTTAATATCACAACTTCATTATTTTTATAAGCAACTCAAGGGGGCAAACATGCCTAATACTGCTTCCTCCTCCTATTTTCCCCACAACAGCCCTGTGAGAGGCTCGGAGAGAGAGTGATTGGACCAAGATCACCCAGCTGGCTTTCATGCCTAAGGCAGAACTAGAACTCACAGTCTTCTGGTGTCCTTTCCAAAGTCACCCAACTGGCTTTTCTGCCTAAAGCAGGACTAGAACTTGCAATTTCCTGGTGATTGGTCCAAAGTCACCAGCCAGATTTCATGCCTAAGACAAGACTAGAAGTCTCCTGGTGATTGGTCCAAAGTCATCCAATTGATTTTCTGCCTAAGGTAGCACTAGAACTCATTCTCCTGGTTTTTAGCCTTGTGCCTTAACCAATAGTCTAAACTGACTCTCTTTTCTTTTCCTGGGATCCACAATCTCTAGAAAAGATGCAGCTGTATTAAAGAGATACAAGCAGTGCTATGTTTGCATCTCTGCATGCACCATTTTCTAATCAAATCCAAAAAGATGCACAATCCTGTCACTTTGTTCAGTGATATATACCTGTAAAATCAACTCTGCTGTTGGGAAGCTCACTTTGGCTGCATTCCCACATAATGCAGTAACCAGGAATTCTGAAAAATAAATGGTTTGTTGACCAATCAATAAAAGTCCTGGTTTATATGGAAACAGACAACTTAATGGATGGGTTGGCCCAGCATCTGTCTGCCAAAAATCAAGCAACTAATTATGACTTAGAATTATGCAACAACCAAACCCACGTCCCACCTCTTCTGCTTAACAACTCAGTGATGGAGGCAATTAAGTAAATTAAGAGCCAAACAGTGCAGATTCCCAACAGAGGAGATCCAGCCAATGTCTAAGATTAAAATCATAATGAGGGAACAAAAGATTAAGCATTCTTTCATCTCCTGTTACTGGAGGCGATACAGTAGTATGTAAAATCCTACATTTGGAGAGAATTTTATAATTTATATATATAATTATATAATTAATTAATTAATTAATTTTTATAGGGTTAGGTTTAGGGTTAGGGTTTTTATAAAATAACATTCTTAATATTTAGCAAACAGAATGTTGTCTGGGTTCATGTATTTAAAAAAACAATGAGTAATAATTTCTATATTATCATAATCAATATGTTAGTTTATCGCTCTAAATTTTCTTACTAGTATATATTCAATGTTATGTAGTACATATTACATTCCTTTCTCCTAACTTGTTTTTCTAGTCATTGATAAAAATTGTCCCATGTTTTAAAGTACACTGAGTATTCTTTCTCTTTTATCTTTAATGTTAATCTGTCCATTTCTGCATAATCTAACATTTTCGTAATTAGTTCTTTTTCCGTTGGTAAGTTTTCATTTTTCCAATATTGGGCAAATACTATTCTTACTGCAGTTAATACGTGTAAAATTAAGTATATACAATCTTTCTCATAGTTTCCTATGCCTAACAGAAACAATTCTAGCTTAAAATCTATATTTTTTTAGTGAATTTCCATAACCGTATGTGTATTTTTGACCAAAATCTTTTAGCTTTAGGGTATGTCCACCAGATATAATAATAAGTACCTGGTTTTTGTTTACATTTCCAACACTTGCTCGACATATTTTTAAACATTTTCGCTAATCTCACCGGTGTTAAATGCCATCTGTAAAACATTTTGTATAAGTTTTTTTTATAAGCCATCGCTTTCGCTCAGCACACTAGTTTGAAGGACTCCCCAGGTCATCTCAACATGCATATGACAGCCATTCCCCCTTGACAGAAGTCCCATCGATATGTCCTTTGCATTACACACCTGCACACACACGTGCCAAACATCCTAAAAAAAAAAGTCTCTACGTTTCACTTAAGACCACTAATCTCTGCTTAACACCGAACAGATCTTGGTCTTCTTCTGTATAAACATCCTTTTAGTATTTGAAGAAAGCTATCATATCGTTATCCTGAAGATGCTTTTTCACAAGGCAACTGGACTTTCTTGTTTTTCTTTGAAGACATTGCACTTCAGAAGCTTCTTGGATGAGAAGCTAAACGTCTTCAGAGAAAAACAAGGAAGTCCAGTTGCCTCATAAAAAAAACCCCTTTGGGATAACTATGACCTGGATGACTAAGAATCTCCATAAACATATCTATCATATCCTTCCATTCTCCCTTCTCAAGACTAGATTTACTATAAGCAGTAAAACCAACAAGCAAAAGACCAATTCAACTTCAAGAGACACACTAACTTCATTCTAGCTACAGGTAGTTCTAGACTTGTTTAGTAACTGTTCAAAGTTACAACGGCACTGAAAAAAGTGACTTATGACCATTTTTCACACTTACGACTGTTGCAGCATCCCCACGGTCACGTGATCAAAATTCAGATGCTTGGCAACTGATTCATATTTATGATGGTTGCAGTGTCCGTGGGTCATGTGATCACCTTTTGCAACCTTCTGACAAGCAAAGTCCATGGGAAAGCCAGATTCACTAAACAACCATGTTACTAATTTAACAACTGCAGTGATTCAAAAAAAATCTCATCAAATGGGAAAAAACTCACTTAACAACTGTCTCTCTCTTAGCAACAGAAATTTCCTGCTCAACTGTGATCGCAAGTCACGGACTACCTGTATAACCTACATCAGGGGTAGGCAACCTTGGCTCTTTTATGACTTGTGGACTTCAATTTCCAGAATTCCTGAACCAGCATGGCTGGCTCAGGAATTCTGGGAGTTGAAGAAGTCCACAAGTCATAAAAGAGCCAAGGTTGCCTACCCCTGACCTACACTGACTAAGTTGACACCTTCTCAATTCACCCCGCTGTTTGGGCAGTGAGTTATGGTTTTTATGCCATGCCACTTCAATGTCATCGCTCTTCATTTGTTATGTTCTAAAATAAAATTCCATATTAAAATTCAACAAACAGAAACATGTGCCATCTATTCCCTCAAGGATTGGCTCGGCTTTAATGATGAATCCAAGAACATTTGGAAAGTATATGGTGGACGTTTCATCTTTACCTTCAGTAATGGTGTGGAATATGGGCGCTGTCAATTGGAAGAACATCTTGAAAAGAGACTTTAATATTTTGTTGTTGTAGACATGACAAACACAAGGCCCGGGGGCCAGATGCGGCGCACGAAGTGGTTTCATGTGGCCCACGAAGCCATTCTGGAAACAGTGATGGAATGGCCCCCACTGCCTTGGCCCAGACCCAGGCCGATCGGGAGCCAATGTACAATTTTGTGGTGGCTATCTATGCTGAAACACATTCAGTCTTAGCTCCACTAGGCCTTCTAGAAACAGCGAGGAACCAGCTCCTGCTGTGTCGGCCCCACCCCCTGGGTCCATGCTGGGGAAGTGTCACCCTTTGTGAGGAATGAAGAAATGGACCATGCCTTGGCGCTTGCCCCGGTCCCACCCCCTTCTGCCAGAGACCCTCAGATCTGTCCCACTCCTGCCCAGGCCCCACAGGCACCCTTGACGCAAATGATGTAGAGCTGGTCATGCCCACCCAGTAGGCCACACCCACTCGATCCATGCCCACCCAGTAGGCTGCACCTACCCTGGCCACACCCACCTGGCCTCCCAAGAGCAACCGCAATGCTGATGTGGCCCTCAATGAAATTGAGTTTGACACCCCTGTTGTAGTTGTTTTAAAAAAAATAAGATTTCTTCTCACTTGGAAGGCAGGTTGCAGCTTAGGTGACCCTGGTTTGATATTGTCATAACAAACGGTAAACAGGGATTATCACCAGACGCTCAGATCAGTAAGGCAATATTGTTCAGCCAGAAGGAGCCTCAAAATTGCACACTTACAAGAGGTTGCTGTAAACCCAGAAGGAAGATCCTGAATGAGAAGAGGCAAAGAAAACCAAAATGATGTTTCAAATTCCCAAAGAACTGGCTGTTGTTAGTTCTATTTACAATTTTTAGAAGGAAGAACGCACAATTCTTTGGCATGTGGATGTGCAACGAGCATTCCCTCCTTCATTTCTTCCAGTCAACTCTGCAGATGATGCTGTGAACATGTGTGTAATAATTAGAACAATATCTTTTGGCAACACACAAAAGAAAACCCTTCTAAGAAGACTAGCATCTACAGAACTACTATAGCAGTAGCTACCAAAAGTTGTAGCCCTGAGTGCTCCTACCTAGAACTTAAATCAGCCTTGTAGACTATTCTAGAATATTCCATTCAATACTTCTCCAACAGACAGGCAGAATTTCATGACTGCTGAACACAACACAGAACAACAGAGCACAGCAGAGCCCAGCACTTTCATTTGTCTTTGAAAATCCTGCACAGAGGGATGGGATGAAATTTTGCAATGATAACTTCTGGGGGAGATGTTCTCAACTTCTATTTGCACATGGTACTCATTAGCAGAACCACACCACGCGCATTGACACTACAGTAGGTTGTGCGGGGAGGGGGGGAAATGACAGAATGAGACTGTATTGCCAAGTGTCAGGGCAGTGCCCAGGTGCCCAGACAATTGGGATCTAGAGACAATGGACACTCCAGTAAATGAAGGGAATTTAAGCAATATTATTAGCTTGAACAGATTGTAAACATAAAAAGCATACAACTTACAACTTACAATTGAGTCCCAAATTTCTGTTGCCAAGACAGACAATTGTTAAGTGAGTTTTGCCCCATTTTACAACCTTGATACACTTGTTAAGTAAATCACTATAGTTGTTAAGTTAGTAACATGATTGTTAAATGAATCTGGCTTCCCTGTTGACTTTGCTTGTCAGGAGGTCACAAAATGTATTCCCATGACCCCAGGATCCTGCCACCGTCATAAATATGAGTCAGTTGCCAAGCGTCTGAATTTTGATCATGTTGGAATATTCATGAGCTGGAACAGTCATGTGGTAACTCAGTCAGCCAATGTGAAGAAAGTGCTACTGAGTCTGTGAAAAAGGGTATTGAGTTAGGAGCTGAATTTTCAGTCTCAGGTTTGTATCTCTCTGTAAGAAGTCTTCATTGAGTTATGTTGCTGTAAAGAAGAATGTATGGTATTGTAAATATTTTGATATGAATATAAAAAAGTTATTTTGAATCAGCTAAATGCAGTCAACTGTGAGAGCTTCTGATTTATTTTTTCACCAACAGAGAAATTAAAATTCTCTAACAGGTTATGGGCCCAGAGCTTACTAAGGACTGCATTGTAATTTAAAGCTGGAAGAAATTGCCTCTGTTTAGAAAGTATAAGAACAAGGCAGAATTAGCAGAATGGCTGCAGTGGAATTTAAGGAAAGCTGTGTGCCTCCTTTGGGCCAGAAGAATTACATTGTGTGGGCTGCTAAAATGGAATGTTTGCTCAAGGCTAAAGAGCTGTGGTATATCGTAGAAAATCCACCACAAGTGTTTGCAGCTGCTGATCAGAAAAGTCATGATCAAGCAATAGCTTATCTCATCTTGAATTTATAGGATGAACAATTTCTAAATGTTGCAAATTTAAAAACTGCAAAGGAGATTTGGTTAAAGTTGAGAGCTGTGCACGTGAATGTTTCTGCATGCAATGTAGTGCAATTGTCAAGAAAACTTTACAGGGCCTGTTTGCAACCAGGTGAATCTGTGGAACAGCATTTAAATAAAATGCAAAGTTTATTTTTGGACTTAGAACAACGTGGGATTAAATTCCCTGAGTCCCAAAAGGTTTTATTGGTGTTGAACAGTTTAGATAAAACCTGGGACACAGTTTCTGCAATATTTGAGTGTAAAGAAGACCAAGACTTAAATTTTGAGGCTTTAAAGGTATGTTTGCTTAATGAAGAAGAAAAGCAACATTTTAGGAACAGCCATAAGGAGGTGATATTCCTGAGGAGGGGGTCCAGAGAAGAAACAAGGAGCAGATGGGACCAAGTTGCATCAAAAGAGAGATTTTGCAAGCAGAGAGCTCAGCAAAAAAAGAATTGCTACATTTGTGGAGCAAACACACATCTGAAAAGGAACTGTTTGCAGAGGAACAATTTGCAGCGAAGGACATTTGTGCAAGCAAAAAAAACTAATTTGCAAAAGGAACATTTTGGTGTTGCAAAAGTTTGCTATAGCAACAACAGAGACAAGTGGCTAATAGATAGTGGGGTAAGTCAAACAATTGTTAATTACTCTGAATTATTTTGCAGGTTTGTTCCAGTAGCACAAGAAGCTGTGGCTTTGGCAAATGGCCAGAAAGCAAAAGTCATCGGAAGAGGCGATGTAAAAATTCCATATTTGGAATCAAAGTTTACCAATGTGCTTTGTGTACCTGAGATGGAACATAATTTGTTAAGTGTGTCTAATTTAGACAAACAAGGTTTTGAGACCATTTTTGTAAAAGGGAAGTGTCCTATCAAAAGAAATGGGAATATTTGTGCAGAAGGCATAAAAGGAAGATAATCTATATGTATTGCAGGGACAAAAGGTTCAATGTTCCCATATATATAAGAATGTTGCAGAGCATGATTCATGTGTTCATCTTCTACATAGAAAACTTGGCCATGCAAGCTTTAAAGTTTTGCAGCAAATGCAAGAGTTTGCAGAACGGCTAAATTTGAAGGGATGCAAAACATATTTGGACTGTGCAGTATGCAAAGCATCAAAGTCAAAGGCATTCCCAGTTAGTAAATATAGCAGAAGACAAACAAAAAGAGCTCTAGAGCTGGTCCGTGCAGATCTTGTGGGACCTATGCAAGCCAGTTTGGGAGGAGCAAAATATGCACTGGTAATTGTTGATGATTATAGCAGGTATTCATTTTGCTACTTGCTTAGAGGAAAGACAGAGGTGCTACAACAATTCAAACAGTGGGTAAGTTTTGTAGAGAGAAGGTACAGACAACAAGTGTGTCAGTGGCAAACTGACAGAGGTACTGAATTTATGTCAACTAAATTCCAACAATGGTTGGGGCAGTTGGGGATAAGACACAGACATACAAATCCTTACATAGCAGCAGAGAACGGTGTAGCTGAAAGAAGGAATGGTGTTTTGCAAACAATGAAAGATTCATTATTAGAGGATTCTGGTATGAGCAGGTCATATTGGAGAGAAGCCATATTGACTGCCAATTATATAGTTAACAGGCTGTGGAGTTCCTCCATTAATAATACTCCATATGCCATTCTATATGGAAGAAAGCCATCACTGGTACATTTGAGAATTTTTGGAAGTACTGCATGGGTACATAATCCGAAAGCAATCAGAAGAAAGGGACAGCAAAAGGGAAGAAAACTCAGGTTTGTGGGCTATGAGCCAGGTTCAAAAGGATATCGCTTTAGCGATGGAAGTAAAAGAATTGTAATTTCAAGGTCTGCTAATTTTGCAGAACAAAATTGGGACAGAATTAATGCAAATTCTGGGTATGTATCACTTAATGACGGTGATCTATTTAACAACAATACTCATCTAATGATTAAAAAATGATTATTGAAGATGTCAATGTTCAGGGAGGAGAGGCTGAACAAGACATGAAGCCAGATAGACTTGAGACACAGGAGCAGTTAATACCATGTAGGTCAGAGCAATGTAATAAAGGAATTCCGCCTGATAGGTATTCTGCCAGCAAGGTAAAGGTTTGCAATGTGTGGTATGAGCCAAGAAGTTATAAAGAGGTGTTGGCATTACCAAAAACTGAACAAGAAATATGGAAGGAGGCCATGGATAAAGAGATGAAATCCATGGGAGACCATGAAGTATTTAAATCAGTGACTTTGCCACAGGGAACCAAAGCTGTGGGTTGTAAGTGGGTATATAAGAAAAAGGTATTGCCAAATAATGATATACAGTATAAGGCCAGGTTAGTGGCACAAGGTTTTTCACAATTAAATAATGTGCACTACGATGAAGTATTTGCGCCAACCGTGAAAAGTGAGAGTATAAGATTAGCACTGGCGTTGGCAGCGGCATATAAGCATAAAATCTGGCACTTTGATATCACAACTCATTCCTCAATGCTGAGTTAGAGGAAGAAATGTATGTGATCCAAGCACCAGGGTAGGAAATTGCAAAGCCTAACATAGTGTATAAATTAAACAAGGCTATTTATGAGCTGAAGCAGTCAGCCAGAAACTGGAATATCTGTTTAGATACTACTTTAAAGGGTCTTGGATTTAAGAGTTGCAAAGCTGGTAATTGTATATATACTGGACATTACAAAGAGGGATTTGTTTACTGTTATCATTTGTGGATGATCTTTGCTTCATTGCAAAGGACGTATCACAAGTAAAGGAATTTGCTGATAAATTAAGAAAGAAATTTGAATTAAAGAATTTGGGAGAAATAAAAAATTATCTCGGTGTAGAGATATAGAAAAATGAAAAAGGTGGTTATATTCTCAGTTAAAGGAGAAAAATTGAGCAGTTATTGGAAAAATATAATATGAAAGAAAGTAATACTGCTCTCACATCCATGAGTACGGATTTTTATAATAGTTTAAGTTGGGACAAAGGTGAAACCTGTGATCAAGAGATATATCACTCAGCAATAGGGAGTTTGTTATATCTATCACAGTGGTCCAGACCAGACATAGCTTGCACAGTAAGCATTTTGAGTTGTTTTACTGCTGTACCTACAAAGTTACATTGGATGGGTGTAAAAAGGGTTCTCAGATATTTAAAGGGAACTATAAATTTGGGTCTTCAAATACAGATTACTGAGGAATTGAAATTAAAGTGTTATGTCTACAGTGACTATGCAAATGACATAAACACAAGGAAATCAAATTCTGGGATTATAATATTCTTTGGAGGGACTCTGATTGGATGGAAGTCCAGAAAACAAACAATTGTTGCTATTTCAAGAGCGGAAGCAGAGTTTATTGCTTTATCTGAATTGTGTTCTGAAGTAACATGGTATGTACAGAGGTACCCCAAGGCAGCCAGTTCCCATAGTACCCAGTGGTAGGTTTCATACAGAAGTTCCCCACAAATAACAACCCCCAGGTTTTTATCACAATCAGGCATTATGACTTCTGGGCCCTGCTGTGCTCAGGACTGGGTGGCACCTGACACTGGGATGGGAATCTAAAGTCTGAGACTTTCACACAAGGAAATCTTTGAGGCTTTGTGAAGATTCCCCCACTTTTTCTTTATTCAGTAAACAAAAGTAAAACAACCAAGCAGGTTGGCTCAGGATGAGGTCTAAACATCTAGGCCAGTGATGGCTAACCTTTTAGAGACTGAATGCCCAAACTGCAACCCAAAACCCACTTATTTATCACCAGGTGCCAGGTGAGCGTGGTCCTCTGGGTGAGCGTGACTTGGTGGTCATGGCAGACTGGGTGGGTGTGGCCAAGATGGGCGTGGTCACCTCGATGTTGCTCGTGGGGAGGGACGCCTGTGGGGGCTGGGCAGGGTTGGAGGTGATCCAGGGAATCTCTGGCAGGAGACTCCCTGGATCAGGGAGGTGGTGGGCAGGAGGCTCGTCCTGCAGGGTGAGGCGAGGCAGGGTGGGGGTGCCATTGTCGCAGGCCAAGGTGAGGCAGGGGCTGGGGCAGCTGCTACCTGACACCATCAGCCCCCGCACACAGAGCCCAGCGAGCTCATGGGGGCCAACAATGTCTGTCAGCAGACACAGCCTGCTGGCACCTCGACCGGCGCACTCTGGAGCTCCACAGCCCACCACCAGTTCAGAGAAGCTGCCTCTGAGCTAGACGGCTGGCTGACAGCTGAGGAGCCAATGCAGTGGGTTGTGCCCAGGAAAAGGAGAGCATGCGAGGCCAAGAGGGATGGGACGGGAAACCAGCCGTGCTGGGATGCATCCGGCCACGTAGGATCTCGGCGAGTTAGCGAATGGCCAATTGAAGAGGGACAGTTACCATTTCCGGGGCATGGCACGTGTGCCCACAGAGAGGGCTCTGAGTGCCGCTTCTGGCATGCGTGCCATAGGTTCGCCACCACTGATCTAGGCTTTTCTTAATATGAAAGAGAAATCAAAATATGTCACTATACTCCTTGAAATAATGATGGTCTTCTCCATTGACACCCCAGGGATGATAGAGCAACTACATCTTCTAGGTCAGAGGTCCCCAACCTTTTGGGCACCAGGGACCAGTTCCCTGGAGAAAGGTTTTTCCACGGATCAGAGACTGTGTGAGTTTATGTGCTGCCTGCATCCCACGGGTGGGGCTTTGCTTGTTTGTGCGGACCGGTTGCTGGCATGCCATGGCCTGGTACCAGTCCACAGACCGGGGGTTGGAGACTCCTGCTATATGTATTGTATGAGATAATGCAGCCTTCTGGATGCCCAACCTTTTCTGCTGAATGCAGCTACTGAATACTCAGTGTCATTTTCACACCCAATGTCTCTGCCAGCTTCCTCCATTCTCTATGATGTACCTATGAAGAACCCTATTTTGGCCAGGTCATGTGGGGGAAGTCACTGGAGAAATTTGGAAGTTTCAATTGGATGTTTGGAAGTTAGCGGGAAAAGGAAATCAGGCTGTCAAAGTACATGGTGGCTGGACCCCATCAAAGCTGACACCAGCCAGAGCATAGAATAACTCAAAAAGTAGTGCAAGTTCTGAAGAAGTGAGAGACATGACCCATAGAATTGCCAAGAATTAGACATGACTGAATGGATAACACCAATATGAAGCATCTATGGACTTCCAGATGTTGCCGAACAGCAACTGCGCAGTTCTAACCATCATCAGCCAATAAGGATGGAGGAGGAGTACCAAGAGATCAATATTATTGCAAAGAGAGTTGCAGGGGACATCCGTGTCTGGCTTAGAAGCCCACCTCAAAGAAGTTCTAAATTCCCTTCATGTGGACCAAGGGGACAATGATCTTCCTGTAGAACATTTGCTATGGAAAAGTTATCAAGGTTATCTTGCTCAGGTGTGCTTGAGCCATCCTGATCTACCACGTGCCACCCTTTGCTCACTAACATATCTCATTCCATCAAATGAGAAACTTTACAGAGGAAACAACTGTGTCACTCAGAGGAAGCCGCCTGGCATGCTAATTACCCTCATTAATGCCACTATTGTTTTAAGGACTGCAAACCAATCCTGTAAGCTTCTCTCTGCCCTAAAATGTCCCTGAAAGCAGAGCTTGCTGCATGAGGAATACCAAGGTAGGTTGGAGTAGAGCCGAGGAACCCACTTTGGGATCTCACTTACATTTACCGATGCAAGGAGGAACTCATTTTTAATCAGTGCTTTTTTCCTAAAAAAAAAACAAAAAGGTGCCGGAACTCACACATGTCATACAACCCGCCTTGCCTACTCTACAAGGTTCCATCCAAAAAAGGTGCCGAAACTCCCTTCTGGGCGTTCTATGAGAAAAAAAAGCCCTGCTTTTAATAGTCAAACATAAAAGGGGGAGCCCTTTAAAACTGCCAGCCTCGCCATGGAACCAATGCCAGGTAGTTGCTGTGCCAAACGCCATATGTTATTGTTGCCATATGTACAGCCGCTGGATGCTTAAGAGGCACTCAGTAAGACATGGAGGCAAGGAGAAAACAGATGGAATACTGCCAGCAAAAAATGTTAAGTGATTCACCTGGGCCGTAGCTCCAGGGGACAGCATTTGCCAGCAGACAACTATAATCCCTATGAATTATCAGGGAAAAAGAGTCAGGTTTGTGGCTAGCAACAAGTGACCCAAGACAATTTAAGAACAGACAATAATAGCAAGCCTGTTGAGTTTGGTTATGATTTTCTTATGTAGGGGGATCCAAAAGCAAAAGATTCAAGTCCTGAAATAAAGTGCTGGAAATACGATCCAGTTATTAAGGTTTCTCAGCTCCAACTGGGGAGTGGTGATGGAAATTGACTTCTATGTCCAGTATTTGCCAAGAAAAGATATGGACCTGGATATGGACCTTGAAAAGTATCTGGAAGCCTTAATTGTCAAAATGTGGCAGCCTGCAAGGTTCTAGGCAAGCCTAGATTTGGATGTGTCGCCTCTCTTGTGGGGGCTGCACTGGCTACCGATTTGCTTCCAGGTGTCAATACAAGGTGCTGGGTGTCATCTTCAAAGCCATTATATAGAATCAAGTTATTTGAATGACGGCCTTTCCCCAGTTATATCTACCCAAACCAGCAGAGCAAGAAGGCAGGGAATGTTAGGGGTCCTCTCTCTTAAGAAGATCACTCTAGTAGTACAAAGGTTCCCAACCTGGGGTGCTTGCACCCACTGGGGGTGTGAGATGATATTCCAGGGAATGCAAAAAGTTGGGTTTTCAAAATTATAATGTATAGGCCAGTGATGGCTAACCTTTTAGAGACTGAATGCCCAAACTGCAACCCAAAACCCACTTATTTATCACCAGGTGCCAGGTGGGCGTGGCCCACTGGGTGGGTGTGGCTGTGGTGGTCATGGCAGACTGGGCGTGGCCAAGATGGGCGTGGTCACCTCGATGTTGCTCGTGGGGAAGGACGCCTGTGGGGGCTGGGCAGGGTTGGGGGAGATCCAGGGAGTCTCTCGCAGGGTGAGGCGAGGCAGGGCAGGGGTGCCATTGTCACAGGGGAAGGTGAGGCAGGGGCCGGGGCAGCTGCTGCTTGACACTATCAGCCCCCGCACACAGAGGCCAGCAAGCGCATGGGGGCTGACACACTCAACCGGCACACTCTGGGCTTCACAGCCCACCACCAGCAGTTCAGAGAAGCCGCCTCTGAGCTAGATGGCCGGCCAACAGCTGAGGAGGCAATGCAGTGGGTTGTGCCCAGAAAAAGGAGAGCATGCGAGGCCAGGAGGGATGGGACGGGAAACCAGCCGTGCTGGGATGCATCCGGCCACATGGGATCTCGGCGAGTAAGTGGGCGACCAATTGAAGAGGGACGGTTGCCATCTCCGGGGCATGGTGCATGTGCCCACATAGAGGGCTCTGAGTGCCGCTTCTGGCATGTATGCCATAGGCTCGCCACCACTGGTATAGGCATAATTCATTGCCGTTATTTCAACTTTTATAAGGGGTGCGAGAATATATGAGAAGCATTCTAGGGGTGGGGGTATAGAAAAGGTTGGAAGCCGCTGCTCTAGTGGGACCAAGAAGAAGAGTCTTATCCATGGTGGCTCCCTCACTGCGAAACATCATCCCTGTGGAAATAAGATCAACCCACACCTTGACACTCTTTTGAAAGGCCCTGAAGACATGGTTCTGCCAGCAAGCCTGGGGACACTAGGGTGACATGGAGCCTATCAAGCTATTGGTTTGATTGTCATTGCCAAGAGATGGGGGTTTACTCACTTGATGAGCAACAAAGATGATAAAGGGTCTGGAGGCTAAATCGTATGATGAATGGTTGAAGGAGCTAAGTATATCCAGCCTATCAAAGAGAAAGATCGGAGAAACATGATAACTGTCTTTCAGTACTTGAGGGGCTGTCACAGAGAAGAGGGGATTGACTTATTCTCCAAAGCACCATGGAAAATAAGTAATGGGTGGAAGCTTGTTAAAGAGAAATCCAACCTAGAACTAAGGAGAAATTTCTTGACAGAACAATTAATCAATGGAATAGCTTGCCCTTCCCCAGAGTTATGGGTGCTCCATCATTGAAGGTTTTCAAAAATAGACAGGACAACCATTTGACCCAGATGATATAACATCTCCTGCTTGAACATGGGTTTAGACTAGAAGACCTCCAAGGTCCCTTCCATAGAATCTAAGGTATGATTTTACGTTGCATTAGGGTTTAATTTTTGAAAGCCACCTGGAGCCGCCATGAGTGAGTTGGGCGGCCATGTAAATTTTATTAATAAATAAATCTATTCCTTTAATTGTCTCACTGACCAAGTCTGGCTTGCAAACAGCAAACATCTCAGCCAGGAAAAATTTTCCTCCACTTTCCACGAAGCATTGGACAAAAAGGTAAGATTTAGCATTGAAAACTAATCCACCCAAACATTTGGTAAATGTTGCTGACAAGCAAAAGGTTGAAAATTATAGGGGAAGTTAAATACCAGAAAGAGCGATTCCCAGTCAAAGCAGAAGGAAAAGCTTTGCTGGAATCTGCTTGCAGAAAGGGCTCCGATATAGTCTAGCGAGGCAAACACTACCCGAGGGAGCTCTCTATTATGCTCCTACTTTCTCTGCTAATTTTATAATTCCCCCCCCCCCCGTCAAAGGGAAGAAAACTATTTTATCTGCTTCCATTTTGCTTCACGGTCTTTAAATTACAGCATGCCAAAAGCTCTAGGGCAGCGGTTCTCAACCTGTGGGTCGCAACCCTTTTGGGGGTTGAACGACGCTTTCACAGGGGTCACTTAAGACTATCAGAAAACACATATTTCCGATGGTCTTAGAACTGAGACACCACTCTATCCAGCCGCCGCCGCCCTCCTCCTTCACCAGCTCTGCCGCCTCCAGGGAGCCCTTCTCCTCCAACAGCACCTGCTCCTGCAGTGCCATTGCGTGCACCTTCAACGCCACCCAGGCCAGCTCAGCTGCGTGGGTGGCCAGGCCGAGCTGTCCTGGGGCGGCGTCAGGGGTGCGCGTGATGGCGCTGCGGCAGCAGGAGCAGGCGCTGTTGGAGGAGAAGGGCGCCCTGGAGGCGGAGGGCAGTGCTGCCACTGGGATGCTCTGCCGCTGCCGCCATTGCTGGCTGAGCTGAGCTGTAGCGCCGAGCCGGTCCCCACGCCTCCTGGTTGCCCGGCCATGCTCCGCCCCCGGCCGCCCTCCGCGCTACACTAGAGCTTCCCCATGCCGCCCGGCCCACCTCCCTCACTGTCGGAGGCCGCCTCAGCCCTCTGGTGCCTGGTGCGGCCCTGGGGCTGGTGGGCAGAAGCGGCTCCTTCCCGGCTTGCCAGGCTCCGGGCCTTGGAAGAGACCAGGCAGTGGGGAAGAGGGCGAGGCAGCGGTGATGCCCTCATGTGCATCGGAGGCCAGCCGGCCGGGCTGGGAGGAGAAAAGTGGCGCCTTCTGAGCGGGAGCTGGCACTCCTATCACGTCCCATCTCATGTGCGACGAGACAGGGAAGTATTGTGGCGGCGAAGGGCTGCGCAGCGTGGAAAGGGGCTCCCGCGACCCTGCCGCTGCAATGGCGTTCAAGAGGCTGGAGGGGCGGGCAGGTCCCGGGGCAGGTCCCGGGCAAGAGGTGCTGGGATGAGGATGCGGGGCTCCAGGTTGGCGGGTGCAAGAGGGCGGCTGGCAGCTCCGAGGTGCGTGGATCTTCCGTGCGGCTTCCGAGGCCCCGGAGGTGCCGCCACTTGGCACTCAGCCAGACTATCATCTCCAGCAGCCCTAAAAAGCACTGTGGAAGAGTGGGGAATGCTGGGAGTTGCAGTTCATCGCCATCTGGGAAAACATGACTCTCCAAAGATCAATCCTTCCTTCCTTCATTCCTTCCTTCCATCCATCCATCTCCTTCCCTTCCCCTTCAATCTTCCTTCCTTCCTTCCTTCCTTCCTTCCTTCCTTCCTTCCTTCCTTCCTTCCTTCCATCTCCATTTCCATTTCCATCTCTATCCCTTCCCCTTCAATCTCTCTCTCCTTCCTTCCTTCCTTTCTTCCTTTTCCTTCAATCTCCTTCCTTCCATCCATCTCCATCCCTTCCCCTTCAATCTCTCTTTCCTTCCTTCCTTCCTTCCTTCCTTCCCCCTTCAATCTCCTTCCTTCTCCATCTCTTTCCTTTCCCCTTCAATCTTCCTTCCATCTCCATCTCCATCCCTTCCCCTTCAATCTCTCTCCTTCTTTTTTCCCCTTCAATCTCCTTCCTTCTCCATCTCCTTCCTTTCCCCTTCAATCTTCCTTCCTTCCTTCCCCTTCCCTTCCTCCCAACATTTTTGAGCAAGGAAGAGTAAGCTTCTCCAGCGAGCATTGTTATATTGTTTTTGTGATTAATCACTATGCTTTAATTATGTTCAATTGGTAACAATGTAAATACACCCTGCATATCAGATATTTACATTACGATTCATAACAGTAGCAAAATTACAGTTATGAAGTAGCAACGAAAATAATTTTATGGCTGGGAGTCACCACAACATGAGGAACTGTATTAAAGGGTCACAGCATTAGGAAGGTTGAGAACCACTGCTCTAGGGCATTTGGAAGGCAATTGAATTCGCATTTTGGTGCAGAAGCATCAATAGTCAACAAACTATCCAGCTCAACCAGATAAAGAATGTGTTGCAAAACAAAATGGGGGGGGGACACCACCAGTTTTTAAAAACAAACCAATAAATAAATGCATGCAAACCAAAAGAAGGCTGGATAAGAAATAAGACCAAGATTGCAAAGTGCTGCTGAGATATGTGGAATTACTTTAAGCAAATTCATCTTTCGCCCTTGACTTTGCTTGTCAGAAGCCAGCTGGGAAGGTTGCAAATAATGATCACATGATCCTGGGATGTTGCATCCATCATAAATATGAGCCAGTTGCCAAATGCCCCAATTTTCATCACGTGACTGTGGGGATGCTGCGATGGTCATAAGTCTTTTTTTTTTCAGTTCTGTTGTAGATGAACCCCAAGGACACAGAGGCCCCAACAACTCTCTAAAATTATGGAAATGACCAGCTGTCTGCAAGGAGTATAAATCCTTCCATTCCCCACCATCCAGTCAGAGCGGAAGAAGCTTCTTGGATGAGAGGTGAAAAGTCTTCAAAGAATAACAAGAAAGTCCAGTTGCCTCTTGAAAATGCACTTTTGGGACAACTATGACCTGGATGACTGAGAATCTCCACAGACATGTTGTAGCTGAACTGTAGCTAAACGAATGGTTGTAAGTCAAGGATTATCTGCACAACAACAATATCACATACAGTACCATATAGATCAGAGATGTCCAACCTTGACAACTTTAAGACTTGTGGACTTGGAGCTTCCGGTTCCGGTACGCAGCAACGCCGGTTGTGTCTGGGTACTCGTCTCCAGTCTGGCCGGGTTTTCTTCGTTGGTAGACCCCTTAGTGGGTCGAAAGTCGCCCTGGAGGGGCGACCACCGTGGAGGAGGCTTGCTGGGGACTGCAGGAGAGTGGCAGCTTTTCCCATGGCTCCAGCTATTTCCTTAAGACCGACGGAGCAACGAGCATCCTGAAGATGGTCGATTACTGTGCTGCACCAGCCAAAGTCACAATTAAAACTAAACGTAATAGACCCACTGCGGAGGATTCGGGTGAGACCTTCTTTGCCCGTCTCTTTGCCCTAATTGGTTTTTTTATTGCCTGTAAAAGCTTGTTTGGAATTACTTCCCTGTCTGGAAAAGCAGCTTCTGTATGTGTGGGAAGAAAGGTGCTGAGGACAAAAATTTTAAAGACTACATTTTATTTGCATTCAGTTTGGGATACAGAAAAAAAATGCTTTTTCGAATTGTATTATTATTTTACTTTGGAAGACTATTCCTTTTTCCACGTTTTCCTTTAAAAGATAGAAAAAAGGAAAAAAAAGGTGTCTGTAAAAGTTTTTTTTTATTTACTGAGGGCATCTAGTGGTGAAAAATTAATATTGTAACTGTGATCATTCTTTGGAGAGAAGGATCTGACCTTCAAACTATTCCTGGAAAAGATAAGCTGATGCAGCTGTGGGAACTGAAGGGGTGGACACTGCTTAACTACAGTTTTGCTAAAAAGAATAAAGAAAGGATTTTCTTTAATTACTTTCAAAATGGAAAAATTTCACTCTCATTTAAATTGCAAGCTTATACTGGAAAAGATTTATGAGGCTACTGAAGAAATATGTGCCATAAGGAAAAGGATTACTACAGAACGAGGAGCCAACTCTACCCCAAACTCTCAAATTGATTTTCAGATCACATCTGATTATTCTACAAACCAAAACATGCCAGAAGAGGAACTAAGGGAGATTAAAGAGGAATTTGCTACAATGAAAGAGATTTCCACAAACCTAAGAGCCAGAAACTCTCCTTTAAATTTTAAAATTGACTCTCAGACTACATTTGACTATTCTACAAACCAAAATATATTAAAAGATGACCTCATTGAGAATATAGAGGATCAGAAAAAGCAAAGATTGAGATTTGAACCTTTAAAGCAGCGAGGCTTCAAGGATAAGAGAAATAGAGGTCCAATGCAGAGGATAGGAGGCCTCTCACTGTCTCAAATGGTATTACAAGTAACAAAGAGAGACCTATCAGATGAAAGGGATGCTTTGTTGTGGAAACCTACTTGGCATAAAAAGAAGCCTAGAATAAGACTGAAAAGAGAAACTTAAAACTATATATACTAGATTTAAGGCATTTTAGAACTATGGATTGATTTAAGGACTAAGCTTTTGAGTTAGAAGTAAGAAAAATGGGCGACTATTAGAATATATACATTAAATCGAGTAATAATGTATTTTTTTGAATAATAGGTTTATTTGTATAAAAATTATCATGCAATGGAATGAAGAAAACTGAAGAGATGCTTTAGATTGGGATTGAACTAATAATTAATTGATGTTATTTTAATAAGATGTGTTTGTTTGATAATATGGAGGTTATTAGGCTTGATAATTAATTGGATGAAATCAGTACCTTGTCTAATGGACTTAAAAGATTTAAGGTTGATATTACTTTGTTAGTTTAAAGAAATTGATTGATGGATGGATTAGATATGTATAGGATAGATCAAGATTTTATTTTAAGTGGGAGATATTAGTGGAAGATGAAAAAAATAAGATTTATGATAAAATTAAGGAATTAGGATATATTTGGAAGGGATACCTGAACTGGAAATGTGATTATTTAAAATTAAATTTGATTATGGTATTGTAATTGCATAAAGCTCTAAAACAGGTTTAGGATTAATAGAAATTTAAGTTAGAAATAGATTATTTTTAATATATTAAGCTATTTGAGGGAAATAGAGAGAGAATACTTAATGTACTGATTGAATTATTTATATATGTTTTGTTTTTGGATTTTTAATTACCCCAGTACCATGGTGTGTCTTGAGCACTTTGTCTTAAGAATTAAAAAACAAATAAATTTTGTTTAAAAAAAAGATTTGTGGACTTCAACTCACTGGAATATAAGAAGGAGGAGGAGATAATTAGAGTTTCAAAATTCCGTTATTATTGCTAATCTCAATAAAAATAAAGTCTTCTTGAGAAATTCATTTCCTGGTCTGGACTATCCAGTACCTTATTATTTGGATAAAAGATACTTTGAGGTCTCTCTGGGGGCTACCAATCCAGCAGGACTGGCACAGAAGACTAGAACAATACTCAACTGAATGAGCAACAGATTCTGCAAATGCAGAAATGGGCTTAGTATATCTTCAAGAAAGTGAAAAATTACTCAAGAAAGAAAATGCACAGTTTAATAACTAGTTTCCAACCAAGAAGTCTAGCCATCATAGTTGTGGCACACGATTTAAATTTGTTTGTTGCCCAAGAAATGTATTGGTTCATATCCATGGAAATTCTCAGTCATACAGGTCATGGCTGTCTCAAAGGCAACTGGACTGAGGTTGAGAGACAGGAAGTATATTCTCAGGTGCAGTAAGATGATCTTTATTGTATTGTATTGGTTCTTGCCTTTCAAAACACAATCCAAGACTCTAAATTTACTCCTTCAGTATTTCTCAACCTTAGCTACTCTACGATGGGTGGACTTCAATTCCTGGCTAGGGAATTCTGGGAGTTGAAATCCACCCCTCATAGAGTAGTCGAAAAATATCAACTTCATCCTTAGCCATCAATCACATTTAATATTTTTCCCCTGCAAATTTGAGGAGATGGGAATAAGATTCTCATTTTTTAAAAAAAAAATCATTTTTCAGAATGCCTCTTCAACACCACCTGAAAGTTTGCAAAGTTTCAGCAATCAGCTTCTGTGAATTTATTAAAAAATAAATACCTCTAGCTCATGGAAGATCACCAAAATCTTCTGAAGCTTTAAAGGAGCTTGTAAAATTTCAGTCATTTAAAAAAAAATCAACCTTTTTTCTCTTGCAGTGTTTTTGGCAGCTCTTGCATTCTGATCCCTAAGATAAAGGAAAATCAAAGTGTGCACAATAATTGACAACACTTACCTTGAATTAGTGAGCCTCAAAAGGCTCCTTTCTGTGCTTAAGTGAATAGGATTACCTCCCAGGGGATGTATCTGAGTTTTCTCTATAGAGTAGCTTTGTCCTATTCATCGTCATCATTTTTGCATCTATAAATTTCCACAATTTGGGTTGTGGCGGAGTCTTCTCTGGATTCAGGTAGTCCTCAACGTACAATCACAACTGCAACCAGAATTCCTGCTGCTAAGCAAGTGATTAAGTGAGCCGCGGCTGATTTTTCAAGCTTTTGGGGGGAGGGACTGGTTGTTAAGCGAAATTCCAGTTATTAAGTGGATCATGTGTCAAACAGCAGAAAAATCAGGAGATTCAGGCTGTTCAAATGAGTATAAAAGATTTATTGCCTATCTGGGGGATTCCTAGACACGCAATTGAGGGCATTTCTAAGGGGATGAATTTTGATAAAATTTCGTATAAAGAATTATTAACTTGGCATTTAAAATCTCTAGATGTAGTAAGGCAAGAAAATATTCTACAGTCATGGTTTCAATATTTACAAATAGTGGACAGGTGGACTGTAGATAAAAAAGAAGGAATAACACTAGGAGATGGAAATCTGGTTATTCAGATTAAAGATCAGAGTCAGGCCCATATAAAAAGAATTTACAATGCTTTAATAGAATTAGACTCTGAAACAGAATTGGTTAAAGACTGTATGATTAAATGGGCTCAGAATATCCAGGATCCGATCCCACTGGACTTATGGGAGACAATTTGGATTAAAAATGTTAGATTTACACAAGCTCAAAATTTGAGGGAAAATTTTTATAAAATGTTTTACAGATGGCATTTAGATCCTAAAAAATTATCTTGTATATATCCAAATTTACAATCCAAATGTTGGAGATGTGGTAATATGGATGCGACATATTTTCATGTTTGGTGGAATTGTAAAAAGGTAAAGGCTTTTTGGATTATGATTTGGTGGAACATTCAAAAGATTTTTAAAAGGAAGATAAAGTTCACCCCTCAATTATTCTTATTGGGTATCTTTGTGGATTTAAATGACAAAGAAACTACTTTAATGTTGAATTTATTAACTGCAGCAAGGTTATTAGTAGGCTCCTATTGGAAGAAGGACTCGTTGCCTACTTTAGAAGAATGGATATTTAAAGTTTCTAACTTTGCAGAAATGGCAAAAATTTCTGCTTATTTGAAAGATCATACACAAGAAAGATATATTATTGTATGGAGAAGATGGATAGATTATATTCAGAAAAAATATGGGACTATAAAGTTTCATTTATTTTATGAGTAAATTTTATAGTAATTGTTGTAGAGATTTGTTTATATGACTTAATTTAAGGGAAGTTAAAGGTTAAGTATGATGTTTTTTCTTCTCTTTTTTCTTTTTTTCTTTTTTCTTTTCTTTTCTTATTATTGTTAACTTTCTTAATAATAACCCTGGGAAGTGAGGGGGGAGGGTTGAGGGTGGGTGGGTGGGTGGGTAATGATAATACAGTCATGGTAAACGCTTGGGCATTTCCCCTATGCTGCGTTCATGTGTGTGAGAGGGATGAGAGGGGAGGAAGGAGTAGGGAGGAAGTAGGATGGTTAGAGGAGAAGGGGAGGGGAAGAGAGTAGGAAGGGAGGAGAGAAAGAGGAGGGGTGTGGGGAAGGTTAGAGAGGGTGGACGCAGCCTAGGGGGAATGGGCAGGCGGTACCAATGGTTAGGAATTTAATTGTATTTTGTATGAATAAATGGAAAATAAAAACTTTAAAAAAAAGATTTATTGCAAGCTTAAGCTCTCTACAGCAGGTGTCCCCTACCCCTGGTCCATGGACCAGTACTGGGCCACGGCCTGCCAACAACCAGTCTGCACAAACAAGCAAAGCCCCATCTTTGGGATGCAGGCAGCACACAAAACCATGCCCCCTTTGGTCCACGGAAAAACCTTTCTCCACGTAACCGGTCCCTGGTGCCCAAAATGTTGGGAACCTCTGCTCTACAAAAATCTGACCATCTAACAGTCAAGGGAAACAAGCAGGAGATAAGGAAGGTGTTGAACGTGAGTTTGACTTAGATAGGTTGTCTTACCTGAACGCCTTTTCTCAGCATGATGATGTAGCATCCACCGGTGGGTAATCTCAGCCTTCCTGCTCAGTTGAGACTAAGGTAGAACTTTAGCCACACCTCCCTTGGGTGGTCCTTTTCCCAGTTTTGATGAGGCGAAGCATCCATGATGAAGTCTGACACAAAGGCTCCTCCTGCAATTATACCTGCCTAGACTGATTGTTAAGGGTGGGTGTGGATGCTACATCATCATGCTGAGAAAGGGCATTCAGGTAAGACAACACCCCTTCTCCAGCATGATAGATGTAGCATCCACCGGTGGGACATACCAAAGCCACCCATGTCCCTGCTGGGAGGGAAAGTCTAGGCCTGTGATCCGTGTGAAGAAACTACTTGCTGCAAAACCCTTCTGCCGAAGGAGGCATCTGTTGCAGCGAACTTATCAAGTTTGTAATGCCTTATAAATGAAGAGGGGGAAGACCAGGTGGCTGCCCTACAAATCTCCTCAACAGAAGCCTGGGTAGACCAGGCCACAGACGTGGCCACGCTATGCGTCGAATGAGCGGTAATGTTGGCAGGAACCAGGAGAGACTGAACCTTATATGCATGAGAGATGCATGCCCTGATCCATCTTCCAATGGTTGAAGATGACACCTTCAGACCCATGGAAGAAGGTTGGAAGGACACGAACAGTGCCTCCGTTCTGCGAAAATTTGAAGTTTGCTTCATGTAGTGATGCAAAGCCCTGCACACGTTTAATGTATGCGACAACTTCTCTAGATGATGTGATGGGCGTGGACAGAAGTCCGGAAGAATCAGATCCTGAGACCTATGGAACCAGGTATTGACTTTTGGAATGAAAGACAGATCCAATCTGAGGACCACTCTATCATCCAGAAACATACATAGGTCACTCCTGACCGAGAGCGCGGCCAGTTCTGAAATACACCTTGCCAATGTGATGGCTACCAAAAAGGCTACCTTCAAAGAAAGAAAGTGAAGTGAGCAAGACCTAATGGGTTCGAACAGTGACCCTGTGAGGACTTGCAGCACCTTTGGTAAGTCCCATGTGGGATATCTATGTACCACAGGGGGACTAGTGTTAACTGCTCCCTTAAGGAAAGCCGTGACTGCCGGGTGTTGTGATAACTGGACCTGATTTTCACATGTGAGCAAAGTGGACAAGGCCGCAACCTGTCTGTGAATGGTATTATGAGACAGGCCTTTGTTCAGGCCCTCCAAGAGGTATTCTAATATGACAGGAATGGTGACCGCCAGAGGGTCAATGTTCTGTGTGCTATACCATGCGCAGAAATGTTTCCACGTGGCATCATAAATCTTATTGGTTGAAGGATGTCTGGAGGCCTGAATTACAGCAATCACTCCAGAAGAATAGGACTGCCTAGTCAAACTCTCCCGCTCAAGTGCCAAGCGGCTAATTGAAGCCACTGTGGTTCTGGGTGTTGAAGTCGTCCCTGACTGAGTGAGATACGATCTGGTGGGATCTTCCACGGTGGGGAGATCGACAGATCCACGAGGTCGGCAAACCACCGTCACCTTGGCCAGTGTGGGACCAGTAAGATTACCTCTGCCTGCTCTAAGAGAAGTTTTCGGATGATCGCTGGGATCACTGGAAGCGGGGGGAATGCGTAAAGTAGCCCCCTGGGCCACGTGCTGTGGAGAGCATCCGTTTCCTCCGCCCCCGGTGATGGGAACCTCGTGAAGTATCTGGGTAGTTGGGCGTTTGTCGGTGAGGCAAACAGATCCACCTGAGGATGTCCAAATCTGTCCGATATTTCCCTGAACAGGGTTGGATCCAAGCGCCACTCTGCATGGTCTACCGTCTCCCTGCTCAATGAATCGGCTTGGCGATTCACCTCCCCGGATATGTGTTCTGCGCTGATGGACTCCAGATGGGACTCCGTCCACAGACCCAGGGCCAGAGCTTCCTGCATGAGGGATCACGATCTGGTCCCTCCCTGCCTGTTGACATGAGCTTTGGTTGTGACATTGTCCGTCATTATCAGGACGTGTTTCCCTGCCACTATGTTGGAGAATTGGCAAAGTGCCAGGTGTACTACCCTGAGTTCTAACCAATTGATGTTGTGTACGAGATCGGACTGGGACCATGTGCATCTGTATGTGTGCGCCCCATCCGAACAGGCTGGCGTCCGTGGTCAGTGTGAGCCTGTGAGGCTCCTTGAAAAGCGACCCCCGGTTCATAGCTGATGACGCCCACCATTGGAGTGACAGCAGTGTGTGATGCAGAACCCTCACCTTCCGTGTGGATGCACTCATGTTCCGCTTCTGGAAGGGAAGTAGGAACCACTGGAGAAGTCTGGAGTGTAGTCTGGTCCACAGAACTATTCCCAGACATGAGACCATCTTTCCCAACAGCTGAGATAGCTGGACCAGTGGGACTACCTTCTCTCTCTGGATCTTGTGAACTAGAGATCTGATGCAGTCCTTCCATTCCTAGGAGGGATAAACCCTGCATAGGTTGGAATCTATCACCGCCCCTAGATGTAGGATCCGAGTAACCAGAGTCGTGTGGCTCTTTTTGAAATTCACAGAGAAGCAATGCATCTGGAGTGTATCTATTGTAGTCTGTAAGTCTCATTGGGCAGAACGGAATGAACTGGACTGGATAATGATATCGTCCAAGTAGCATTGCACTCACACCGGCATCAATCTGAGATGGGCCGCTAATACCACCAATATCTTTGTGAACACCTGAGGGGCCGATGAGAGGCCGAAGGGTAGAGCCCTGTATTGATAATGCCGGTGCGCGTAGCAAAACCGAAGGAATCTGCGGTGATGGGGTCGGATGGGAACATGAAGATAAGCCTCTGTCAAATCTATGGAAGAAAGGAAATCTCCCTTTCTAATGCTGGCCAGAATGGATCTGAGGGACTGCATCTTGAACCTCCTGTAAGTTAGGAAGTAGTTTAGTCCCTTCAGATCCAAAATCACCCTCCAACCCGAGGCCTTGGGGACCATGAACAGAATGGAGTAAAACCCCTTTCCCCTTTGGTCCAGAGGCACTGGTTCTATGGCCTCTATTTCTAACAAGTGGGATATGGCCTTGGATACTAACTCAGCCTTGCCTGCGTGCCTTGAAGATAGGCACTGAATGAAGCGGTCTGGAGGAATGGATATGAATTCTAGGGCTAGACTGAATCTTATGGTCTCCCTTACCCAGGTATCGTTGGTGGTGACCTCCCAATTGTCGCTGAACAAAGCTAAGCAACCGCCTATAGGAGGATCCAACTTGGCGTCACTTAGACTTCCTGTATGGGCCGCCCCCAGCCCCTCGGAAGGGACGCTTAGATTGGAATTGACCCCTGGTTCCTGAACTTTGGTGGTCCTGTTGCGATCCTGTCTGGGGGAGAAGGATCGGGAACCTCTTGGCCAATCCCAGGACTGCCCTGTTCGAAAGGGCTGCCTCCATTCCCAGGAACTTCCAGCACGAAAGGACTGCCTGCGAAATTCCTGTTGGGGTCTCCTATCCGCCTTCTTGGAGGGGTGAGCCAAGGTCTTTTGCTTGTCCTTCCCCTCTATGAGGTACAGTTCCAGGACCGGACCAAACAGGTGAGTACCACTATAGGTGGCAGTAGCTAGGCGCCACCTTGATTTTAGATCAGCCCTCCACTGTTTGAGCCACAACAGTCTGTGTGATGCTAGCGTGGCCGCAATAGATCTAGCGGAATACTTGGTCGAGTGGAGGGATGCATCTGCCATATACTCCACTGCAGCCACTAGCTTACGTAAGGTCTGTTGTGCATGCACCTGATCTGGAGGAATTAGAGCTTGTAACTCACAGAGCCACATAATGGAAGTCCTCGCGAAAAAAGACGAGGATGTTGCTGCCTTGATTGCCCAAGCCGAGGTCTGGTGAGCTCTGCAGAGAGAAAACTTGAACCTTTTGTCTTCTGCTTTAAGAGCTTCCACCATATCTCCAGGAATCGTGGATGTGGAGAACAGTGAGGTTAAGGGAGTGTCCACTGTAGGTACCTCTAGGAGGGAAGAAAATGCAGATGAGACGTTGAACAGCTTCTTTTCCATGCTATTGGGTGGAGGCAGAGTGCCCAATGAAGCCCACTGCTTCTCCACAGTAATGCGGAAAACAGCCGGACAAGGGACCTGTTTTTCCTCCACAACCTGTACTGCAAACAGTGGATTGGACTCCTGTGCAGTGGAGGTAGATGGTTTAGGCTTCTGTTCTGTAACCAAATTGGCCATAGTGCAGGCCTTTAACAGTAGTGACCTAAACAGGGAAGGATCAAAAATGTTGGAGTCGGATCCGGGGCCACCTCTTCATCCTCTGACATAGGTATGTCAGTTGTCTCCAGGTCCACAGACTCCACTTCACCTAGCTGAAACGAAGTCTCAGAAATACCCGAACCTGCTAACTGGACATGCCCAGTATGACTTATGGGCAAGGGTGGAGGAGGCGGTAACTGTGAAGACCTTTGACCCATGGAAGATGTCATAAATTGGTCAAAGGTCTGGTGCATAAATGTCTGGAACTGCTGTGCCCATAAGTTTTGCTCTGCAGAACCAATGCCAGCTGCAGTGGCTTCAGGAGTCTGAGGGGTGATGGGAGCAGAAGAAACCGAAGGAGTAGGAGGAGGAGGTGGAGGAATAGGAGGGAGGGGGGAGACCAACCTGCTCAGTTCCCTCTTGAGGAGACCAAGCTCTGGGAGCTTGATAAGATGGCACCAGTGGAGGCTCAAATGGTGATCTATCCAGTGAAACAGGGAGAACCACTTCTGTTTTGCTGAACCTGAGCCTTTGAACTCTGGAGAATTCTTTCTCCAGTGCCTGATGTCTCCTCGAGGCCTCTCGCTCAGCAGTCTTGGAGGGTTCTTTGGTGGTTAAATGCTTGGTCTTAGCCTTTTTCTTTCCCCCCATGCTCAAATCAGAAGATCTGCATTTAGATTGTGTGGGGGGAACATCAGAACCCTGCAATGTCTGAGGAGTTTCACTATCTGCCATTGCGCCCTGAACAACCGCAATGAAAAACAGCCAGACAGCTCCCTAGAACTGTCCACTTAGGCCCTGCGACACAGCGCCGTGAACTAATAAGAACAGGTCTTCCAAAATTCTCCCTTAGAATTAATTCAGCCAATAGTATGTAGTGATCAAAAGTTATCTCTTAATGAGGCTCACACCTCCTTTCTGGTGAATCCTTATAGGATAATGATATTTAAATATGTTTTATAAACCCCCTTGAGAGTCTAGCGTAGCCGGCTACTGTAAAGAGAAAACGGCCAGATCGAGGCCTCAATCCACGTTGCTTCAAAATGGCGGCCACACCCAGTGTAGGAATCAAAATGGCAGCCGTTAGTCTCTTGCCGCCCAAAATGGCGACGTCATAGAGAATTTCAATCAAGCCTCCGCAAGCCTCCTTTCTGCTCTCGGAGCCCAAGGGAACTTTAACAACTGAATCTCTATTTCCCCTTTTTTATTTATACGGCAACAAGACTTGCAGATTACGTTGCGCAGCCCTCACTGTGATCAGATCCTTGTCGGAGCCTCGTGGTAGGCAGGCGGCAGCACAGCCGGCCGTTCCGATCGCTTCCCGAAGCACCGACGATGGAACCCCGTCATTTTTTCTCATTCGGAAACCTCCGTCGTTGCGAAAGACAGGTGGGGAGAGCTGAATTGACGAACTCCCTTGCGCGGCTCCAATCAATCCCCGGAGGCCAGGCAGACCTCCTGGCAAGATAGCTCTAACTCTATCTAAATCCTTCTAACTTAAACAACTACACTGTCAAGTAAATAAAGTAAATTCTAAAACAAAAACTCACCGTTCCTATCCTAAAAAACAACTCTTTGAATTATCCTAACTGAGGAGCTACAAATTTTGTGTCCTACTGAGCTGAGACTAAGACAAAACTGGGGAAAGGACCACCCAAGGGAGGCGTGGCTAAAGTTCTGCCTTAGTCTCAACTGAGCAGGAAGGCTAAGATTACCCACCGGTGGATGCTACATCTATCATGCTGGAGAACTCTTGTGGGCACACAGGGACTTTGACTTATGACACGTTGGACCCCCTCCCTCGGGCTCAGCCTGCTTATCTCCTGCATCATGTGGTTGTGAAGCAAATCTGACTTCCCTCATTGATTTTACTTGTCAGAAGCTGGTTGGGAAAGTCATAAATGCAATCACATAACTCCTGGACACTGCAACCATTGCAAATGCTTGCTAGTTGCAAAGCATGACCGTGTGTATGCTGTGGTGGTTGCAAGTGTGAGGACCAGTAGTAAGTCACTTTTTTCAGTGCCATTGTAACTTTGAATGGTCTCTAAACAAATGGTTGTAAATCAGGGACTGTTTTTTTTTTACAATTTTGCAAGCAATTCTGGGAAATTTTACTACTTTGAAGGATGACATACAAATGTTTTAATAATTGTATGCATTTTTAAGGATGGGCAAGGTTCACCATAGATTTGTTTTGTTCCAAGAAAAGGACTTACAATTACTGTTTACATCCAAGAGTGTGGCATGTGAACAGATTAGGAGAAAGAAAGAACATGTTAAGATGGATGACCGTGCTCTAAGTTGCAGAGTTTTAATTATCTGCCTGTTAATTCAAGTAGAATTAGAATGGATTATTAGATAGCCTGTGTCTTATGGGTACTGAATAATGGTGTGTTTTATTACCGTTACAATTGCTTATTTTTTATTAGTGTCTCATGCTTAAGCTGGCTTTGTAATTGACATGACTGATGAAGAAGCACACGTAAGCCATGTTTGTTTATTATTGCTATTTGACAGACTCTTCTGAGCTTGGAAGTTATATTATTTTTAACAATGCAGTATATGCCATCTCCTACCTAGGTACTGCAATAAATAGACCCAAAGCTACTCTTCAAAAGATGATCAAAGATTAGCTGTCAACCTTCAAGGTCACAAGAAGATCATCTAGAACCTGCCTGCCTACTTGATTACAACTTCCTTAACAATCTTCTACACACAAACCCAGAGATTTCTGCTTACTGATATATTATTGGGAGACACTGACCAGATTTATATATCACAACAATGCAGGATTTGTACAAGCCACTGTCTTAGTTCACATACTCCAACTGAACAAGTCATCTTTTTACTTAGTGCAGGGTTTGAACTCAGTTAAAAAATGCAAGATTTTGTATCAAATAGCAGCAGAGTGAAATTTGATGCATTCATGGCACACACAGAGAGAAGGTAAATGAAAACACTGCAGTCCTCACTTTCTTCTAGGCACAAGCAAATAATTTTTAATCCCACCATTATGTTTTTAATAACTCAAGGCGGCAAGCATACCTAACACCCCTTCCTCCTATTTTCCCCACATCAAACCTGTGAAGTAAGTTGGGAGAGAGAGGGGGGGACTGGCCCAAAGTACGCGGTCAGCTTTCATGCTTAAGGCAAGACTAGAACTCACAGTCCCCTGGTGATTCATGCCTAAATGGGAGTAGAACTTCTAGTCTCCTAGTGATTGGCCCAAAGTCACTCAATTGGCTTTCATGCCTAAGGTGGGACTAGAACTCACAATCTCTTGGTTTCTAGTCACTAGACAAAACACACCCTGGCAATGGAGTGGTTTTTTACTGCTTTCTGAGTTAGACCACATCAGGAAACAGACTCCGACACATATACTGGAATTCTACTGATATAGGCTATGATTACACTATCTTGAAAGCTTGACGGAGTTTCCCTTCCCTCTCTCTTATACCAAAGAGAATTAAGGTAAAATCAGTTTAAGTTTCTTTCTATCATTCTCTTCCTTTTGAGGGCTTAAGTGATATTTTGTTAACTACTACCTTCCATTTCCAAGATCATCTCGGTGGTTCACTAGAATAGGTTTCACGATGTTCCTGATCTCACCTCCGTTCTTGGGTGGTGTGCCACTCTATTCCTGGAAATGCAAAATAGCCAATGAAGGATCAAAACGAATAAATTGAAGGATGCTAACATAATCCCATCAGGCAGCTGCAATGGAGCAAATTAGATGCAGACAATCTGGCAATCTCAAAAAAATGTGGACTACAATTCTCACAGCTTTTTGCCACAGGCCGTGTTAGCTGGGAAAGCTGAGGGTCAATGCTTCTCCAAAACACCAGGTTGGCAGAACCATCAACAAATGCCTTCTGCCAAGAAGCTTTGGAAGGAGAAACAAGAAATATTGATTTTATCCAACTTAAAAAAAAAACCCTCCATCCAACAGTCAGATAATTTAGCAAAACCTCCAGTGAAAAAAGAGACAGATGAGAAGTTCACTGTTTAGACACCTAAATTCTACAGCTGTTTGTGGTTTTCTGGAGCTGGTTGATTTTCTTGATGTTTCCTTCTTGATAATTATCTAGGATTTCTATTTTGCACAGCCTCACGTTTACATTAGTCCATCATCGTTGTGAAAACGGTAGAACCTGATTCTGTATTAGCCCTTGAATGGAGCCCTTGTAAGGTAAGATTCAGAAAGAAGCGGACTCACTCAAAACAAGACTGAGAGCCAGTGTAGTATAATGCTTAAGATTTTAGATTTGGATCAAGAAAAACCTAACTGTAACCCTAATGTTGATTCTCCTCAATCATAGACCCCATTGGGCTTAGTCCAAGCTACTTCATAGGATTTGGGAGGAACAGAAAAAAAATGCAATTGTAATTAATAGGACAAGAGAGTTGGAAGGGACCTTGGGGTCTTCTAGTCCAACCCCCTGCTCAAGCAGGAGACCCTATACAGTATCAGTGGTGGCGAACCTATGGCACTAGTGCCAGAGGCAGCACTCAGAGCCCTCTCTGTGCGCACACATGCTGTTGCCCTAGCCCTGCCTCCCCCTGTAGCCCCCTCCTCACCAGCAGCCCCCCCCAGAGAAGAGTCACCTCCGGGTGCAGCCCAAGCACATGGCAACTGGGCAGCAGATGATGCTGTGAGGTGCGGTGGAGGACGTGGCCACCATGGCGCTGCAGGGCTGCCTGGGCGATCTGCGGCGTGCCATGGATGGCTCTGAGGGTGGGAGGGATGAGGACAGAGCAGGGCGGGAGCGGGCGGGCGGAGTGGGGGTGGGCTGGTTTTTGGGCACTTGGTCTCTAAAAGGTTCACCATCACTGCCCTATATCATTCCAGACAAGTAGCTGTCCAATCTAAAAAAAAAATTAAAGCTAACAGTAAAGTGTGTTTCAATTTTTTTTTTCAAGGTTTATATCTTTTTCGCTCCCCTTCTTTAAAAAAGAAATTCCTTCTTCCACCATTATATTTACATCAAATCTGGGCAAATCTCTTTCCTATCTTCCTTTAATAGTGTGTGGGAATGACCTTGAGATGGGGGAAGAGATGCTGCCTAGGGAAGAATCAGATAAGAGGGCGCATAGCCCACAGATGTATAGTGGGCAGAATAAGATGTTCAAGAGGGATCCTCCCTACGTTATGAGGCCATAAAGTTAACAGCCAAAGAACTGCATATTCAGACTAGCTAGATTCTGTTAAGGTAGCATTACAGTACAGTAAAATTAGCTTAACTGGTCATGTTTCCTGACTATTCTATCTTGTAAGCCTGACATCTCCTGTCTCTGCCAGCCCTGTTTTCCAGGTTTTCCCCATAGCCTCTGCAACCCTGGAGCTAGCTAAGAGATCTAAAGTGTAAGGCAAGCTGCTGTATGCTGCCACACAAAAATGAGACATGAGTAATGGGGAAGCAAACGTCAACCAAGTCAAATGAAAAGCCAAGTGAGTTGCTGCTCTCACCCAGGAAGCCCCCAAGAGGGTTAGAGACACAAACAGATTCTTGTTCAAAAGGGATTTTTTGCAAGCAAAAATCCTTCCAACAGTGAATCTTCCTAGGAAGACAACCAGCAGCCTCCTTAGCATGTTGTACAATGTCTGCCAGTGCTAGCGTTCATTTCATATCAGAGGCAGGTCCCAAAAATCACAGTTCAGAGTCACCAAGTGATTTCTTATTCAAGGAAGTCTGTGGAGACAGAGGGTATCAAAAACAGACAGCTACAGTTATATGGTCAAATCATCATCTTAAATTTCTTTCGGCCATCACCATCCCATAACAGTCCACAAATTGTCTTAATCCCAATGAAAAGCTGGGCTGGAGGTAATCCTTGACATATGACAAAAACTGAGCCCCAAATTTCTATTGCTAAGCCAGACAATTAGTGAGTTTTGCTCCATGACTTTTTTTGCCACAGTTGTTAAGTGAATCACTGCAGTTGTTAAATGAATCATGTGGTCTTTAAGTGAATCTGGCTTCCTACATTGACTTTGCTTTATTGGAAGCCAGCTGGGAAGATCACAAATGGTGATCACATGACCCAGGACAGTGCAACCATCATAAATACATGGCAGATACGAAGCACACAGATTCTGATCACATGATGGCTGTAAGTGTGAGTCATAAATCATAAGTCACTTTTTCCCATTCACTTCAAACAATCACTAAACTAATGGTTGTAAGTTGAGGACTACCTATATTTTTTTTTTCTAAGCAGAAAACAGGCATGGAAAATTACCTTGCAACCGGCTTCCCTTCAGCAGCTGTCTCCTGCATACATTTACTCAGCAAAAACCTAACCTTCAAGTGCTAAGTAAATCAATGCACCATGCAGCTGGTAATGTTTAATTGCGGACAAGGAGAAACTGGGTTTGGTTTGTTCTTTACTAATGGGAGAACAGGATGTTACAAGCAGAGACAAGCGTCCTCATTTTCACCCAGGAAATTCTGATCAGGGCAAGAAACATCAGTACAATCTCTGCTCAGAGACATATAGGATGAATGGTGAACATAGGAGTGAGCAGGCAGAGCGCAGCTTATAAGGCAGTGGTTCTCAACCTTTCTAATGCCATGACCCCATAATACAGTTCCCCATGTTGTGGTGACCCCCAAGTGGGTGTGGCCACCAATAAGAGGGAGTAGGACAGCTAGGGAAAAGGGAACAAAATGGTGGACAGCATGGTTTGGCGACCCCCATGAAATGGTCGTTCAACCCCAAATGGGGTCCCGACCCACAGGTTGAGAACCACTGTTATAAGGTAAGATAACCTTTATTGTCATTTTTTTACTGTGGGCACAACGACACACATCAAAAATGAAATTTAGTTGCCCACTCTCAAAGTGAAACACATACATGACACACACCTAAGCATACTATGTACAACATATGTATAGACCCACATCCCTACATATACATAACAAATAAATATTAAATATTGTCCATCTTGAGTATATTAATGGAAGGAGGAAGCTTGAGAGTTCGCAAGGTTAATGCTGTATGAAATAAAACTGTGGCTGAATCTGGATGTTCTGCTACGGATACCACGAAGCCTCCTCCCAGAAGGTAACAAGGAAAACAGGTTGTGAAGAGGATGTGTAGTGTCCCAGATAATCTTATGGACCCTGCTCAAGCAGCCCTTCTGTGCTATGTCCTGGATGGGAGGGAGGGAACTGCCAATGATCTTTTCGGCCATTCTCATATGAGATCTGTTCTGTTCTTTGCATTGATAAGGCATTGAAACGAGGCAGGAGTAACAACAGATGCTTCTTTATTTCAGCTTTAACAGAACAACACAAAATGGCTCTGCTCCCTTTTATACCTTCTGCAGGGAACAGCGTCAGCCAATAAATGCAATGTTTTTTCCCACTCTGCACATGCTCAACAGGCTGGAGACAGCCTGTCTGGCCCGGGCAGGTCACATGGTCTGCCCAGGTCTCACTGCAGCTTCCTGCACCTGCTCTGTTAATCACAGGCCCAGGACATAACAAGATCTGTTTCATTTTCTTGCTTTACTAGAGCTTAAAACTCAGAAGCAGGTACAAAAGTCACTTATTTTATATATATAGAAAGGCCTTATCTATTTATTTATTATTCTGTGCTGAAGTTTGCATTGCAAGTAGTCCTCCACTGATGACCATAAGAGAGCCTGCTTTTACGGTTGTAATTCATGATGGTTGTAATGCAGGTCATCACGTGATGGACCTGATTTTACAATTTTATTTTGCAGCAATTGTTAGGCCTGGAGTCTAAAACATATGAAGAATGGTTGCAGGAACTGAGTATGGCTAGTCTAGAGAAAAAAAGGACTAGGGGGGACATGATAGCAATATTCCAGTATTTGAGAAGCTGCCACAAAGAAGAGGGGGGTCAACTTATTTTCCAAAGCACCTGAAGGCAGGACAAGAAACAATGGATGGAAACTAATCAAGGAGAGAACCAACCTGGAATTAAGGAGACATTTCCTGACAGTAAGAACAATTAACCAGTGGAACAGCTTGCCTTCAGAAGCTGTGGGTGCTCCATCACTGGAGGCTTTTAAGAAAAGACTGGACAGCCACCTGTCTGAAATGGTATAGGGTCTCCTGCTTGAGCCCAAGTCCTGGTTGGGCTAGAAGATCTCCAAGATCCCTTTCAGCACTATTCTGATTGAAGTCACTATGACTTCATAGTGGATCCACAGTTATTAAACAAACCCATTGTTTGCTATGAAGTGTTTTTTTCTCAAAACCTAGAAGTAAATGCCAGGTTTCGGCAAAATCATCATAAATTGTAGTCATGTGACCTCGGGATGCTGTAGTCATAAATGCGGGCTGGTTGCTGAGCACTCGCAATGCAGTCATGTGACCATGGGGGAATTGGCTGTCAGAACCAGATAATAAACCTTTTGGGGAGGGGGTTCCGCTGTAAATGAATGGTTGATAAACTGCTATGCCACTAAGTCAAGGACTATATGCTGTTGTTTTTTAATCCAGCTTCTGAGATCCACAATGGAAGGTGGTCATATAACAATATAGAGACATTAGCAACGAAGCTGGAGCTAATTTTGTTCCCTAGTTTTCACTCATGCAATTTGGGAGAAGGATATTTATAGAGCAAAAAAAGAAAAGAAAAAAAATAAGAAAAAGAATAGCGGGAAAATGGAAAAGAAAGAAAGCAAATATAAAAGGGGCGTTGTCTTACTTGAATGCCTTTTCTCAGCATGAGAAATGTAGAATCCATGAATGAGTTGTTTAAGTCCTCTAGCCCAATCAGACCAAACAATCAAAGTTGCCATGCCCCATCAGGGTCTGACCATGCCCCAGTTTCAAAAGGGCGAAGCTAATGATTGTGTGACGTGATGGCTCCCAAATTGCTGACACTAACCTAACTGCTAATAAAAAATAAGGGAGGGAGTGGATTCTACGTTCCTCATGCTGAGAAAAGGCGTTCAAGTAAGACAACGCCCCTTCTCCAGCATGTAGGGAATGTAGAATCCACAAATGGGATATACCAAAGCCCTTATGATCCCATGGGTGGGAAGCAGGTTGGTTAAGTGTCAGTGCTGAAATGGACCACTTGTTGTAAAACGCGACGGCCAAAGGCGGCCTCTGCAGAAGCAAACTTGTCGAGCTTGTAGTGGCGAATGAATGGTGAAGGGGATAACCACGTAGCCGCCTTACAGATGTCCTCTATGGATGCCTGAATTTGCCATGCCGCCGACATGGAAGCGCTATGAATAGAATGCGCTGTCAGGCGACTTGGGACAGGTAAAGAGGAAGCCTGATAAGATTGAGCGATACAGGCCTTGATCCACCTGGCTATAGTAGAGGAGGAAACCTTCTGTCCCTTAGAAGCCATGTGGAAAGATACAAATAACACCTCAGATTTGCGAAAAGGAGCTGTCCTCTTAATGTATTGATGTAGCGCCCTACGTACGTCTAGAAAGTGCCACTGCTTCTCTAGTGCATGAGAAGGATTGGGGCAAAAGTTAGGTAGTACAATTTCCTGAGCCCGGTGAAACAGAGTATTCACCTTGGGAATGAATGATGAATCTAACCTCAGCACCACCCTGTCCTGGTGGAAAGCACACAGGTCTTCCCTAACCGAAAGAGCCGCTAGCTCAGACACACGCCTTGCCGACGTGATAGCTACCAGAAAAGCCACCTTATGAGACAAAATGCAAAGAGGTTCAAAGGGAGATCTTGTGAGAGCCTGTAGAACACGAGGCAGTTCCCAAAATGGATACCTGTGTACTACCGGAGGTCTGGTGTTGGAGACCCCTTTCATAAAGGACCGAACTCTGGGATGATGAGACAACGGAGAGGAGTTGGCACAAGTGAACACCGTAGAAAGAGTGGCCACCTGCCTACGTAAGGTATTGGGCACTAAATTCTTATTCGCTCCATCCATGAGGTACTCAAGAATCACTGGAATAGTGACAGAGGATATAGATAAACCCTTACGGGTATACCAGTCACAGAAGTTCCACCAAGTGGCATCATAAATTCGGTTTGTTGCTGGCCGTCTAGAAGCTGAATCATAGATATCACTCTTGAAGAGTAAGATCCCCGCATCAGGAACTGGCATTCAGATGCCAAACAGCTAGTTGTAGCCACTGCGGATCCAGGTGTCATATGGCCCCTTGCGTTAGAATTATCGTCTCTGGAGGAATATGCCAAGGGGGAGCTACGGCGAGGTTCACGAGATCCGCGAACCATGGACGCCTCAGCCAATGCGGGGCCACAAAAAGTAGCTCCGCCCATTCCTGTAACAGCTTCCTGATGACAGCCGGAATCAAGGGAAGAGGGGGGAATACATACAGAAGGCCCGCCGGCTAAGGACTACAGAGGGCGTCCGTTCCCTCCGAACCCTGAGATGGATACCGTGATAGAAAGCGGGGAAGCTGGGCGTTCGCCAGGGATGCAAACAGATCGAATTTGGGCTGACCGAAACGGTGAGTAATCTCCCGGAATAGACGGGGATGCAGACGCCACTCTGAATGATCTATCATGGATCAACTCAGAAAATCTGTCTGGCGGTTCTCCTCCCCTGATATATGTTCCGCCTTTAGGGACAACAGGTTCCGTTCCACCCATGACCCCAGATGCTGGGCTTCGGACATTAAAACCCAAGATCGAGTGCCACCCTGTCTGTTGATATGGGCCTTTGCCGCCACGTTGTCTGTCAAAACCAGCACGTTGCAGCCCACTACCTTTTTGTGGAAATGGTGAAGAGCCAGGTGTATGGCTCTGAGTTCTAACCAATTTATGTTTTTCTTGAGATCCCGTTGAGACCACTGCCCCTGGGCGAATAGAGGGTGTAAATGCACCCCCCATCCAAACAGACTGGTGTCCGTGGTCAATGTAACTCGAGCCAGTTCTGTGAACAGGGACCCTTTGGACAATGCTGGGGACAACCACCAGAGAAGGGATATGAGTGTCCGTGCTGGGGCACAGACCTTCTGTGGAAAACAGGCCACACCTCGTTTCTGGTAAGGGAATAGAAACCACTGTAGTTGTCTCTTGTGAAGTCTGGCCCAAGGCACTATGGAAATGCATGAGATCAGTTTTCCCAACAGTTGTGACAGTAGAAGTAAGGTCACTCTTTTTTCCTTGTGCACCTTGGTGACCATCGTGCGAATGCTGACCTGACGCTCTTGAGACAGGAAAACTTTGCACTGACTGGTATCTATTATTGCGCCCAGATGGAGCAATCGGTTTGTTGGGGTTAAATGACTCTTTTGAAAGCTGACCATAAAGCCATGATCCTGGAGCGTCCTGATCGTCAGTGTCACGTCTGATTGAGCGTTCAGTACCGAGGATGACTGGATTAGGATATCGTCCAAGTAACACTGAATGCGGACCGGTACCAACCTGAGCTTGGCAGCGAGGACTGCCAGGATTTTGGTGAAAAACCTTGGAGCTGATGATAGGCCGAATGGCAAGGCCTTGTACTGATAGTGATGGTTGGAATACCTGAATCTGAGAAACCGTCTGTGACCTGGATGTATGGGAATGTGTAGGTAAGCTTCTGTCAGATCTATGGATGTGAGAAAGTCCCCCGGCCGAATGCTGCCTAAGATGGAATGAAGAGTTTGCATTTTGAATTTGTGGTAAACTAGGAAGGAATTTAGGGCCTTGAGATCTAGGATCGCCCTCCATCCTCCCGAGGCTTTTGGCACCACAAATAGGATGGAGTAAAAATCTAGTCCCCACTGATCTGATGATACCTGCTCTATTGCCTCTATGCTTAGCAGACGATGAATGGCCTCCTCCATGAGACCCTTCTTTACGGGATTTCGCGATAGGGGACAAGAAATGAAGCGCCGGGGGGAGGGTTAGGAATTCCAGAGACAGACCGTCTCTCATGGTGGTGAGGACCCAGGTGTCCGTGGTGGTGCTTTCCCATTTGTGGAAGTAAAGTGTCAGTCTTCCTCCTATGGGGAGGAATCCTCCTCAAGTCACTTAGACTTTCAGAAAGGACGACCTCCTCTGCCACGAAAGGGCCACTTAGCCTGGAATTGTGGCTTTGGCTTGTCTCTGTAGCCGGACCGGTCCGAGGAGCGGTCCGGCCCCACTTGAAAGGACCAATACCCGCTCCAGGAAGTTCGGTCTGAGCCAGACTTAAATGACTGACGCTGATTATATGGTGAAAAGTGTCTGCCCGTCTTTTTGGCAATGTGAGATATTACTTTCAGCTTTTCCTTATTTTCAATCAGGTAAGGCTTAAGAGCCTCCCCCAAAAGGCGGCCCTTTTGATATGGTGCTGCTGCCACTCTCCATTTGTGCCTGGTGTCGGCCTTCCAATTTTTAAGCCAGAACAACCGACGTGCGGCCATGTTGGAAGCTATGGCCCGAGCCAAATATCTGGCCGCCTGCAGAGACACATCCGCCATGTATTCCAGTGTGGCCCTCAACTTAGTGACGTCCTGGTGCACCCTTACCTCGTCTGGGGATATCCTAGCCTGCAATTCCCGGAGCCAGATTAGTGAGATTCTGGCGAAAAAGGAGTTAGACATTGAAGCTCTTATAGCCCAAGCCGATGCCTGATAAGTTCTGCAGAGTGAAATCTCAGATTTCTTGTCCTCAGCTTTGAGGGCCTCCAACATATCTCCTGGAATTTTGGTGTCTAACAGAATGGGAGCGAGAGCCTCATCTACTCCCAGAACTTCAAGGACATCATTAAGGGAATGGACCGTGTCCAAAAGCTTACGGTCTATTCCCCCAAGAGCAGAGAAGGTTCCAGGAGATCCCCATTGATCCTGAATGGATTTTAAAAACATAGGGGGACAAGGAATCTGTAGGTTCTTGGTGACCGGTTCTAAGAACAGCGGATCAGAACTCTGTCCAGAGTCCTGATCAGCTGTTTGTGGTTTCACCGGTTCAATCTTACCAGTGACGTAAGCCTTGCGCAAGAGAGAATGAAAGGAATTTGGATTGAACACCCCTACCATGGGAGTGGTCTCCGCCTGAGTGTCTTCCTCATCCGACCACATGCCTTCTTCAGGGACCTGCGCGGAATATTCTGATACCTCGCTCCCCTCAGATTGGGGTGGAGAACCGTGATCTGAGATTGCATGCTCTCTGGGATGCGAAGTTTCCGTGGACATAGGGGGTCTTGATGGCCCTGGAGCCGGAATGGCCCTTCCTGAAGCCATCATTGCCTGTGCCACGCCTGTGAGATCATGGCCTGAAGCTGGGCAGTGAAAGAAGAAAACTCAGGGGCCCGAAGGCCGCCACCATCGGAGTGAAGGAAGCCGATGGAATTTGAGGAGGGGGACCTGTAGAAACCCCCCCCCCTTGAGACTTACATGTCACGGAGGACGGCCCAGGTTCAGTAACCGGCAGTGGATCTTGGATCTGCAATCTCAAATCTTGGTCAAAAACAGACAGATGGTCCCAATCATATCCAAGCAAGGAATTCTGATCCAGAGTTTGCTCAGGTGACCAAGCCTGAGGAAAAGGGGGAGGGCGATGGTCCCCTGATGTGGATGCAATAGGGGAAGTGAAGACAGGTTGTGTCTCCACTGCTCGTTGCTGAGCTTTAGAGAATTGTTGTTCCAGCGCCCTGTGTCTGCTATCTGCTTGCTTGTCAACTGCCTTAGAGGTCCGCTTGACCTTGGCTTTTGCGGGTGCATCCTGAATGGGTGACTTTCATTTTGCATTTCCACTGGAGGTGGAAGCCTGTGGAATGGTGTTATCTGCCATATTGAAATACAGAAGACAGGTTTCACCAGGAGATCCCTGGATCCGTCCTGGTCTGCAGGAGATAAGGCTACAGCCCACCTAGGTGGTACAGGCCTACACGGGGGTCTGTGAGGTCCGGCCCGCCGTCAAGCATGGAGTCACCTGTGCGATATAAGCCACACTCAATCCAGGGAGCTGTCCTCTCCCCTTCAATTGTTCAGGCCCACTTGTGATAACAAGGCAACTGGGCCAATCTTACCCAATTAATGTTGAATATTTATTTATATTATTTTTTTAGTTATTATTTTATTTTTTTAAACCCCCATGCCTCACTTAGTGGCAGCTCGGACAGTGACTGCCAGTCCACCAGCTGCAGACAGTGGAAACAGGCAAGGCAACCCGAAGTCCAATCTATTGTCCTCTGATGCTTATGGAGAACAGACAAGCAAAGTCTTATGGAATCAGATTTAGCAGATAATACCAGTAGAATTTACAAGAAACGCTGGAGGAATGACCCAAAATGGCCTGCTAACCATGAGGTATTCAAAATGGTGTCTTGCCAGAAAGAAAGAAGAGGAAAGCCAAGAATATCTGACCAGTAGGGGGGACAATAGGAGCCCCTGTTCCCCCTACGTGAGGTTATTCCTCGAAAGGAGCAATTTAAGTGGGCTCACAGGAACTGAAATCAGGTAATCAAGTCCCTTTTTATTTTTTTTTTAACCGAGTGCAATCGTGTGGCAGTTCAAAATGGCAGCCGTGACGATCCGCACTAGCCTGTAAGCTCTGGGAGGGGAAAAAAACCCAACTTTTTCTCACAAATAGAACAGAGAAGATCCAAAAGAAAACATCCCAAAAATTGTGTGCAATTTTTAAGAAATAACACTGACCAAAGACAAAGTAAGAGATCACGTATAGGGAATAAAAATGGCGACCGCGAGGATCGTATCAACAAAAAAACCCCAATGGAAACAAGTTCCCCTAAGGGAAGAAACAAGCAGAGAAATGAAATAAGCGTGTTGAGGTGATGGTGGGGGGGTGGGATCGCCGCGCTTTGTGCAAAACAGCAATCGCGACAATCAGCTGGCTGCTGGTAAGGGATTGCCTAGCAGGGAGATTGAATGGGAAGGAAAAAGAAGAGGAGAAACTAGTGCAGCTCTGAGCCCAGAGCTGAACTATTCCCCACAAACAGACAAATTGAAGAATCCACAAATGGAAATAAAATACCTGACTAAGTCTAATTTAGGAGCCAAATATCCACATCTCTTCAGGGCTGAGACCAAATGAAAACTGGGGCATGGTCAGACCCTGAAGAGGTGTGGCAACTTTGATTGTTTGGTCTGATTGGGCTAGAGGACTTAAACAACCCATTCGTGGATTCTACATTCCCTACATGCTGGAGAAAAGCAGCTTTCTATCCTTTTACAATGGTTTTAAGTACAATTTTAAACTGACCTCTCTCTATAAGCCATGCCGTGACTCTCTTCCTTCTACAATCAATTCTCTCTAATCATCAAAACCATAAATGCTAAGTCTATTTTTTTTCCAAGAATTCATTTTCAGCTGAAGGACTAAGCTCTTTTTCAAATACTACCATTATAATTCTGGTTATTGCAAACCATCTCGCAATGAGATTTGGATGGGAAAATTCAACTTGCTTTTACTCAAATCAGAAAGCGCCATCAGACATATGATCCCCTTCACTGACCCTGGTGCCTTCCAGATATTTGGGATGACAACTGCCATCAGCCACTTGCAGGCTGGACCATCAGCAGATGTCACAACTGTGTGGCACAATTGTGAAAGTGGAACTACTTTCAAGGATGGGGACTTCCTCAAATTACAGCCATTCATTTAGCAACTGTTTGAAGTTATAACAAACAGTTATAGTCTTCAAATTACAGCCATTCATTTAGCAACTGTTTGAAGTTATAACAGCACTGAAAAAAATGACTTACAACTGGTCCTCATACTTATTGCAACAGCATCACAATCACGATCAAAATTCAAGCACTTGGTAACCAGCATATATTTACATCAGTTGCAGCATCCTGGGGTCATGTGATCACTATCTGCAACTTTCCAAGCCGACTTCCAACAATTAGAATAGAATAGAGCTGGAAGGACCTTGGAGGTCTTCTAGTCCAGCCCCCTGCTTAAACAGAAGAACCTACACCATCTCAGACAGATGAATGTCTAGCCTCTTCTTAAAAATCTCCAGTGATGGAACGCCCATGATTTCTGGTGGCAAGCTGTTCCACTGATTGATTGTCCTCACTGTCAGGAAGTTTCTCATTAATTCCAGGTTGCTTCCCCCCTTGATCAGTTTCCAACCATTGTTTCTCATCTTTCCCTCTGGTGCTTTGGTGAACAACCTGGCCCCCTCTGCCTTGTGGCAGCCCCTCAGATACTGGAACACTGCTATTATGTCTCCCCTATTTCTTCTTTTCTTTAAAGTCAATTAACTTAGTAATTCAGTTAACAACTGCAGCAATTTGCTTAACAACTGTGGCAAAAAAGTCATACAATCAGGTATGACTCACTTAACAACAGCCTTGCTTAGCAACAGAAAATCTGGTCCCCACTATGATTGTAAATCAAGGACTACTTGTCTATTTTATTCATATGCAGCAATACTTCTTAAATGTTTTTCTCTCAGGACCCTTTCCCACTTTTAAGAAATTATATGGGGGACTTCAAAGAGTGTTTGTTTCTATGGATTATATTTATCAATATTTACTTTACTGAAAATTAAAATTGATGCATTTGCTGGTACAACCACTTCTCGTGATTGTTTGATGGGATTTTAATGTTGTATTATTATTTTTCAACATAGGTTAGCAAACAATATTGATTTTGCGGACCACTGAGAGAGACCCAGAGGAGTCCTTGGACAAGATTTTGAGAAACATTGACCTACTCTACATTCTGGAAAAATGTAGTTTCCAAAGTCTTTCCAAAGAGGGCACACACATTTTAATAAATAAATATTTGCTCTTTGGTATAGGAACTGCCTCACATAGAGGGATGCATAAACTGGTCCCTGGTAAACAATATTCTTATCCCTCCAAGTTTAGCAATAGCAATAGCACTTAGACTTTATATACTGCCCCATAATGCTTTACAGCACTCTGAGTGGTTTACAAATGTCAGCATATTGCCCCCAACAATCTGGGTCTTTATTTTACCAGCCTGGGAAAGATGGAAAGCTTGAGCCGGTCAGGTGAACTTCAGGCTGTGGGCAGAGTTTGCCTGCAATACTGCATTCTAACCACTATGTCACTACAGCTCTCATAAGCTCTTATATAAGCTCTTATAAATGTTTTAATCATCTGGTTTTTTTAAAAAAAATCCCCATCTGTTTATTTTTGCAGGCTTTTCTAATTTACAGAGCTTTCCTATGCAATTTCCCCTAATAAATGTCCTTCTTAATGGAAATTTCTCAATAAAGGTATATTATCCCAATTTCTTTGATATATTCATTGCCACCTAAATTTCCTTTTAAATGTTTACTACAAAGGAAAATGTGATAAAAATTAACATAAATGCCCTGGAATAAGCTCTTTAAAATACTCTGCTTAATAATGTATTTTCAGAAAAGTGTGATCTTCTTCAAATGCATCTTCTAATAAAAGGGGGGGAGGCTGCAGATTTTTAATTGCAAAAAAAGACATTATGTAGCAGATCCCAAATGACACTGATTTGAATGCCAAGGTAGAGGGATTCAGCTACACTTAGATGCATGTTGGAAATTATTGTCTTGCCACATACCTCACTGATAGATGACCTAAAACTTTCCTGAATTATGATACAAAGAAGAATGTTTTTTCCCCAAGAGTGGGAAATATCCCAAGGCAGTCCCAAATCATGACACCACCACCTCCAAGCTTGATAGCTGGTGCAAGGTTCTGGTTGTGAATGCAGTGTTTGTTTTCTCCTAGAGATAACTGTTTATTATAGCCTGAAACCTTCCATTTTTATTTGTTTGTCTATTGCCTGGAGCAATGTTTCTCAGTCTCAGCAACTTTAAGATGTATGGCTTCAACTCCCAGAATTCCCCAATGTTTTCCAACCTCATGCTGGCTTAAACTTGCTGAGGTTGAGAAACACTGGGCTAGAAGATCATTCAGGTGTTTCTGGTAATATCAATATTTTTCTTTGTGAGCAGTGGAATCTGCCTTGTTACTCTCCCAGGAGTCTCAGTTTTTTCCTGTGCTGTTTGGATGAGTCATGAACTTTAGATGGTGACCCGGCCCTGCAGATCCCTGGATGATGTTGTCTGGTTCTTCATGACCTCCTTTTATACATTGCTCTTGGAGTGATTTTGACAGGTTAACCACTTTGGGGGAAATACAACTCTTCAATAGACTGAGCTTTAGAACTGCCTTTATAACCTTTTTCATCCTAATAGGCATCAATGACTTTTTAATGGAAGGCTTCAGGTATTTCTTTTGAGTAGGGCGTAACAAGCTCCTTGACTTCTGAATGGTGAGAACTTCCTTTGGATGCATTTAGCCAAAGTCTGGGACATCTGTGTATGGTTACTTAAGGAAGGGTTTTCACAACTGGTATAGATGATCCCTTTAACTGAATGGACTGAGCTAAAGGCAGGATAGGGAGAGCCAATTACTTTTTCACACTGGTGACCTAAATAACAGAATAGAATAACAGCATTGGAAGGGACCTTGGAGGTCTTCTAGTCCAATCCCCCACACCCCACACCCTTGCTCAGGCAGGAAATCTTATACCATTTCACACAAATCGTTGTCCAACCTCTTCTTTAAAACTTCGTGTTGGAGCACCCACAACTTCTGGAAGCATGTTGTTCCACTGATTAACTGTTCTCACTGTCATGAAATTTCTTACTTCTAGAGCCATCCTTTGCTTCTTGCCCTGCCTTCAGGTGCTTTGGAGAATAGCTTGATTCCTTTTTCTATGTGGCAGCCTCTGAGATATTGGAACACTGCTATCATGTCATCCCCAGTCTTTCTTTTCAGTAAACTAGATATACCCAATTCCAGCAACCAGTATATTGGATGATTTTGTTCATGGAATTAAAAAGAAAAAGCAAGACCAAACATTAATGTTAGTTGTTCCCTCAGATCAGTGGTGGGATTCAAATATGTGAGTAACCTTTCTCTGTGTGGATGCCACTTTCGGAAGTCCATTTGGGCTACCAGTTCTGCCGAAATGGTGCAAACCGGCTGAATCTCACCACTGCCTCAGATTCTTTTTAATATTAGGAATCAACTGAAGCTCTGACAGCATTCAGCAACACAGATATGCCAGAATCCGGGGGGGGGGGAGAGGGAAGAAGGACATATTTGTTCACAAAAATGTAATCCATAGAAATCTATTGTCTGTGGATTGAAATACCCAATTGAGAAAAACTAACATTTCTGACACTTCACTCCAGCTCTTAATGCACAATGAAAGGTCAGGAGAGAAGCACATGCAGACACAGTCTTTTGAAAGCCACCCACATAGACTAATTCAATTACCCAACCACAGCATTCAGCTTTGCAACCAGCACTTAGTTATTATGTCAAGAGTGTTTATTCAGCTAATTACACAGGAAGTTACAACTTCTTTGAGAACAGAGATGCAGCTGATTCCCCACCCCTGCCTTTTCCCCACGATGACCCTCGAAACCTGATACAACAACCAAAAAGTAAAAACTTCATGGGGCACCCAAATTGGTTCCTTCTGTGTTGCTGGAACCTGTTTTCTCTTGCCAAGGATGAGCGAGACTACAGCTGGATGGGCAGGCATGGACTCCATTCTAAGTAAGATAAGCAGCCTTTCAACTGAACTTAACAAGGGAAGTATAAATAGGCTGTAATAAGCAATCAGAGTGCTGATGTGTACTGTCACTGAGCCTGTAAAACAGAGATTCCACTAGAAACTTTAGTTATGATCAAATAACATGCTCAATCTCTTAACCACATTCTTATGTTTCTGGATCTACAGAATATATTGACCAATGATTCAGCCCAACGATTCCATTCAAATAAGAAGCATTGCCACCAAAGGAAAAAGTTTCAGAACCATGCCTTAATTCAAAAAAGAATGCCAACTATTACACTATACTTGCTTAAGCAACATCCACAATTTAGAGAGTCAATAGAAGGTTCTAAAGACTGGAGGGGCAGAAAACATTTACATCTATTGTCTCAACTGTGGGAGCCCACACAAGTAATAGAGATGATAAGCTACAGCCCCTCTGCCTAATTTCCATCACCTTGTGCATGCCTGGCTGAGGAATTCTGGGAGTTGAAGTCCACGAGTCTTAAAGTTGCCAAGGTTGGATAGCCCTGATTTAGACCATCCCTTGAGACTTCTGTCTTTCCATAAGCAGGAGGCTGGACAAGGAAAATATTGGGAGAGAAGAGGAAGAGACAAGAAAAGACAGAAAAGCAAAAAAGAACTGCCCACTTAGACCCTCTGGCTAGCTACTGCCATCAGCTCACTTTCCACTAGCAGTTTCTGATGGGTGATTCCAGGGGAGAACAAAGGAACTCTCCCATTTTTGCAGTAACTAAACTTATCCAGTCTGCCTTCTATTGGCTCTTCATGCCCCACCCTGCCTAAAATCAATCTCCCCCTTTGCTAATATTTCCCCCTTTTTCCCTCTTCACTCAGAGGGCAGCCAGGCATGGTTCTATTGGGGAACAATGAGAAGACAAACCTTTTTCACTGGAAAAACCCCTCTGGCAAGCTGTTTTTGCAACGCTGCAGTGGGAAGGAGGTAATACCATAGAAAAAGTTCTCCCAATTATTCATGCGAGGCTACAAATTGTTGAAAGGTGGCTCCAACAGTCCCAGCTTGGATTGAGTTGTGCAGAAACATGTGCTGTGTTTGGTGGTGGTGGTGACAGCAGCAACATTATATGCTATTGAAGTCCTCTGGTTAGGCCGACATAAACCACAAGCCACAAAAAGAAGTAGTAATACTGAGTATATCAGACTTTCTTGCACACAATCACTATGGTATGTTGGAAGACAGAACCACCAGTAGGTTTATTGTAGCTGCTGGGATGTTTCCTTATCCCAGTATTGATGTGGCAGAATCTGGGAGTTGGTGTGTGGATGTGTGGGTGTGTGAAAAGGGAGATGACTTTAGAGTCCTTGCATAGCAGGAACAATGTAGATCTTACCTGCCCCAGAATCCATAAACCCTTATCTAGTAGTTCCCAAGAGAATGCAGTCAGCCCGGGGAGATTCTTGTAAATAGGCATGCAACAATAAAGAAGTAACTTTGATCAGCTAACAGTGTCATTCTGGTTCCTTGTGCCTGACAATTGTTTAGGCATTTGTTCTTGAGGCATACATGTTGGAGGTTCAAAGCCCTCTTGAATAGGGAGACAGAGTTTTGCTAACAATGGCTCTGTTCACCTTCCTTTTTCACTGGATGGCTTAAATTCTCTTTCCTGGACTTGCACAATGTGTCAACCTGTAAACTCACCAACAGGCCTAGGTTCACACAATTGGCTAAGCCACCCAAAGCTAACTAAAGCTAAATCAATCTGAGCTGAGCAGGTTGAGAAAATGCAGCTGCTTGGGTTTTAACTAACTTAGTTAAATGTGATGTGATCTGCGTACACCATCAGGGCTTCAGAAGTTGCATCCAATATTTTGCTTCCGGAGCAGCAAAAAAGGATGCAAAGATGAATGTGCTCATGTAAATAAGGAGAAGGGAATCAGAAGATGACTAAAGAGTTAAATACAACACTCAAGCAAAAATGAAGCACAAGTGGGCTACTGTTCTCCACAGGCTCTGTGTATCCCTGAGATTGTCAGAATCCAATTATATTTCATTTCTAGTTATTGACTATGGAAAACCCCATTTTTGCTCTCTCTGGATTCTGTCATACTTCGGAGAGGAAGGGGGATGAGCAAAGGGGTTTTATGGCTCTCACTTCCTTCATTAAAACTTCAAAGGGACTTAATGTGGATCTCACCAAGAGGACTGACCATAACAATATGGCCATCAGCTTTCATCTACTACTCTCTGAAATCTCCCTTCTGCCGGCTGTGAGGAAAACGGGGTGGAAATGTAACACCTGGGATTGTCGCTGGAAGGACGGTGGGGTGGGGGCTGCTTTGGAACACTTAAAACTTTGAATGGTAGGGGTTGGCCCCTCAGATCCTGTCTAGAATGTCTGCAACCATCTTCTCTTAATAAAGATGCCTGTTGGAAGAGATATTCCAAGAGTTCTGTCTTCTTAAGATGGGGGTGGGTCCTTAGAGAGATGATCTATTGTTCATAGACGTTCATGTCAATCAGCAATAGCCAAGCAAAGAAACGCAATGGAAGTTCCTATATTCCATTACCTTTCCAGGAGGTTATAGGAAATTTGTGTTAGTCTATGGTAGTAAAAAAAAAATCAGAAGTCTGGCAGCATCATTTTCAACTCACCAATTTTATTTAAAGGCATAAGCTTTCATGAGCTGCAACTCCCTTCATCAGATGCAGGAAATCTTGTGCCTTTTAACAATAGTTGTTGGTCAGAAAAGGTGCTCCTGAGTTCCTCCTGATTTCTTTCCAGCAGGGAGAGTTTTAAATTGAATCCCAGCTGTGTTGTGAAATGTTAGCATCCCATTCTGCTTTTAAGTGGATAGATGCCCATTTGCTGAACAGGACTTTTTTTTCTTCACTTTTAAATCTTTAGATGGTACTTTAGATATTGGACAGCTGGGAAATGAGGTTTTATTCTGAAAAAAATCATCTCCAAGAGCCCTAGCAATGTTACTTTCATTTTCTTTCCTTTACTATGGGTAGTTCTTGACTTACAACCACTTGTTCAGTGAACATTCCAAGTTACAATGACACTGAAAAACGTGACTTATGACCAGTCCTCAAATTACAACCATCGCGGTATCCCCATGGTTACACAATCAAAATTTAGACTCTTGGCAACAGGCACATAGTATTTACAATGGTTGCAGCATCCCAGGCTCATGTAGTCACCATTTGCAGCCTTCCCAGCTAGCATCTGAGAAGCAAAGTCAATGGAGGAAACCAGATTCACTTAACAACAGCATGATTCATTTAACAACTGCAGTGATTGACTTAACAACCTTGGCAAAAAAAGGTTGTAAATCTAGGTGCAACTCACTTAACAACTGCCTTGCTTAGCAACAGAAATTCTGGTCTCCATTGTCATCATAAGTCGGGGGCTATCTGTACCATAAAACTCAGTCTCTCTCTCTCTCTCTCTCTCTCTCACACACACACACACACACACACACACACATACACACCAGTGGTGGGATTCAAATATGTGAACAACCAGTTCTCTGTGTGGATGCTGCTTCCAGAAGTCCATTCAGAGCCTGGGAAACAAAAATTAGCTACCGGGTCTCCGAACTGGTACAAACTGGTATATATTTGATACTATGTATGTGTATACGTATATATATGTATGTCCTCTGGAATTTCTGCACCCAATCCCACACAGGATCTAAAAAGAACAAAATCCCACTAGCTATAAGCACAACATGTCGACCAGTCTGTTTCCATTCTCCTCCACATGAGGGCTTTTAAAAAGAGAGCACGTCCACCAAAGCTTGTTTACAAGCCAAGAAAAGATCATTGGCTTAATGGAACACCTTCCAACGTTAGCAGGGAAAAGACGATGACTCAATTCTATACTGCATTCCAAAAAGAATAAATGTCTACATACATACATACATACATACATACATACATACATACATATATACGTAGCTATGTATACACATGTATATATGTATATATATGTATGCATGTATCTAGTTATTGTGTGTGCGTGTTTGTATGTTTGTGTGAATATGTGGATGTGTGGGTGTGTGGATGCGTGCAGTGTGTGTGTGTGTGCCCTTTTGTCAACCAAAGTGATAATTAACACTATTCAGCAGATCTGAGTTGTGCTGGATGGCAGCCAGGTGCTGTAAAACCAGCCTCCTGCTTTCAAACCGGATTTCTTTGCCGACTGCAAGGATGCAAACTTGAAATAAACTAATTAAGACCAGCCTAGCATCTGTTTTTGGTATAGCCACCTCCTGCTCTTTCTTTTAACAAGCAGAATTAACAGACACTCAGAGCTAACCTACAGAGATAGAGTTGATAGGTGAGGACAAATACTTGAGGGATTATCAACTACAAAGGTAGTATTTTAAATATCATTCCTGGCTGCCACCAGAGAGTGGGACTAGATTTATCTGAAGCTACAGATGGACTTAGACTAAACATTAGAGAAACATATTTGGAGAAAAAGCTGTTCGACAAAGGCGCCAATTGCTTTGAACAAACAGGGTTTGGAAAGCTTCCCCAAGGGATGTTCTGTATTCTGAAGTTCTTTCATGAAATACAGAGTTGTATTAGATGTCCTACTAGACACCAAATATCTCTATAATGCCTAGATTGGAAGAATTCTCTTGCAGCAATAACCACAGCTATAGAGACATGTTAAGAGGAGAGAACTATGTTAGTGCAGGAGATGACCATGCTAAGCCTGAGGGTGGGGTCAAACACATCATCAGTCTGAAGTCTCTGCAACCCCAAAGGAGACCTAAACCTAGCCCCTCTTGAAGTCCATTGACTCTTATTTGGCATCAATTTGCATTGTCAATCAGATTCTTGTATATAGATTGCATGGAATAAAATTGCAGTGCTTTTGAACTCCATCCTGGCTCCTGATTTCTTGCACATGACAGTTAATCCATGGTAATAAAAAATCAGTAGGTCTCTGATAGCACTTCTTCCAACTAACTACAGCATAAGCTTTCATCAGCTGCATGTCTCTACATCAGATGCATAGAATGTCTTGACTGATGTAGGATTTAGACTGGAATAAGGGGGATGATACAGGTTAGATAGATTATGCTATCAATTAACAATTGGGAGCCAGTTTGGTTTACTATTTAAGACACCAGGCTAGAAACCAGGTGACTGGTGAGTTCTAGTCGCATCTTAGGCATGAAAGCCAAGAAAGTGTCTTCAGGACTATCTCATAAGGTTGTTGTTAAGGAAAAAATAGGAAGAAGAGGGAGTATTGGCCTTATAAAAATAATGAAGGTGAGTAAAAATAAGCAAACAAACAATTGAAATATGTGAAAAACCGGACTTCTGGTTCCGGATCACGGCATCCCTAGTCGCACGAGACTCGTCTCCTCGTCGGCTAGTTTTCCCTCCGCCAATAGACCCTTATGCAGGTTGAAAGTTGCCCTGGAGGGTGCGACTTCTGTCGACGAGGCTTCGCTCGGCTACGGAGGAGCGGCGGCTCCTCCAGCTGTCCGAGCCATCTCTGAGGGCCGATGGAGGAGGAGGATCGGCCAGTAAAATGGCCGATCACCCAGCTGCTTCAAACTGCAAGTCAAAGAACATTTAAGCGTTGAGAACCCCCATGGTGAATCCGGTTGAGACTTTTTCTTGGCTCCTCTCTTTACTCTATTTTACTTCTTTTTTGCCTGTAAGAGTTTTGTTGGACTACTTCCCTGTCTTGAAAAAGCAGCTTCTACATGTTTGGGAAGAAAGGCGTTGAACAAAAGAATAGAATAAAACTTTAATAAAAATATTTTATTTTCATTTGTTTTTGAGGTACAGAAAAAACTCTTTCTTAAGAGCTGTACTATTACTTTATGCTTGAAGATTATTTCTTTTTTCACATCATATTTTAAAAGATAGAAAAAAGGGGGGGGGAAATGGTGTCTGGAAAAGATTTTTTTTAATCTATTGAGGACATCTATTGGCAAAAACCTAATATTGCAACCTCTGGTTATTCTTTGGAGATGGAATAGACCTGACCTTCAAATTCTTTCAAGAGAAAAGATAAACTGATGTAGCAGTGGGAATTGTGGGGGTGGATACTGCTCAACGTTTACTAAATACAGCCTCCACAAAAAAGGAAAAAAGAGACGCTTTTCAATTACTATCAATATGGAGAAAGCTCAGTTACAATTAAACTGCAAACTTATATTGGAAAAGATTTATGAGGCTACTGCAGAAATATGTGCTACAATAAAAGAGTTTACTACAGAATTAAGAACCAGAAGTTCCACTTCAAACCTTCAAACTGATTTCAGACTATACCTGACCATTCTACAAATAAAAACTTACTAGGAGAGGAAACAACTGAGATAAAAGAGGCTTTACTTTATAAACATATCATTTACAGTTTTGAGGATCAGAAGAACCAAAGATTAAGATTTGAAACTTTAAAGCAACAAAGCTTTAAGGATGAGAGAAACAGAGGCCTAATACAGAGGATGGGATTCCTATCACTTCAAAGGGCACTGCAAGCAATAAAGAGAGATCTATCGGTTGAAAGGGAAGCTTGGTTATGGAAACCTGCCTGGCATAGAAAGAAAGCCAGAATAAGACTGAAAAGAGAAATTTAAAATGATGTGTAATGGATTTAAAAGGCACTCTTGATTTATGGACTGTTTTAAGGACTAAGATTCAGACTTAGAAATAAGAAAAAAAATAGGGGGGTGATTATTAGAACAGATATCTTAAAATAGATTAAGAATGTAATTGGTGGAATAATAGATTTATTTTGATGAAAATTATTATCTATTGGAATGGAAAAAAATGTGTTTTTTAGATCTGGATTGTTTTAATAACCAACGGAGTGTTTTAAATTAGTGGTTGATGTTTTTGTATGAAAATCTAGATGTGATAAGGCATGATAATCAATTGGATGAAATTTGAAATTTGCTTAATGAACTGAAATGATTTAAAGCTTAATATTATTTTGTTGCTTTAATTGTATAATAGATTAAAGGTAATCTAGAATATTAAGAATGTATTTTTTAGAACGATAGGTTTATTTGTATGAAAATTATTATGTAATGGAATGAAGAAAATTGAAGAGATGTTTTAGATTTGGATTGAATTAATAATTAATTGAGATAATTTAATAAGATGATGGGTTTGTTTGATGACATGGATGTTAGTAGTTATGAGAATTAACTGGATATAATTTGAATTCTGTCTAATGAATTGAAATGATTTAAGGTCTGACATTATTCTGTCAGCTTAAAGAGACTGATCAATTGATGGATTAGATATGTATAGGATAGATCAATATTTTATTTTAAATAGGGGATATTAGTGGAAGAAGAAATAAATAAGATTTATGATAAAATTAAGGAACTAGAATATATTTGGAAGGGATATCTGAATTGATAATGTTTTTATTTAAAGTTAATTTGAGTACAGTATTTTAAATTTGTAAAGCTTAAAAACAGGTCCAGGTGGAATAAATTTAAGCTAGAATTGGATTATTTTAAATATACTATGCTATTTGAGGGAAAAAAGAGCGTTGTCTTACCTGAACGCTTTTTCTCATCAGGATGGTATAGAATCCATTCATTGGGTAATTTAATCCCTTCTGCTCAGACTAAGAACAAAAAAACTTTGCCACGCCTCCTTCTGGGTGTGACTTCCCAGTTTTTTCGAGGCGAAGCATCCAGACGCAAGGCTCCTAACAAATACATGCATGCCTAGACTAACACTAACAGGGTGGGTGTGGATTCTACACCATCCTGATGAGAAAAAGCATTCAGGTAAGACAATGCTCTTTTCTCCATCAGAATGGATGTAGAATCCACTCATTGGGACATACCAAAGCTACTCATGTCCCCACAGGGAGGGAAGTCTAGGCTTGTGTCCCTTGAGAACCAACCACCTGCTGTAGGACTCTCCTTCCGAAAGCAGCCTCCGCTGCTGCAAACTGATCTATTCTGTAATGTTTTATGAATGAGGAGGGAGAGGACCATGTCGCTGCCCTGCAAATCTCCTCAAGTGATGCTTGGGCAGACCAGGCCGCCGAGGCAGCAGCACTACGTGTAGAGTGAGCTGTAATATGTGAAGGGACTGGAAGGGACTGAGAAATATAAGCCCTGGAAATACACGCCCTAATCCACCGACCAATAGTAGAGGAAGAGCCCTTCCGACCCATGGTAGAGGGCTGAAAGGACATGAATAATGCCTCAGATTTCCTGAAGACCGAGGTTCGTTTAATGTAATGGCGCAGGGCCCTGCGCACGTCCAAGGTATGCCACCGTCTTTCCAGATGGTGGGAAGGGTTGGGACAGAAGTTAGGAAGGACTAGGTCCTGAGAACGATGAAACCCTGTATTGACCTTAGGAATGAATGCAGGATCCAGCCTGAGGACCACTCTGTCCTCATGGAATGTGCATAAGTCCTCCCTGACCGATAAGGCAGCCAATTCTGAAATTCTCCTGGCTGACGTGATGGCCACTAGGAAGGCCACCTTCAGTGTAAGGAAGTGAAAGGAGCAAGTGCTCAGAGGTTCGAATGGAGGAGAAACTAAGGCCTGTAACACCCTGGACAGGTCCCAGGATGGGTAACGATGAACTATAGGTGTCCCTACATTGGCCGCGCCCTTGAGAAAGGCACTAACTGCTGGATGTTGAGACAGGGAAACTTGGTTGTCACAGGTGAGGACCGTCGACAAGGCAGCTAACTGCCGACGTATGGTACTGGTTGAGAGACCTCTAGTTAACCCCTCAAGTAAGAAGTCCAATATGTCTGGAATGGTGACAGCAAGCGGCGAAAGTCGCTTTTTGGTACACCAAGAGCAGAAACCTCTCCAAGTGGCGTCATAGATTCTGTTGGTCGAAGGACGCCGCGAGGCCTGGATGACAGAGATAACCCCAGAGGAGAAAAACTGTTTGGCTAGACTCTCCCGCTCAAGTGCCAAGCGGCTAATTGAAGCCACTGCGGGTCCGGATGATGGAGGTTCCCCTGGCTGAGAGCAACTCGGTCCGGAGGAATCTTCCATGGTGGTGAGAGTGACAGGTCCACCAGGTCGGCAAACCACGGGCGTCTTGGCCAATATGGAGCAACTAAGATCAGCTCCGCCTGTAGTAGCGGAAGAGGAGGGAAGGCATAAAGTATGCCCTCCGGCCATCTGCTCCGGAGAGCGTCCGTTCCCTCTGCCCCCCCTCAGTGGGAACCGGGAAAAGAACCTGGGGAGCTGAGCGTTGTTTGGGGAGGCGAAGAGATCTAAGATGGGCTGCCTGAACCTGTGTCATATTTCCCTGAACAGACCTGAGTCCAGTTTCCACTGAGTGATCCACTGTGGCCCTGCTCAGGGAGTCTGCCTGTTGATTCGCCTCCCCCGAGATGTGTTCCGCTCTGATGGAACTCAGACTGAACTCTGCCCAAAGTCCTATGGCCAGGGCTTCCTGCATGAGTGACCAAGAGTGGGTCCCCCCTTGTTTGTTTACGTGAGCCTTGGCCGCAATGTTGTCTGTCAGGACCAACACGTGTTTCCCTGACACAAGGGGAGAAAACCTTTGGAGAGCCTGGTGGATGGCCCTGAGCTCCAGCCAATTTATGTTGTGTGTCAGGTCCGAACTGGACCACTGACCCTGAGCTATGTGGCTCTGAAGATATGCCCCCCAACCGAACAGACTGGCGTCTGTGGTCAGGGTAATTCTGAGAGATTCCTTGAAAAGGGTACCCTTGTTCAAGGCGGACGAAGTCCACCATAGAAGGGAGGTCAGAGTGTGATGGGGAACCCTGACTTTCCTGTTGGAGGCACTGACTTTGCGTCTTTGAAAGGGAAGGAGGAACCACTGGAGGTTCCTGGAGTGTAGCCTGGCCCATGGAACGATGCCCAAGCAAGAGACCATCTTCCCCAGGAGTTGGGATAGTTGTACCAGTGGTACCCTCTTTTCCCTTCGGATCTGCTGAGCCAGCTTCCGAATGCTGACTTGACGCTCCTGGGAGAGATATACCTTGCATAGGCTGGAATCTATCAATGCTCCCAGATGGAGCAGGCATCTTGTGGGGGTAGTGTGACTCTTTTTGAAATTCACGGAAAACCCGTGATCCTGAAGTGTTTGAATTGTGATTGCCAGGTCCGACTGACCTGATTGAAAAGATTTGGACTGTATCAGTATGTCGTCTAGGTAGCACTGTACCCGTACGGGCTTCATCCTTAGATGAGCCGCCAGCACGGCCAAGACTTTTGTAAAGACCCTCGGGGCAGATGATAGGCCGAACGGGAGGGCCCGGTACTGGTAATGACTGCGTGCGTAACAGAACCGCAGGAACTTGCGGTGTTCCTGGATGATTGGAATGTGTAGATAAGCCTCTGTCAGGTCGATGGAAGAAAGGAAATCCCCCTTCCTGATACTTGCCAAGATGGACTTTAGGGTCTGCATCTTGAATTTCCTGTAAGTGAGGAAGTAATTTAGACTTTTTAGGTCCAGTATCGCCCTCCAACCACCTGAGGCTTTGGGAACTACAAACAGGATGGAGTAGAACCCTTCCCCGATCTGGTCCTGAGGAACCCTTTCTATGGCTCTGATCTCTAATAAATGTGAGATGGCTGTCGTGACTAGTTGTGCTTTTGAAGTATTGTTTGAAACCGGGCACTGTATGAAACGATCTGGGGGAGAAGATCGAAACTCTAGGGAGAGACCCCTTATTGTCTCCCTGACCCAAGCGTCCGTGGTTGTGCTCTCCCAGATGTCGTAAAACAGTGCCAGTCGACCCCCAATGGGGTAATCCTCCTTGGCGTCACTTGGACCGCCTGTAAGGACGACTGCCCAATTCCCTGAAGGGGCGCTTGGTCTGGGACTGACCCCTGGCTCCACTAAACTGGTGGTCCTGTTGGCGATCCTGTCTGAAAGAATAGGATCGCGAGCCTCTGGGCCAATCCCAGGACTGCCCTGCCCGAAAGGGCTGTCTCCAGTCCCAGGAGCTACTGGGACGGAATGCTGACCTACGATAATCCTGCTGGGGCCGTCTATCCAATTTTTTGGAGGGATGGGCCATCACCTTGCGCTTGTCCTTGCCTTCAATAATGTGAGGCTCTAGGACTGGGCCGAAAAGGTGGGTGCCACTGTACTTAGATATTGCTAGGCGCCACTTTGCCTTTAAATCAGTGCGCCATTGCTTCAACCAGAGCAGCCTGCGTAAAGCCACTGAGGCAGCAATAGATCTGGCCA